>NC_041382.1:47058113-47088547 GCF_002162155.2 Triticum dicoccoides
ATGAGAAGGTTTTGATTCACTTACGATCGGCAAACTTTGGAATTGGTAAATCTTTTAAACAGATGTTTGCCGGATAAAGTACTTGGCAAAACGTTTGCCCAGTTTCGTTCGATTTGAACTCGGCATAGCTTAGTTAATTACACGTGTCATTTTCTTACTATCCACGGTACTACCGAGTTTCATATCGGGCAAAGATTTTGCCGAGTTTTAACAGGCTGGAACTTGGCAGAGTTTCGTACCACGTGGCAACTTCTTACTCGTCAGGGTACTGCTGAGTTAGGAACTGGGCAAAGGTTTTGCTGAGTTTAGCTGACTGGAACTCAGCAGAGCTTTGTACCACATGGCATATCCGTTAACGCCCCGTTCGGTCTGACGGTGTGGTCTGCTGAGTTCTTGGAAAGGCCGAAACTCGGCAAAGATTATTTAAATGTACGCCGAGTTTCCAATAGAAAGAACTTGACAAACGGGTCCTATCTAGCCGAGTGTTGTTTGCCGAGTTTGGGACTCCGTGAAGATTTTGCCTAGTTGATTCTGGACTTTTCGGGGAACTCGGCAAAGAGGGCGATTCTAGTAGTGATGTCTTCCTCTTATTGCCATTGTTGACCTTTTTTAGGGCGAGCACCAATCCCGCAAAAGTATCAAAATAATGTCTCACTTTTCCGTTTCCGGCGTCAAATATATATTGATCAAGCACGTACAGCCGACGGGCTGACACTTAATTACAAGTGCTAGCTAGCGTCTCCTCTTTTGAGTTGGAAAGCCTGCTATACTAGCTTCACCATCCTGCATCTCAAGAACAAGTGGCTACCATCCTCATCCAACCTGTAACTGATTTACGACACCAGTATACAAATCAATCTGTTTGTGCTTGATATTAATCCTGAGCTGTAAACTGTTTTGCGCCAACCTGCACATAGGACACACAAACTAATGTATCAAACAACACATGATCGGTTTCTAACTAATGAGCATTTTCTATGCAGAGCATGTCGATGATTGGTTTCCCGGTAAGACAAACGCAAGAGAATCAATTATATTACATGGTAATCTATTGCTAGTACGACAACAATCTATCTACCCCCATGTCTCCATCTGGATTACCGCCGGTGAACTGTTCACCCACAAGAACAATGCAAAGAGCGCAAAGTAAGAATCCCACGGTGCAGAACAGAAGCGAGAGGAGGAGCACGGCAAAAGGCGCAGGGCCGCTCTCGAAGTCATTCATCAGGTAGATGGTTAAGCTGACAAGAGTGACGCCCCCGCATCCCAGGAGGCAGATCATCGCCCACCTGCTACACTCCCGGGGCTCCGCCTTCGCCGTCGCCACCAGTTGCTCCTGCTCGCCGTCGTTGGCCATCGTAGTGAGCCCTAAGCTTCGGTACCTGGTTTCTTGATTTTCTAGGGTTGGTTATTTTGGTGTTGTTCGGTTTGGTACCAACGATTGCCTGTACCACGTACAACATTTAAAGGAAGGTGTACGTATATACCAGTATTATACATGTACCTGTAGGTTGTTCGGTTTCCTTTTTGTTGAGATGCTGCTTGTCTGTTCGGGTTGGTCTTCCACCGGCAGGTTACCTACGAGGCTACGATCGATGTAGTGTAGTTCAGAAAAATCAGTTTGAATTTGTCTACACCTTTTTTCTTGCGGGGAAAATTTGTCTACACCTTAGGTGAATATATACTGAATTGAATCCAATCCGAGACCAATTCACACTAGCTAGCCCATGGCGTAATACTATTTTTTTAGGAAAATAGCAAGACTCTTCTGCGCTTTTTTTAATAGGGAAACGTTTGTATACGGCGGACCGGCCGAGCGTTCGGCCGGTCACGTGTGAGTGGCTCGGCCGGTCACGTGTGAGCCACTCGATCGGGGAATCCTGTGGCCCCTTTTCACCTCCCTCGCGTGCCTTATCCACTGTCGTTCTTCTTCCTCGTAAGAACACGAGGCCGCACCCAATCTTCTCTTTTCGCTCACCCTCCCCTCCCGAGTGTCCCCATGTTCAATCTGCTAGGACGCTCCTATTTCTCCCTTTTTTCATGCAGCTGGCTCATGGGTCGGAGATGTCCCTCATGGGACACGAGCTGCAGTGCGTTTTTTGCCCAGAACACCAAGGCGGGCGCGGTGCCGCGAGTGCACGGGCCGGCGGCGACGGACTGCGTTGCTGATGCAGGCGACCAAGGTGTTGCAACCAGCAAGCCCAGGAGCTACACTACCGGACTCGCGGGCTATGCCTACGGCCACGGGCCGTCGGCATAGGCCCCTAGGCCGTCGGCATAGATCTATGCCTACGGCTGCCGTCGGCATAGCCCCGTCGGCGTAGATGCCGTCAACGTAGTTTGTCAGACCGTCGACATAGTATAGCCGTCGGCATAGGGGCCTATGCCGACGGCCTGCCGTCAGCCGTCGGCATAGTATAGCCGTCGGCAGTGTTTTTCGTCTGACGGCAACGGACGGCGCCGTCAAAAGCGCTGACGAATCACGCAATGCCACGTCGCAGGGCTATGCCTACAGCAAAGCCGTAGGCATAGATGGCCGTCGGCATATCTCTGCCACGTGGCAGCTCCTGGGTTCTCCTGGCAGCGCACCTATTTTTTGCTTAGGACGAGAATGCACTGTAACGGGCCGGCCCAGCGCGGAGTGCTGCATGCGCCCGTTTGTAAATTTGCCTATAACGGGCGTCTGCTTGTAAATTTGCCTATAACAGGCGCCTGTAGCGCTAAATAGGAAATGCCAGATCCTGTTTCCATTGATCGAGCAGTTTAGATCGAGCACCAGGCACGAGCGCTCGATGGCCTCCACTCAGGCCCAACTCGAGAGCCCAGTGGCCCCGTGTATGGTTTCAATCTGTTTTTATTTAGAAATACTAGACCTACATATAAAATTTGGGGCCCTGTGCGGGCCGCACGTTTGGGACAACTATGGGCCTGGCCCTGCCGCAAGGCATTGGTTTTAGCTGTTGATTTGTCTTTTAACTGTTTGATGATCGCGTACGATTGCAAGGCAGTGATGGAGGACATTCACAAATTGATTGGAGGCCCTCATATTATAGTGGTGAAGGTAAAAGTAAAAAGAAGAGCCAATTTTGAGAGATGTGATTTTATGTCGGAAGGTCGTGATTCGAACAAGGAGTCACATAATCTTGTAAAATTTTCTGTAGCGCTCCCACAGGGTCGCTATTTGTGGCTGATATTCCCTCATGACCCTCTTTGTGTTCCTTTAAATATTGTTTCACGTTAGTAAAGTTTGGGATCCCTAAAAAAAGACACTGGGCATTAAATTAATAGGTTAATCCAGAAAAATAATACAAAGTGGCATACAAAACATACGAAAGTGATAAGATAATATCATTTAATAAAACAAAATTATAGATATGTTTGAGACGCATGAGCAGTGCGCGCCGCCGCCATGTTGTCTGGGAGGCGGGCCTCGGCCACCCTCAACCCTCTCCTTCCCATGACGGGCACAGCGGTCCGGTAGCACTCATCCTCCGACAGATCGGTGATGTGGAAAGGAAGATTGGGAGGCTCCTGGGGGACCGCGATAACCCAGCCCTGGAGGATCCGAGCAGCCGATGCGCCGACGCAATGGACTCGTGCCAGACAGATCCTGACGTTGACCGGGCGCAGTCCCCCGAGAGTGGCGGAGTGCAATGCGGATGACCCTTGTCTTCTTCAACCCTCACGGGACGACACCCCAGTCGACGAATTTGGAGTGGTCGGAGTCAGCGCCGCTGCCCGCCATGCTGAAGAAGGCCGGATATCACCGTACATGAGTTTGGGTGGCGGAGTGGAGTGGCTAGGGTTTGGTCCGGCGAGCGGATGGGATGGATATATATAGGGTCTGGTGGGCAAGCATGGGCCGGGTCCGACCTGACAGACGCGCCCGGGCCTCCCCATATTTCGGCTGGATATGAAGGGTGACGCTTAGTCCGGGCACTGAGGCCGGTTTAAAATGTCCGTTTGGATAGGATTTTTTTGACCGGGTGTGGGGTCCCCGGCAGCTCCAAGGGGGAGTGATGGCCTATGGTGCCATGGTGTGCAACCTTCGTGATGATTTTTATTCTCGGCATGAGATGTTTTTGCTGTGAGCCTGATCGGCCGGAGGCCCACCGTCGGGGTGGGCGTTTGTAACGATTTTAGCATGGTACTCTCTTCGATCCTTTTTACTTTGTGTATTTCATGTCAAGTTAAACCTTGTAAATTTTGATCAAATTTATACTAAAAATTATCAACATTTGTAACAACATTTCATAATGAATCTGACAATTTTAATTTGACATTATGAATATCGATACTTTTTTCTATAAGCTTGATCAAAATAGCGATATTTTAACTTCAGATAAAACTTATATGTAGACTAAAAAAACATGAGGGAGTACCCTTAAGCAACCGGATAATTCGATAATCGATTTCTCGGTTAAAAACAAGACAATGCGCGGGCGCCCTATGGAACGGATCGATCAATCGGGTGCAGAATCGATCGATCGATGCATGTATGCACAATTAAATAATTATTACATAAGACAATCAATTAAACAATCTATCTACGTTCATTACTCCAGCTGGATTGCCGCCGATGAACTGTTCAAATACAAAAATAATGCAGAGAGCGCAAAAATAGAATCCCCCGAGGGAGAACAGAAGCGAGAGCAGGAGGACGATGGAAGGCGCAGGACAGCTCTCGAAGTCCTCCGTCAGGTAGAAGGCTAAGCCGAGAAGCGTGACGGTCCCGCAGGCCAGAAGGCAGATCATCGCCCACCTGCTACACTCGTCCGGCTCCGCCGTAGCCGTCATGACCAGCAGCTGCTCCTGCTCCCCGTCGTCGGCCATTGTACGCGTGCCCTAGCTTCGGTACCTGGTTTCTTGATTTTCTAGGGTTGTTTATTTTGGTGTTGTTTGGTCTGGTATCCGTACCTCCGACTTATAAGAGGACTCCAACGATGCTTGTATAGTACGATAATTCTAAACGCACGGGCACGGGCCAACTACGGAGGTTTTATGGGCCAAGAGATAAAGTGCGTACTACGTATACAACGTTTTAAAGAAAAAGGCGTACTTTTACATTACATGTACCTGTAGGTTGTTCGGTTTCTTTGTTTTTTTTGCGGGGAAAGGAGAGTTTTATTCCATAATGAGAGAGTTACAGTCGAGAGGCAAAAGATTCTCAATACATGATGGAGCTAGGTGCAACCACACAGCCGTGGTACACTCTAAATGACTATAATTTGCCGAACAGTCAGCAACTCTATTTTGATCCCTACATAATGTCTCGGGAATAAACCCACTGTCTTTCACCAACTCCATAATTTCAGCCACCAGATGTCCATAGGCAGAACGAACTAGTCCATCTCGTGTAATACTAGACAAAGCTTCACTTGAATCAGATTGGACAATGACTGAAAGGTTAGAATGTTGTAAAGTAAGGGCCATTCCTTGCATGATTGCATGTAACTCTGCTTCCAGTGCATCATTGCAATTGAAAATAAACCGATATGTAGCAAAAATAACTAATCCATTGTTATGTCGGAGAATCATCCCTGCTGCCGCTGCACCAGACTCCCTGAAAAGGACCCATCCACTGACAGAGCAACATAATCAGTGGGAGGAGGCAGCCAAAGCTTAGGAGCTGCGACCACTCTTACTTCAGGCAAGGTCCAATCAGCAACCGGCATTTTACCCTTAATAATTTCCTCTTTGCTATACTTACTAGCATCTCCAATAGACTGCACATACCTCTCCAAAAAATCCACCGTAGCAGCCATCGGGCGAACCTCTTTATCATGAGTAAGATCATTCCGTAATTGCCAGATGCGCCATATAAGCATAAGAACATGGTCGCGCTCAGCATCATTACAATTAATCAGCAGGTTTAGCAACCACTCTTTCCCACTGTTAACAAGGAGCTGATCACAAGGGAGCGACTAGACGCGCCTCATGGCCTCCCAAATGCTACGTGCATGTTGCATGCAACCAATGCATGGTAGCTATCTTCCTCCACAGTTCCGCGGAGGGGCACGTCCCACGCGACACGAGATGCCTACTGCATGCACGCCGTAGTAGCCAATGCACCAGTCGCTGCTCGCCAAGCCATATGTTTCATGCGTAAAGGAACACAAGAATTCCAGATAAGATTCCAAATGGATCGATTCCCGTCGGGACTAGTGCTCGATGCCTTGCCGGTGAACTCTTCATTATGCACGGCCGTCGCCAGGTAGTACACACTTTTCACGGAAAAACTCCCGTTCTTCTCTGGATGCCAGGCAAAGAAATCTTGATGTTGTCTCGGTGAAGTATGGATTTTCATAATTTCACGGACATCCAACGGCCAAAACTTGTCATACAAGCGTTGCACCATCCAAGCACCATTATCATCAAGAAAATCAGACACACGGTTGAATCGTCAGTTCCCTTCCGGGGTGACAGGCCGAAAGTTATCGCCTCGAGGAATCCAAGGATCCCTCCAAGTACGTATCGATGAACCATCTCCAAACCGCCAAATGATGCCTTTTTTAACCAGTTCCAGACCATGTTCAATTCCTTTCCACACTGCTGAAGAGTTTCCTATACATACTGTGTCCAATAAATTCCCATTAGGATAGTACTTCGCTCGTAATAATCGTGCATACAAACTTTCCAGATTATCAAGGAGTCGCCAAGCCTGCTTTGCGAGCAGCGCTTGGTTAAAGGCTCGCATGTCACGGAAACCCATACCACCCTTGGACTTTGGTAGCCTCATCTTGTCCCAACTTAACCAAGCCATCTTTCATTTTCCTTTCTTCACACCCCACCAGTATTGCCGCATTAATCGTGTAAGATCATATAGTACAGACATCGGCAGCCGGAATACACTCATCACATAGGTGGGTATGGCTTGTGCAACTGATTTAATTAATAGTTCCTTGCTCGAAGTTGCTATATACTGTTCAGTCCAATCAACGAGTCTCTTACTAAGTTGGGCTTGCACTGTTTGAAATCTCCCCTTATGCATTCTCCCTTCAGGTACAGGAAAACCAAGATACTTAGGATCAAAAACCTCTTGAGTCACCTCCAGAAATGACTTAATTCCCGCGGACGACAAACAATTGTCGAAGAAGAGGATGGAGCACTTTGCAGGGTTTATAAGTTTCCTTGATGCCGAGGCATAAGTGTTCAACAAACCTCTCACCAACGTTGCCTGTTGCATGGAAGCGCGGAAAAATAACAAAGAATTGTCCGCGAAAAGAAGGTGTGAAATAACTGGACGCATGAGCAGTGCGCGTCGCCGCCATGTTGTCTGGGAGGCGGGCCTCGGCCACCCTCAACCCTCTCCTTCCCATGACGGGCACAGCGGTCCGGTAGCACTCATCCTCCGACGGATCGGTGATGTGGAAAGGAAGATTGGAAGGCTCCTGGGGGACCGCGATAACCCAGCCCTGGAGGATCCGAGCAGCTGATGCGCCGACGCAATGGACTCGTGCCAGACAGATCCTGACGTTGACCGGGCGCAGTCCCCCGAGAGCGGCGGAGTGCAATGCGGATGACCCTTGTCTTCTTCAACCCTCACGGGACGACACCCCAGTCGACGAATTTGGAGTGGTCGGAGTCAGCGCCGCTGCCCGCCATGCCGAAGAAGGCCGGATATCACCGAACATGAGTTTGGGTGGCGGAGTGGAGTGGCTAGGTTTTGGTCCGGCGAGCGGATGGGATGGATATATATAGGGTCAGGTGGGCAAGCATGGGCCGGGTCCGACCTGACAGACGCGCCCGGGCCTCCCCATATTTCGGCTGGATATGAAGGGTGACGCTTAGTCCGGGCACTGAGGCCGGATTAAAATGTCCGTCTGGATAAGATTTTTTTGACCGGGTGTGGGGTCCCCGGCAGCTCCAAGGAGGAGTGATGGCCTATGGTGCCATGGTGTGCAACCTTCGTGATGATTTTTATTCTCGGCATGAGATGTTTTTGCTGTGAGCCTGATCGGCCGGAGGCCCACCGTCGGGGTGGGCGTTTGTAACGATTTTAGCATGGTACTCTCTTCGATCCTTTTTACTTTGTGTATTTCGTGTCAAGTTAAACTTTGTAAATTTTGATCAAATTTATACTAAAAATTATCAACATTTGTAACAACATTTCATAATGAATCTGACAATTTTAATTTGACATTATGAATATCGATACTTTTTCCTATAAGCTTGATCAAAATAGCGATATTTTAACTTCGGATAAAACTTATATGTAGACTAAAAAAAACATGAGGGAGTACCCTTAAGCAACCGGATAATTCGATGATCGATTTCTCGGTTAAAAACAAGACAATGCGCGGGCGCCCTATGGAACGGATCGATCAATCGGGTGCAGAATCGATCGATCGATGCATGTATGCACAATTAAATAATTATTACATAAGACAGTCAATTAAACAATCTATCTACGTTCATTACTCCAGCTGGATTGCCGCCGATGAACTGTTCAAATACAAAAATAATGCAGAGAGCGCAAAAATAGAATCCCCCGAGGGAGAACAGAAGCGAGAGCAGGAGGACGATGGAAGGCACAGGACAGCTCTCGAAGTCCTCCGTCAGGTAGAAGGCTAAGCCGAGAAGCGTGACGGTCCCGCAGGCCAGAAGGCAGATCATCGCCCACCTGCTACACTCGTCCGGCTCCGCCGTCGCCGTCACGACCAGCAGCTGCTCCTGCTCCCCATCGTCGGCCATTGTACGCGTGCCCTAGCTTCGGTACCTGGTTTCTTGATTTTCTAGGGTTGTTTATTTTGGTGTTGTTTGGTCTGGTATCCGTACCTCCGACTTATAAGAGGACTCCAACGATGCTTGTATAGTACGATAATTCTAAACGCACGGGCACGGGCCAACTACGGAGGTTTTATGGGCCAAGAGATAAAGTGCGTACTACGTATACAACGTTTTAAAGAAAAAGGCGTACTTTTACATTACATGTACCTGTAGGTTGTTCGGTTTCTTTGTTTTTTTTGCGGGGAAAAGAGAGTTTTATTCCATAATGAGAGAGTTACAGTCGAGAGGCAAAAGATTCTCAATACATGATGGAGCTAGGTGCAACCACACAGCCGTGGTACACTCTAAATGACTATAATTTGCCGAACAGTCAGCAACTCTATTTTGATCCCTACATAATGTCTCGGGAATAAACCCACTGTCTTTCACCAACTCCTTAATTTCAGCCACCAGATGTCCATAGGCAGAACGAACTAGTCCATCTCGTGTAATACTAGACAAAGCTTCACTTGAATCAGATTGGACAATGACTGAAAGGTTAGAATGTTGTAAAGTAAGGGCCATTCCTTGCATGATTGCATGTAACTCTGCTTCCAGTGCATCATTGCAATTGAAAATAAACCGATATGTAGCAAAAATAACTAATCCATTGTTATGTCGGAGAATCATCCCTGCTGCCGCTGCACCAGACTCCCTGAAAAGGACCCATCCACTGACAGAGCAACATAATCAGTGGGAGGAGGCAGCCAAAGCTTAGGAGCTGCGACCACTCTTACTTCAGGCAAGGTCCAATCAGCAACCGGCATTTTACCCTTAATAATTTCCTCTTTGCTATACTTACTAACATCTCCAATAGACTGCACATACCTCTCCAAAAAATCCACCGTAGCAGCCATCGGGCGAACCTCTTTATCATGAGTAAGATCATTCCGTAATTGCCAGATGCGCCATATAAGCATAAGAACATGGTCGCGCTCAGCATCATTACAATTAATCAGCAGGTTTAGCAACCACTCTTTCCCACTGTTAACAAGGAGCTGATCACAAGGGAGCGACCAGACGCGCCTCATGGCCTCCCAAATGCTACGTGCATGGTTGCATGCAACCAATGCATGGTAGCTATCTTCCTCCACAGTTCCGCGGAGGGGCACGTCCCACGCGACACGAGATGCCTACTGCATGCACGCCGTAGTAGCCAATGCACCAGTCGCTGCTCGCCAAGCCATATGTTTCATGCGTAAAGGAACACAAGAATTCCAGATAAGATTCCAAATGGATCGATTCCCGTCGGGACTAGTGCTCGATGCCTTGCCGGTGAACTCTTCATTATGCACGGCCGTCGCCAGGTAGTACGCACTTTTCACGGAAAAACTCCCGTTCTTCTCTGGATGCCAGGCAAAGAAATCTTGATGTTGTCTCGGTGAAGTATGGATTTTCATAATTTCACGGACATCCAACGGCCAAAACTTGTCATACAAGCGTTGCACCATCCAAGCACCATTATCATCAAGAAAATCAGACACACGGTTGAATCGTCAGTTCCCTTCCGGGGTGACAGGCCGAAAGTTATCGCCTCGAGGAATCCAAGGATCCCTCCAAGTACGTATCGATGAACCATCTCCAAACCGCCAAATGATGCCTTTTTTAACCAGTTCCAGACCATGTTCAATTCCTTTCCACACTGCTGAAGAGTTTCCTATACATATTGTGTCCAATAAATTCCCATTAGGATAGTACTTCGCTCGTAATAATCGTGCATACAAACTTTCCAGATTATCAAGGAGTCGCCAAGCCTGCTTTGCGAGCAGCGCTTGGTTAAAGGCTCGCATGTCACGGAAACCCATACCACCCTTGGACTTTGGTAGCCTCATCTTGTCCCAACTTAACCAAGCCATCTTTCATTTTCCTTTCTTCACACCCCACCAGTATTGCCGCATTAATCGTGTAAGATCATATAGTACAGACATCGGCAGCCGGAATACACTCATCACATAGGTGGGTATGGCTTGTGCAACTGATTTAATTAATAGTTCCTTGCTCGAAGTTGCTATATACTGTTCAGTCCAATCAACAAGTCTCTTACTAAGTCGGGCTTGCACTGTTTGAAATCTCCCCTTATGCATTCTCCCTTCAGGTACAGGAAAACCAAGATACTTAGGATCAAAAACCTCTTGAGTCACCTCCAGAAATGACTTAATTCCCGCGGACGACAAACAATTGTCGAAGAAGAGGATGGAGCACTTTGCAGGGTTTATAAGTTTCCTTGATGCCGAGGCATAAGTGTTCAACAAACCTCTCACCATCGTTGCCTGTTGTATGGAAGCGCGGAAAAATAACAAAGAATTGTCCGCGAAAAGAAGGTGTGAAATAACTGGACGCATGAGCAGTGCGCGTCGCCGCCATGTTGTCTGGGAGGCGGGCCTTGGCCACCCTCAACCCTCTCCTTCCCATGACGGGCACAGCGGTCCGGTAGCACTCATCCTCCGACGGATCGGTGATGTGGAAAGGAAGATTGGAAGGCTCCTGGGGGACCGCGATAACCCAGCCCTGGAGGATCCGAGCAGCTGATGCGCCGACGCAATGGACTCGTGCCAGACAGATCCTGACGTTGACCGGGCGCAGTCCCCCGAGAGCGGCGGAGTGCAATGCGGATGACCTTTGTCTTCTTCAACCCTCACGGGACGACACCCCAGTCGACGAATTTGGAGTGGTCGGAGTCAGCGCCGCTGCCCGCCATGCCGAAGAAGGCCGGATATCACCGAACATGAGTTTGGGTGGCGGAGTGGAGTGGCTAGGTTTTGGTCCGGCGAGCGGATGGGATGGATATATATAGGGTCAGGTGGGCAAGCATGGGCCGGTTCCGACCTGACAGACGCGCCCGGGCCTCCCCATATTTCGGCTGGATATGAAGGGTGACGCTTAGTCCGGGCACTGAGGCCGGTTTAAAATGTCCGTCTGGATAAGATTTTTTTGACCGGGTGTGGGGTCCCCGGCAGCTCCAAGGAGGAGTGATGGCCTATGGTGCCATGGTGTGCAACCTTCGTGATGATTTTTATTCTCGGCATGAGATGTTTTTGCTGTGAGCCTGATCGGGCGGAGGCCCACCGTCGGGGTGGGCGTTTGTAACGATTTTAGCATGGTACTCTCTTCGATCCTTTTTACTTTGTGTATTTCGTGTCAAGTTAAACTTTGTAAATTTTGATCAAATTTATACTAAAAATTATCAACATTTGTAACAACATTTCATAATGAATCTGACAATTTTAATTTGACATTATGAATATCGATACTTTTTCCTATAAGCTTGATCAAAATAGCGATATTTTAACTTCGGATAAAACTTATATGTAGACTAAAAAAAACATGAGGGAGTACCCTTAAGCAACCGGATAATTCGATGATCGATTTCTCGGTTAAAAACAAGACAATGCGCGGGCGCCCTATGGAACGGATCGATCAATCGGGTGCAGAATCGATCGATCGATGCATGTATGCACAATTAAATAATTATTACATAAGACAGTCAATTAAACAATCTATCTACGTTCATTACTCCAGCTGGATTGCCGCCGATGAACTGTTCAAATACAAAAATAATGCAGAGAGCGCAAAAATAGAATCCCCCGAGGGAGAACAGAAGCGAGAGCAGGAGGACGATGGAAGGCACAGGACAGCTCTCGAAGTCCTCCGTCAGGTAGAAGGCTAAGCCGAGAAGCGTGACGGTCCCGCAGGCCAGAAGGCAGATCATCGCCCACCTGCTACACTCGTCCGGCTCCGCCGTCGCCGTCACGACCAGCAGCTGCTCCTGCTCCCCGTCGTCGGCCATTGTACGCGTGCCCTAGCTTCGGTACCTGGTTTCTTGATTTTCTAGGGTTGTTTATTTTGGTGTTGTTTGGTCTGGTATCCGTACCTCCGACTTATAAGAGGACTCCAACGATGCTTGTATAGTACGATAATTCTAAACGCACGGGCACGGGCCAACTACGGAGGTTTTATGGGCCAAGAGATAAAGTGCGTACTACGTATACAACGTTTTAAAGAAAAAGGCGTACTTTTACATTACATGTACCTGTAGGTTGTTCGGTTTCTTTGCTTTTTTTGCGGGGAAAAGAGAGTTTTATTCCATAATGAGAGAGTTACAGTCGAGAGGCAAAAGATTCTCAATACATGATGGAGCTAGGTGCAACCACACAGCCGTGGTACACTCTAAATGACTATAATTTGCCGAACAGTCAGCAACTCTATTTTGATCCCTACATAATGTCTCGGGAATAAACCCACTGTCTTTCACCAACTCCTTAATTTCAGCCACCAGATGTCCATAGGCAGAACGAACTAGTCCATCTCGTATAATACTAGACAAAGCTTCACTTGAATCAGATTGGACAATGACTGAAAGGTTAGAATGTTGTAAAGTAAGGGCCATTCCTTGCATGATTGCATGTAACTCTGCTTCCAGTGCATCATTGCAATTGAAAATAAACCGATATGTAGCAAAAATAACTAATCCATTGTTATGTCGGAGAATCATCCCTGCTGCCGCTGCACCAGACTCCCTGAAAAGGACCCATCCACTGACAGAGCAACATAATCAGTGGGAGGAGGCAGCCAAAGCTTAGGAGCTGCGACCACTCTTACTTCAGGCAAGGTCCAATCAGCAACCGGCATTTTACCCTTAATAATTTCCTCTTTGCTATACTTACTAGCATCTCCAATAGACTGCACATACCTCTCCAAAAAATCCACCGTAGCAGCCATCGGGCGAACCTCTTTATCATGAGTAAGATCATTCCGTAATTGCCAGATGCGCCATATAAGCATAAGAACATGGTCGCGCTCAGCATCATTACAATTAATCAGCAGGTTTAGCAACCACTCTTTCCCACTGTTAACAAGGAGCTGATCACAAGGGAGCGACCAGACGCGCCTCATGGCCTCCCAAATGCTACGTGCATGGTTGCATGCAACCAATGCATGGTAGCTATCTTCCTCCACAGTTCCGCGGAGGGGCACGTCCCACGCGACACGAGATGCCTACTGCATGCACGCCGTAGTAGCCAATGCACCAGTCGCTGCTCGCCAAGCCATATGTTTCATGCGTAAAGGAACACAAGAATTCCAGATAAGATTCCAAATGGATCGATTCCCGTCGGGACTAGTGCTCGATGCCTTGCCGGTGAACTCTTCATTATGCACGGCCGTCGCCAGGTAGTACGCACTTTTCACGGAAAAACTCCCGTTCTTCTCTGGATGCCAGGCAAAGAAATCTTGATGTTGTCTCGGTGAAGTATGGATTTTCATAATTTCACGGACATCCAACGGCCAAAACTTGTCATACAAGCGTTGCACCATCCAAGCACCATTATCATCAAGAAAATCAGACACACGGTTGAATCGTCAGTTCCCTTCCGGGGTGACAGGCCGAAAGTTATCGCCTCGAGGAATCCAAGGATCCCTCCAAGTACGTATCGATGAACCATCTCCAAACCGCCAAATGATGCCTTTTTTAACCAGTTCCAGACCATGTTCAATTCCTTTCCACACTGCTGAAGAGTTTCCTATACATACTGTGTCCAATAAATTCCCATTAGGATAGTACTTCGCTCGTAATAATCGTGCATACAAACTTTCCAGATTATCAAGGAGTCGCCAAGCCTGCTTTGCGAGCAGCGCTTGGTTAAAGGCTCGCATGTCACGGAAACCCATACCGCCCTTGGACTTTGGTAGCCTCATCTTGTCCCAACTTAACCAAGCCATCTTTCATTTTCCTTTCTTCACACCCCACCAGTATTGCCGCATTAATCGTGTAAGATCATATAGTACAGACATCGGCAGCCGGAATACACTCATCACATAGGTGGGTATGGCTTGTGCAACTGATTTAATTAATAGTTCCTTGCTCGAAGTTGCTATATACTGTTCAGTCCAATCAACGAGTCTCTTACTAAGTCGGGCTTGCACTGTTTGAAATCTCCCCTTATGCATTCTCCCTTCAGGTACAGGAAAACCAAGATACTTAGGATCAAAAACCTCTTGAGTCACCTCCAGAAATGACTTAATTCCCGCGGACGACAAACAATTGTCGAAGAAGAGGATGGAGAACTTTGCAGGGTTTATAAGTTTCCTTGATGCCGAGGCATAAGTGTTCAACAAACCTCTCACCAACGTTGCCTGTTGCATGGAAGCGCGGAAAAATAACAAAGAATTGTCCGCGAAAAGAAGGTGTGAAATAACTGGACGCATGAGCAGTGCGCGTCGCCGCCATGTTGTCTGGGAGGCGGGCCTCGGCCACCCTCAACCCTCTCCTTCCCATGACGGGCACAGCGGTCCGGTAGCACTCATCCTTCGACGGATCGGTGATGTGGAAAGGAAGATTGGAAGGCTCCTGGGGGACCGCGATAACCCAGCCCTGGAGGATCCGAGCAGCTGATGCGCCGACGCAATGGACTCGTGCCAGACAGATCCTGACGTTGACCGGGCGCAGTCCCCCGAGAGCGGCGGAGTGCAATGCGGATGACCCTTGTCTTCTTCAACCCTCACGGGACGACACCCCAGTCGACGAATTTGGAGTGGTCGGAGTCAGCGCCGCTGCCCGCCATGCCGAAGAAGGCCGGATATCACCGAACATGAGTTTGGGTGGCGGAGTGGAGTGGCTAGGTTTTGGTCCGGCGAGCGGATGGGATGGATATATATAGGGTCAGGTGGGCAAGCATGGGCCGGGTCCGACCTGACAGACGCGCCCGGGCCTCCCCATATTTCGGCTGGATATGAAGGGTGACGCTTAGTCCGGGCACTGAGGCCGGTTTAAAATGTCCGTCTGGATAAGATTTTTTTGACCGGGTGTGGGGTCCCCGGCAGCTCCAAGGAGGAGTGATGGCCTATGGTGCCATGGTGTGCAACCTTCGTGATGATTTTTATTCTCGGCATGAGATGTTTTTGCTGTGAGCCTGATCGGGCGGAGGCCCACCGTCGGGGTGGGCGTTTGTAACGATTTTAGCATGGTACTCTCTTCGATCCTTTTTACTTTGTGTATTTCGTGTCAAGTTAAACTTTGTAAATTTTGATCAAATTTATACTAAAAATTATCAACATTTGTAACAACATTTCATAATGAATCTGACAATTTTAATTTGACATTATGAATATCGATACTTTTTCCTATAAGCTTGATCAAAATAGCGATATTTTAACTTCGGATAAAACTTATATGTAGACTAAAAAAAACATGAGGGAGTACCCTTAAGCAACCGGATAATTCGATGATCGATTTCTCGGTTAAAAACAAGACAATGCGCGGGCGCCCTATGGAACGGATCGATCAATCGGGTGCAGAATCGATCGATCGATGCATGTATGCACAATTAAATAATTATTACATAAGACAATCAATTAAACAATCTATCTACGTTCATTACTCCAGCTGGATTGCCGCCGATGAACTGTTCAAATACAAAAATAATGCAGAGAGCGCAAAAATAGAATCCCCCGAGGGAGAACAGAAGCGAGAGCAGGAGGACGATGGAAGGCACAGGACAGCTCTCGAAGTCCTCCGTCAGGTAGAAGGCTAAGCCGAGAAGCGTGACGGTCCCGCAGGCCAGAAGGCAGATCATCGCCCACCTGCTACACTCGTCCGGCTCCGCCGTCGCCGTCACGACCAGCAGCTGCTCCTGCTCCCCGTCGTCGGCCATTGTACGCGTGCCCTAGCTTCGGTACCTGGTTTCTTGATTTTCTAGGGTTGTTTATTTTGGTGTTGTTTGGTCTGGTATCCGTACCTCCGACTTATAAGAGGACTCCAACGATGCTTGTATAGTACGATAATTCTAAACGCACGGGCACGGGCCAACTACGGAGGTTTTATGGGCCAAGAGATAAAGTGCGTACTACGTATACAACGTTTTAAAGAAAAAGGCGTACTTTTACATTACATGTACCTGTAGGTTGTTCGGTTTCTTTGCTTTTTTTGCGGGGAAAAGAGAGTTTTATTCCATAATGAGAGAGTTACAGTCGAGAGGCAAAAGATTCTCAATACATGATGGAGCTAGGTGCAACCACACAGCCGTGGTACACTCTAAATGACTATAATTTGCCGAACAGTCAGCAACTCTATTTTGATCCCTACATAATGTCTCGGGAATAAACCCACTGTCTTTCACCAACTCCTTAATTTCAGCCACCAGATGTCCATAGGCAGAACGAACTAGTCCATCTCGTATAATACTAGACAAAGCTTCACTTGAATCAGATTGGACAATGACTGAAAGGTTAGAATGTTGTAAAGTAAGGGCCATTCCTTGCATGATTGCATGTAACTCTGCTTCCAGTGCATCATTGCAATTGAAAATAAACCGATATGTAGCAAAAATAACTAATCCATTGTTATGTCGGAGAATCATCCCTGCTGCCGCTGCACCAGACTCCCTGAAAAGGACCCATCCACTGACAGAGCAACATAATCAGTGGGAGGAGGCAGCCAAAGCTTAGGAGCTGCGACCACTCTTACTTCAGGCAAGGTCCAATCAGCAACCGGCATTTTACCCTTAATAATTTCCTCTTTGCTATACTTACTAGCATCTCCAATAGACTGCACATACCTCTCCAAAAAATCCACCGTAGCAGCCATCGGGCGAACCTCTTTATCATGAGTAAGATCATTCCGTAATTGCCAGATGCGCCATATAAGCATAAGAACATGGTCGCGCTCAGCATCATTACAATTAATCAGCAGGTTTAGCAACCACTCTTTCCCACTGTTAACAAGGAGCTGATCACAAGGGAGCGACCAGACGCGCCTCATGGCCTCCCAAATGCTACGTGCATGGTTGCATGCAACCAATGCATGGTAGCTATCTTCCTCCACAGTTCCGCGGAGGGGCACGTCCCACGCGACACGAGATGCCTACTGCATGCACGCCGTAGTAGCCAATGCACCAGTCGCTGCTCGCCAAGCCATATGTTTCATGCGTAAAGGAACACAAGAATTCCAGATAAGATTCCAAATGGATCGATTCCCGTCGGGACTAGTGCTCGATGCCTTGCCGGTGAACTCTTCATTATGCACGGCCGTCGCCAGGTAGTACGCACTTTTCACGGAAAAACTCCCGTTCTTCTCTGGATGCCAGGCAAAGAAATCTTGATGTTGTCTCGGTGAAGTATGGATTTTCATAATTTCACGGACATCCAACGGCCAAAACTTGTCATACAAGCGTTGCACCATCCAAGCACCATTATCATCAAGAAAATCAGACACACGGTTGAATCGTCAGTTCCCTTCCGGGGCGACAGGCCGAAAGTTATCGCCTCGAGGAATCCAAGGATCCCTCCAAGTACGTATCGATGAACCATCTCCAAACCGCCAAATGATGCCTTTTTTAACCAGTTCCAGACCATGTTCAATTCCTTTCCACACTGCTGAAGAGTTTCCTATACATACTGTGTCCAATAAATTCCCATTAGGATAGTACTTCGCTCGTAATAATCGTGCATACAAACTTTCCAGATTATCAAGGAGTCGCCAAGCCTGCTTTGCGAGCAGCGCTTGGTTAAAGGCTCGCATGTCACGGAAACCCATACCACCCTTGGACTTTGGTAGCCTCATCTTGTCCCAACTTAACCAAGCCATCTTTCATTTTCCTTTCTTCACACCCCACCAGTATTGCCGCATTAATCGTGTAAGATCATATAGTACAGACATCGGCAGCCGGAATACACTCATCACATAGGTGGGTATGGCTTGTGCAACTGATTTAATTAATAGTTCCTTGCTCGAAGTTGCTATATACTGTTCAGTCCAATCAACGAGTCTCTTACTAAGTTGGGCTTGCACTGTTTGAAATCTCCCCTTATGCATTCTCCCTTCAGGTACAGGAAAACCAAGATACTTAGGATCAAAAACCTCTTGAGTCACCTCCAGAAATGACTTAATTCCCGCGGACGACAAACAATTGTCGAAGAAGAGGATGGAGCACTTTGCAGGGTTTATAAGTTTCCTTGATGCCGAGGCATAAGTGTTCAACAAACCTCTCACCAACGTTGCCTGTTGCATGGAAGCGCGGAAAAATAACAAAGAATTGTCCGCGAAAAGAAGGTGTGAAATAACTGGACGCATGAGCAGTGCGCGTCGCCGCCATGTTGTCTGGGAGGCGGGCCTCGGCCACCCTCAACCCTCTCCTTCCCATGACGGGCACAGCGGTCCGGTAGCACTCATCCTCCGACGGATCGGTGATGTGGAAAGGAAGATTGGAAGGCTCCTGGGGGACCGCGATAACCCAGCCCTGGAGGATCCGAGCAGCTGATGCGCCGACGCAATGGACTCGTGCCAGACAGATCCTGACGTTGACCGGGCGCAGTCCCCCGAGAGCGGCGGAGTGCAATGCGGATGACCCTTGTCTTCTTCAACCCTCACGGGACGACACCCCAGTCGACGAATTTGGAGTGGTCGGAGTCAGCGCCGCTGCCCACCATGCCGAAGAAGGCCGGATATCACCGAACATGAGTTTGGGTGGCGGAGTGGAGTGGCTAGGTTTTGGTCCGGCGAGCGGATGGGATGGATATATATAGGGTCAGGTGGGCAAGCATGGGCCGGGTCCGACCTGACAGACGCGCCCGGGCCTCCCCATATTTCGGCTGGATATGAAGGGTGACGCTTAGTCCGGGCACTGAGGCCGGTTTAAAATGTCCGTCTGGATAGGATTTTTTTGACCGGGTGTGGGGTCCCCGGCAGCTCCAAGGAGGAGTGATGGCCTATGGTGCCATGGTGTGCAACCTTCGTGATGATTTTTATTCTCGGCATGAGATGTTTTTGCTGTGAGCCTGATCGGCCGGAGGCCCACCGTCGGGGTGGGCGTTTGTAACGATTTTAGCATGGTACTCTCTTCGATCCTTTTTACTTTCTGTATTTCGTGTCAAGTTAAACTTTGTAAATTTTGATCAAATTTATACTAAAAATTATCAACATTTGTAACAACATTTCATAATGAATCTGACAATTTTAATTTGACATTATGAATATCGATACTTTTTCCTATAAGCTTGATCAAAATAGCGATATTTTAACTTCGGATAAAACTTATATGTAGACTAAAAAAAACATGAGGGAGTACCCTTAAGCAACCGGATAATTCGATGATCGATTTCTCGGTTAAAAACAAGACAATGCGCGGGCGCCCTATGGAACGGATCGATCAATCGGGTGCAGAATCGATCGATCGATGCATGTATGCACAATTAAATAATTATCACATAAGACAATCAATTAAACAATCTCTACGTTCATTACTCCAGCTGGATTGCCGCCGATGAACTGTTCAAATACAAAAATAATGCAGAGAGCGCAAAAATAGAATCCCCCGAGGGAGAACAGAAGCGAGAGCAGGAGGACGATGGAAGGCACAGGACAGCTCTCGAAGTCCTCCGTCAGGTAGAAGGCTAAGCCGAGAAGCGTGACGGTCCCGCAGGCCAGAAGGCAGATCATCGCCCACCTGCTACACTCGTCCGGCTCCGCCGTCGCCGTCACGACCAGCAGCTGCTCCTGCTCCCCGTCGTCGGCCATTGTACGCGTGCCCTAGCTTCGGTACCTGGTTTCTTGATTTTCTAGGGTTGTTTATTTTGGTGTTGTTTGGTCTGGTATCCGTACCTCCGACTTATAAGAGGACTCCAACGATGCTTGTATAGTACGATAATTCTAAACGCACGGGCACGGGCCAACTACGGAGGTTTTATGGGCCAAGAGATAAAGTGCGTACTACGTATACAACGTTTTAAAGAAAAAGGCGTACTTTTACATTACATGTACCTGTAGGTTGTTCGGTTTCTTTGCTTTTTTTGCGGGGAAAAGAGAGTTTTATTCCATAATGAGAGAGTTACAGTCGAGAGGCAAAAGATTCTCAATACATGATGGAGCTAGGTGCAACCACACAGCCGTGGTACACTCTAAATGACTATAATTTGCCGAACAGTCAGCAACTCTATTTTGATCCCTACATAATGTCTCGGGAATAAACCCACTGTCTTTCACCAACTCCTTAATTTCAGCCACCAGATGTCCATAGGCAGAACGAACTAGTCCATCTCGTATAATACTAGACAAAGCTTCACTTGAATCAGATTGGACAATGACTGAAAGGTTAGAATGTTGTAAAGTAAGGGCCATTCCTTGCATGATTGCATGTAACTCTGCTTCCAGTGCATCATTGCAATTGAAAATAAACCAATATGTAGCAAAAATAACTAATCCATTGTTATGTCGGAGAATCATCCCTGCTGCCGCTGCACCAGACTCCCTGAAAAGGACCCATCCACTGACAGAGCAACATAATCAGTGGGAGGAGGCAGCCAAAGCTTAGGAGCTGCGACCACTCTTACTTCAGGCAAGGTCCAATCAGCAACCGGCATTTTACCCTTAATAATTTCCTCTTTGCTATACTTACTAGCATCTCCAATAGACTGCACATACCTCTCCAAAAAATCCACCATAGCAGCCATCGGGCGAACCTCTTTATCATGAGTAAGATCATTCCGTAATTGCCAGAAGCGCCATATAAGCATAAGAACATGGTCGCGCTCAGCATCATTACAATTAATCAGCAGGTTTAGCAACCACTCTTTCCCACTGTTAACAAGGAGCTGATCACAAGGGAGCGACCAGACGCGCCTCATGGCCTCCCAAATGCTACGTGCATGGTTGCATGCAACCAATGCATGGTAGCTATCTTCCTCCACAGTTCCGCGGAGGGGCACGTCCCACGCGACACGAGATGCCTACTGCATGCACGCCGTAGTAGCCAATGCACCAGTCGCTGCTCGCCAAGCCATATGTTTCATGCGTAAAGGAACACAAGAATTCCAGATAAGATTCCAAATGGATCGATTCCCGTCGGGACTAGTGCTCGATGCCTTGCCGGTGAACTCTTCATTATGCACGGCCGTCGCCAGGTAGTACGCACTTTTCACGGAAAAACTCCCGTTCTTCTCTGGATGCCAGGCAAAGAAATCTTGATGTTGTCTCGGTGAAGTATGAATTTTCATAATTTCACGGACATCCAACGGCCAAAACTTGTCATACAAGCGTTGCACCATCCAAGCACCATTATCATCAAGAAAATCAGACACACGGTTGAATCGTCAGTTCCCTTCCGGGGTGACAGGCCGAAAGTTATCGCCTCGAGGAATCCAAGGATCCCTCCAAGTACGTATCGATGAACCATCTCCAAACCGCCAAATGATGCCTTTTTTAACCAGTTCCAAACCATGTTCAATTCCTTTCCACACTGCTGAAGAGTTTCCTATACATACTGTGTCCAATAAATTCCCATTAGGATAGTACTTCGCTCTTAATAATCGTGCATACAAACTTTCCAGATTATCAAGGAGTCGCCAAGCCTGCTTTGCGAGCAGCGCTTGGTTAAAGGCTCGCATGTCACGGAAACCCATACCACCCTTGGACTTTGGTAGCCTCATCTTGTCCCAACTTAACCAAGCCATCTTTCATTTTCCTTTCTTCACACCCCACCAGTATTGCCGCATTAATCGTGTAAGATCATATAGTACAGACATCGGCAGCCGGAATACACTCATCACATAGGTGGGTATGGCTTGTGCAACTGATTTAATTAATAGTTCCTTGCTCGAAGTTGCTATATACTGTTCAGTCCAATCAACGAGTCTCTTACTAAGTCGGGCTTGCACTGTTTGAAATCTCCCCTTATGCATTCTCCCTTCAGGTACAGGAAAACCAAGATACTTAGGATCAAAAACCTCTTGAGTCACCTCCAGAAATGACTTAATTCCCGCGGACGACAAACAATTGTCGAAGAAGAGGATGGAGCACTTTGCAGGGTTTATAAGTTTCCTTGATGCCGAGGCATAAGTGTTCAACAAACCTCTCACCAACGTTGCCTGTTGCATGGAAGCGCGGAAAAATAACAAAGAATTGTCCGCGAAAAGAAGGTGTGAAATAACTGGACGCATGAGCAGTGCGCGTCGCCGCCATGTTGTCTGGGAGGCGGGCCTCGGCCACCCTCAACCCTCTCCTTCCCATGACGGGCACAGCGGTCCGGTAGCACTCATCCTCCGACGGATCAGTGATGTGGAAAGGAAGATTGGAAGGCTCCTGGGGGACCGCGATAACCCAGCCCTGGAGGATCCGAGCAGCTGATGCGCCGACGCAATGGACTCGTGCCAGACAGATCCTGACGTTGACCGGGCGCAGTCCCCCGAGAGCGGCGGAGTGCAATGCGGATGACCCTTGTCTTCTTCAACCCTCACGGGACGACACCCCAGTCGACGAATTTGGAGTGGTCGGAGTCAGCGCCGCTGCCCGCCATGCCGAAGAAGGCCGGATATCACCGAACATGAGTTTGGGTGGCGGAGTGGAGTGGCTAGGTTTTGGTCCGGCGAGCGGATGGGATGGATATATATAGGGTCAGGTGGGCAAGCATGGGCCGGGTCCGACCTGACAGACGCGCCCGGGCCTCCCCATATTTCGGCTGGATATGAAGGGTGACGCTTAGTCCGGGCACTGAGGCCGGTTTAAAATGTCCGTCTGGATAGGATTTTTTTGACCGGGTGTGGGGTCCCCGGCAGCTCCAAGGAGGAGTGATGGCCTATGGTGCCATGGTGTGCAACCTTCGTGATGATTTTTATTCTCGGCATGAGATGTTTTTGCTGTGAGCCTGATCGGCCGGAGGCCCACCGTCGGGGTGGGCGTTTGTAACGATTTTAGCATGGTACTCTCTTCGATCCTTTTTACTTTCTGTATTTCGTGTCAAGTTAAACTTTGTAAATTTTGATCAAATTTATACTAAAAATTATCAACATTTGTAACAACATTTCATAATGAATCTGACAATTTTAATTTGACATTATGAATATCGATACTTTTTCCTATAAGCTTGATCAAAATAGCGATATTTTAACTTCGGATAAAACTTATATGTAGACTAAAAAAAACATGAGGGAGTACCCTTAAGCAACCGGATAATTCGATGATCGATTTCTCGGTTAAAAACAAGACAATGCGCGGGCGCCCTATGGAACGGATCGATCAATCGGGTGCAGAATCGATCGATCGATGCATGTATGCACAATTAAATAATTATCACATAAGACAATCAATTAAACAATCTCTACGTTCATTACTCCAGCTGGATTGCCGCCGATGAACTGTTCAAATACAAAAATAATGCAGAGAGCGCAAAAATAGAATCCCCCGAGGGAGAACAGAAGCGAGAGCAGGAGGACGATGGAAGGCACAGGACAGCTCTCGAAGTCCTCCGTCAGGTAGAAGGCTAAGCCGAGAAGCGTGACGGTCCCGCAGGCCAGAAGGCAGATCATCGCCCACCTGCTACACTCGTCCGGCTCCGCCGTCGCCGTCACGACCAGCAGCTGCTCCTGCTCCCCGTCGTCGGCCATTGTACGCGTGCCCTAGCTTCGGTACCTGGTTTCTTGATTTTCTAGGGTTGTTTATTTTGGTGTTGTTTGGTCTGGTATCCGTACCTCCGACTTATAAGAGGACTCCAACGATGCTTGTATAGTACGATAATTCTAAACGCACGGGCACGGGCCAACTACGGAGGTTTTATGGGCCAAGAGATAAAGTGCGTACTACGTATACAACGTTTTAAAGAAAAAGGCGTACTTTTACATTACATGTACTTGTAGGTTGTTCGGTTTCTTTGCTTTTTTTGCGGGGAAAAGAGAGTTTTATTCCATAATGAGAGAGTTACAGTCGAGAGGCAAAAGATTCTCAATACATGATGGAGCTAGGTGCAACCACACAGCCGTGGTACACTCTAAATGACTATAATTTGCCAAACAGTCAACAACTCTATTTTGATCCCTACATAATGTCTCGGGAATAAACCCACTGTCTTTCACCAACTCCTTAATTTCAGCCACCAGATGTCCATAGGCAGAACGAACTAGTCCATCTCGTATAATACTAGACAAAGCTTCACTTGAATCAGATTGGACAATGACTGAAAGGTTAGAATGTTGTAAAGTAAGGGCCATTCCTTGCATGATTGCATGTAACTCTGCTTCCAGTGCATCATTGCAATTGAAAATAAACCGATATGTAGCAAAAATAACTAATCCATTGTTATGTCGGAGAATCATCCCTGCTGCCGCTGCACCAGACTCCCTGAAAAGGACCCATCCACTGACAGAGCAACATAATCAGTGGGAGGAGGCAGCCAAAGCTTAGGAGCTGCGACCACTCTTACTTCAGGCAAGGTCCAATCAGCAACCGGCATTTTACCCTTAATAATTTCCTCTTTGCTATACTTACTAGCATCTCCAATAGACTGCACATACCTCTCCAAAAAATCCACCGTAGCAGCCATCGGGCGAACCTCTTTATCATGAGTAAGATCATTCCGTAATTGCCAGATGCGCCATATAAGCATAAGAACATGGTCGCGCTCAGCATCATTACAATTAATCAGCAGGTTTAGCAACCACTCTTTCCCACTGTTAACAAGGAGCTGATCACAAGGGAGCGACCAGACGCGCCTCATGGCCTCCCAAATGCTACGTGCATGGTTGCATGCAACCAATGCATGGTAGCTATCTTCCTCCACAGTTCCGCGGAGGGGCACGTCCCACGCGACACGAGATGCCTACTGCATGCACGCCGTAGTAGCCAATGCACCAGTCGCTGCTCGCCAAGCCATATGTTTCATGCGTAAAGGAACACAAGAATTCCAGATAAGATTCCAAATGGATCGATTCCCGTCGGGACTAGTGCTCGATGCCTTGCCGGTGAACTCTTCATTATGCACGGCCGTCGCCAGGTAGTACGCACTTTTTACGGAAAAACTCCCGTTCTTCTCTGGATGCCAGGCAAAGAAATCTTGATGTTGTCTCGGTGAAGTATGGATTTTCATAATTTCACGGACATCCAACGGCCAAAACTTGTCATACAAGCGTTGCACCATCCAAGCACCATTATCATCAAGAAAATCAGACACACGGTTGAATCGTCAGTTCCCTTCCGGGGTGACAGGCCGAAAGTTATCGCCTCGAGGAATCCAAGGATCCCTCCAAGTACGTATCGATGAACCATCTCCAAACCGCCAAATGATGCCTTTTTTAACCAGTTCCAAACCATGTTCAATTCCTTTCCACACTGCTGAAGAGTTTCCTATACATACTGTGTCCAATAAATTCCCATTAGGATAGTACTTCGCTCGTAATAATCGTGCATACAAACTTTCCAGATTATCAAGGAGTCGCCAAGCCTGCTTTGCGAGCAGCGCTTGGTTAAAGGCTCGCATGTCACGGAAACCCATACCACCCTTGGACTTTGGTAGCCTCATCTTGTCCCAACTTAACCAAGCCATCTTTCATTTTCCTTTCTTCACACCCCACCAGTATTGCCGCATTAATCGTGTAAGATCATATAGTACAGACATCGGCAGCCGGAATACACTCATCACATAGGTGGGTATGGCTTGTGCAACTGATTTAATTAATAGTTCCTTGCTCGAAGTTGCTATATACTGTTCAGTCCAATCAACGAGTCTCTTACTAAGTCGGGCTTGCACTGTTTGAAATCTCCCCTTATGCATTCTCCCTTCAGGTACAGGAAAACCAAGATACTTAGGATCAAAAACCTCTTGAGTCACCTCCAGAAATGACTTAATTCCCGCGGACGACAAACAATTGTCGAAGAAGAGGATGGAGCACTTTGCAGGGTTTATAAGTTTCCTTGATGCCGAGGCATAAGTGTTCAACAAACCTCTCACCAACGTTGCCTGTTGCATGGAAGCGCGGAAAAATAACAAAGAATTGTCCGCGAAAAGAAGGTGTGAAATAACTGGAGTTCTCCGACAAAACTTGATCCTTTCTAGTCCATGCTTGGTCATTGACTTACTAATCAAAGTAGATAGTACGTCAGCAACAAATCGGAACAAAAAGGGAGACAATGGATCACATTGCCACAGTCCTCTCGATGGTGTGAAAGACTCCAATAATTACCATTAAATTTGATAGAATATTTCACCGAAGAAACACATGCCATAATGCGATCTATCCAAATCGGATCAAAGCCCCATTTAAGGAGGGCTTTGCCCAAGAAGACCCAATCCACACGATAATACGTCTTTGATAGATCCAATTTGTATGCACATAAAGCAGGGGCACCCTACCACAAGGACTGTATCTGGTGGATACACTCGAAAGCGAGAATGGAGTTATCTGAAATCAGCCGCCCCAGAATAAACGCGCTCTGATTATCTGAAATAAGATCCATGAGCAAAGGACATAGCATGGTAACCATGCACTTAGAAACTATTTTATAGAGAACATTACACAAACTAATGGGCCTAAAATCCTTGAGTTCTTTAGGATGTTGAACTTTAGGAATCAGGACGATTGCCGTATCATTAACGCCTTCCGGCATAACTCCTGTGTCAAAGAACTCAAGGACTGCAGCAATAATTTCAACCTTAAGCACAACCCAGTTGCGGTGATAAAAACACGCTGGGAACCCATCTGCACCTGGCGCCTTGAGCGGCCCTATTTGGAACAAGGCGTCATGTATTTCTTTCTCCATATATTGCGCACACAAAGAAGCATTCATCTCGGCCGACACCTTAGGCAGAATACAATCCAATACCGACTCAGGGGAAAGTGTAGGATCTTTTTATAAACCTCCTTGAAGTACGATGTTGCCTTCCGCTCCATATCTGACGGAACATGACACCAAGTGCCATCCATACGATGAAGTCGCTGAATATAATTACGTTGTGACCGCCAAACAGCACGACGAAAGAAGTATTTTGTGTTACGATCGCCTTCTTTCAACCACGTGATCCGCAAGCGCTGCAACCAAAGAATTTCCTCGTGATACAGTAATTCATCCATCTCATTCATCTTAGCATGGATGAGGACACGATCAGCTGAACTCAGTTTCAACTCATCCAGTTAAGCTCTTCGTTTCTCAATCTTTTTTGTGATGTGGCCAAAGTTCTCAGCACCCCACGTACGTAGGCTGGACATGACAGACTTGAGTGAATTTGCAACCTCCCCCAAGTTGCCAGCATGCCTTTTCTTTGCCCAAGCTTCCTCTATAATTCCAGGAAGTGCTGAATGCCACTCCCACATAATCTCATATCGTGGTGGGGGACGCTGTCGTCGAGGCTCATCGCCGACCAGAAGCTGGACAAGGACCGGACGGTGGTCTGAGCATGGCAAGGCTAGGTGAACCACCTTGGCCAACGGAAATAAATCACGCCATGCCTCGTCTACAACCGCCCTGTCTAGCCTCACCTGGACGTTTCTATCACCGGGCTGACCATTATCATATGTATAGGGAAATCTAGAGAACCCAAGATCCTCCAATTCACATACTTCCAAGCAATCCCGGAATGCCATCATTTGATTTTCCGATCTCGTGCAGCGCGAAAGGTGTTCATGCTACCACATAGCCTCATTAAAGTCTCCACAAACAAACCACGTGCCTTGGGAGATAGCACGTAATTGAGAGAGATGATCCCACATTAAATGGCGATTTTCCACCCGTGGTTCGCCATACATAAAGATACCTCGCCAGCTGACATCAGTACCATTGTCCGTCACCTGCACATCAATGTAGCATGCACAACTATCCAATACAGTCACCATTAACGATTCGCCCCAAAAAAGGGCCAAACCACCACTTCTTCCATTACTACTAACACCACAAAAACCCTTTAAGCCCAGCCTCCATCTAAACTTCTCCATCTTCTCTTTAGTTTGCCTTGTCTCACATAGAAAGACAAACTTGGGGATGTTAGTTTTTGCGAGGGCCAACACCTCACGAACTGTCCGGCAGTTCCCCACCCCCCGGCAGTTCCAACAGTTCCATCCAGGGACTCTTGTCCGTCTTGGTACGTTTACCATTAGAACTAGTTGACAGCTCCTCCATAGTAAGGTCGCCTCCTTTTCCATCCGTCATAGCAAGAAGACCAACAGGAGCCCCGGCTGCACCATTCGCCATTGGATCCAGGTTGAAACGCTTACGGGAGTACCTATCCACCTCCATTAAATCAATTGCATTCTTCTTGGCCCTGTACACTGTGTCAGATAGCGCAGGATCCAACACTTCCTTGTTAACAAGCTTGTTCTTTGGTACTGCAGAATCATCTCTCGCTTTGCCATGTTTCCCATTGCTAGGATCAGTAGTATGATTGTCCGTTCTCGGTCGGTTAGGCGAATCAGCATACAACCAGGCACCAAAATTCTGGTCCTTTTTCTCATGAATCCCAGACCCACATTCTTTGTGGTCATGGCCAACGAGGCCGCACTTTTTGCAGAAACAAGCAAGCTTCTCATAGCGAACCAAGAAAACCTGCCGCTCTTTCCCTTTAACAATACTGACGAACTTCGTAAGAGGTTGTTGAAAGTCATGACGCACACGGACGTGCACACAATCTCCCCTGGAATTACCATTCAGGCGCATCTCAAGTATCTTCCCAGAATTCTTTAAAAGCTTCTCCACAAGATTATGTTTACAGTAAGCATCCGGGAGACGATGAATCTGCAACCGAATTGCTAGATGCACAATACTCACCTCTTTTGCTGGGCTAAAACCATCATAAGGACAAAGCAAAACTGCCCAATTTCTGAACAACCAAGGACCAGACTCCATGATCCTCTCCCAATCTCCTAGATACGCCGCCTGGACGACGAATAGGTTAGGAGTTGGGAACAACTGGGCGGAAAAGAATCTCCTGGGCTGGGTTCCAAGAAGCCCTCATCTCTCTATAAAACGCAGGTTGGCTGAAGGTTTTCTCGGTGTGAACCCTAGCAAGGGCAAGCCAGCGCACACTCTCCTTCAACGCCGGATCTTCCTCATCAATCACGACATCATCAAAAGCTTTGTCGTTCAGATCCAATTGATCAAAAAAATCACCAAGATCGGCCTTGAAAACGCCACCGCCGCCACCACTTGTTGCTAAGTGCACATCCGAGGGCGATGCCATCTTAACTGGGCCAGGGACCTAACGTCGCGGGGGGATGGGAACGGGGGAACTCAATGGCGGCGTGAGTCGCCAGAGAGGATAGGTAACCGCAGCCGCTGCATATAGGGGAATCGTCCGCACTTATTAGGTTTGGTTTGGTTTGTTTGTTGTTAGAGCATCTACAACCGGATGCCTTAAATCATCCCTCATATGTTCGCGGACGCGCCCACTTAGTGACTGAATAGGGCAGAGAAAGAAAAATGTGACCCAACCGGATCACTCATATCATCCCCATACGCCCGGGCTGTCCGTGAATGCTCATATCCATCTCAAATATGGAGAATATATGAGGGCTCGCGGACATGCCTGAGCGCGCCCGAGCATTCTGCCATGTAGGATACGGCCCCATCCCGAATCACCTTTTCTCTTTCTTTATTCATTCTTTTATTTCTCTCTTTTCATCTCCATCAATCACGTGCAACTGACCGAACATATGAGAAGAAAAATGAGGAGTGTGGTTGCACGGATGGATAAATAGGGGGTCAAAACGGACACGCCCGGTCACTGACCAGGCTCGTCCGCGGGCATTTAAGGGGTAATATTTGCTATGTCCGGCTGTAGATGCTCTTAAGTTGCTACTTGTTTGTTCGGATTGATTGTCCACCGGCCAGTTACCTACGAGGCTACGATCGATGTAGTTTAGAAAAAAAAACAAAGATTTGAAATTTGTCTACACTTTAGGTGAATGCTGAAGAGTCACAA
>NC_041382.1:47089316-47100349 GCF_002162155.2 Triticum dicoccoides
GATAAAGTACTTGGCAAAACGTTTGCCCAGTTTCGTTCGATTTGAACTCGGCATAGCTTAGTTAATTACACGTGTCATTTTCTTACTATCCACGGTACTACCGAGTTTCATATCGGGCAAAGATTTTGCCGAGTTTTAACAGGCTGGAACTTGGCAGAGTTTCGTACCACGTGGCAACTTCTTACTCGTCAGGGTACTGCTGAGTTAGGAACTGGGCAAAGGTTTTGCTGAGTTTAGCTGACTGGAACTCAGCAGAGCTTTGTACCACATGGCATATCCGTTAACGCCCCGTTCGGTCTGACGGTGTGGTCTGCTGAGTTCTTGGAAAGGCCGAAACTCGGCAAAGATTATTTAAATGTACGCCGAGTTTCCAATAGAAAGAACTTGACAAACGGGTCCTATCTAGCCGAGTGTTGTTCGCCAAGTTTGGGACTCCGTGAAGATTTTGCCTAGTTGATTCTGGACTTTTCGGGGAACTCGGCAAAGAGGGCGATTCTAGTAGTGATGTCTTCCTCTTATTGCCATTGTTGACCTTTTTTAGGGCGAGCACCAATCCCGCAAAAGTATCAAAATAATGTCTCACTTTTCCGTTTCCGGCGTCAAATATATATTGATCAAGCACGTACAGCCGACGGGCTGACACTTAATTACAAGTGCTAGCTAGCGTCTCCTCTTTTGAGTTGGAAAGCCTGCTATACTAGCTTCACCATCCTGCATCTCAAGAACAAGTGGCTACCATCCTCATCCAACCTGTAACTGATTTACGACACCAGTATACAAATCAATCTGTTTGTGCTTGATATTAATCCTGAGCTGTAAACTGTTTTGCGCCAACCTGCATATAGGACACACAAACTAATGTATCAAACAACACATGATCGGTTTCTAACTAATGAGCATTTTCTATGCAGAGCATGTCGATGATTGGTTTCCCGGTAAGACAAACGCAAGAGAATCAATTATATTACATGGTAATCTATTGCTAGTACGACAACAATCTATCTACCCCCATGTCTCCATCTGGATTACCGCCGGTGAACTGTTCACCCACAAGAACAATGCAAAGAGCGCAAAGTAAGAATCCCACGGTGCAGAACAGAAGCGAGAGGAGGAGCACGGCAAAAGGCGCAGGGCCGCTCTCGAAGTCATTCATCAGGTAGATGGTTAAGCTGACAAGAGTGACGCCCCCGCATCCCAGGAGGCAGATCATCGCCCACCTGCTACACTCCCGGGGCTCCGCCTTCGCCGTCGCCACCAGTTGCTCCTGCTCGCCGTCGTTGGCCATCGTACGTGAGCCCTAAGCTTCGGTACCTGGTTTCTTGATTTTCTAGGGTTGGTTATTTTGGTGTTGTTCGGTTTGGTACCAACGATTGCCTGTACCACGTACAACATTTAAAGGAAGGTGTACGTATATACCAGTATTATACATGTACCTGTAGGTTGTTCGGTTTCCTTTTTGTTGAGATGCTGCTTGTCTGTTCGGGTTGGTCTTCCACCGGCAGGTTACCTACGAGGCTACGATCGATGTAGTGTAGTTCAGAAAAATCAGTTTGAATTTGTCTACACCTTTTTTCTTGCGGGGAAAATTTGTCTACACCTTAGGTGAATATATACTGAATTGAATCCAATCCGAGACCAATTCACACTAGCTAGCCCATGGCGTAATACTATTTTTTTAGGAAAATAGCAAGACTCTTCTGCACTTTTTTTAATAGGGAAACGTTTGTATACGGCGGACCGGCCGAGCGTTCGGCCGGTCACGTGTGAGTGGCTCGGCCGGTCACGTGTGAGCCACTCGATCGGGGAATCCTGTGGCCCCTTTTCACCTCCCTCGCGTGCCTTATCCACTGTCGTTCTTCTTCCTCGTAAGAAAACGAGGCCGCACCCAATCTTCTCTTTTCGCTCACCCTCCCCTCCCGAGTGTCCCATGTTCAATCTGCTAGGACGCTCCTATTTCTCCCTTTTTTCATGCAGCTGGCTCATGGGTCGGAGATGTCCCTCATGGGACACGAGCTGCAGTGCGTTTTTTGCCCAGAACACCAAGGCGGGCGCGGTGCCGCGAGTGCACGGGCCGGCGGCGACGGACTGCGTTGCTGATGCAGGCGACCAAGGTGTTGCAACCAGCAAGCCCAGGAGCTACACTACCGGACTCGCGGGCTATGCCTACGGCCACGGGCCGTCGGCATAGGCCCCTAGGCCGTCGGCATAGATCTATGCCTACGGCTGCCGTCGGCATAGCCCCGTCGGCGTAGATGTCGTCAACGTAGTTTGTCAGACCGTCGACATAGTATATCCGTCGGCATAGGGGCCTATGCGGACGGCCTGCCGTCAGCCGTCGGCATAGTATAGCCGTCGGCAGTGTTTTTCGTCTGACGGCAACGGACGGCGCCGTCAAAAGCGCTGACGAATCACGCAATGCCACGTCGCAGGGCTATGCCTACAGCAAAGCCGTAGGCATAGATGGCCGTCGGCATATCTCTGCCACGTGGCAGCTCCTGGGTTCTCCTGGCAGCGCACCTATTTTTTGCTTAGGACGAGAATGCACTGTAACGGGCCGGCCCAGCGCGGAGTGCTGCATGCGCCCGTTTGTAAATTTGCCTATAACGGGCGTCTGCTTGTAAATTTGCCTATAACAGGTGCCTGCAGCGCTAAATAGGAAATGCCAGATCCTGTTTCCATTGATCGAGCAGTTTAGATCGAGAACCAGGCACGAGCGCTCGATGGCCTCCACTCAGGCCCAACTCGAGAGCCCAGTGGCCCCGTGTATGGTTTCAATCTGTTTTTATTTAGAAATACTAGACCTACATATAAAATTTGGGGCCCTGTGCGGGCCGCACGTTTGGGACAACTATGGGCCTGGCCCTGCCGCAAGGCATTGGTTTTAGCTGTTGATTTGTCTTTTAACTGTTTGATGATCGCGTACAATTGCAAGGCAGTGATGGAGGACATTCACAAATTGATTGGAGGCCCTCATATTATAGTGGTGAAGGTAAAAGTAAAAAGAAGAGCCAATTTTGAGAGATATGATTTTATGTCGGAAGGTCGTGATTCGAACAAGGAGTCACATAATCTTGTAAAATTTTCTGTAGCGCTCCCACAGGGTCGCTATTTGTGGCTGATATTCCCTCATGACCCTCTTTGTGTTCCTTTAAATATTGTTTCACGTTAGTAAAGTTTGGGATCCCTAAAAAAAGACACTGGGCATTAAATTAATAGGTTAATCCAGAAAAATAATACAAAGTGGCATACAAAACATACGAAAGTGATAAGATAATATCATTTAATAAAACAAAATTATAGATATGTTTGAGACGCATGAGCAGTGCGCGCCGCCGCCATGTTGTCTGGGAGGCGGGCCTCGGCCACCCTCAACCCTCTCCTTCCCATGACGGGCACAGCGGTCCGGTAGCACTCATCCTCCGACAGATCGGTGATGTGGAAAGGAAAATTGGGAGGCTCCTGGGGGACCGCGATAACCCAGCCCTGGAGGATCCGAGCAGCCGATGCGCCGACGCAATGGACTCGTGCCAGACAGATCCTGACGTTGACCGGGCGCAGTCCCCCGAGAGCGGCGGAGTGCAATGCGGATGACCCTTGTCTTCTTCAACCCTCACGGGACGACACCCCAGTCGACGAATTTGGAGTGGTCGGAGTCAGCGCCGCTGCCCGCCATGCTGAAGAAGGCCGGATATCACCGTACATGAGTTTGGGTGGCGGAGTGGAGTGGCTAGGGTTTGGTCCGGCGAGCGGATGGGATGGATATATATAGGGTCAGGTGGGCAAGCATGGGCCGGGTCCGACCTGACAGACGCGCCCGGGCCTCCCCATATTTCGGCTGGATATGAAGGGTGACGCTTAGTCCGGGCACTGAGGCCGGTTTAAAATGTCCGTTTGGATAGGATTTTTTTGACCGGGTGTGGGGTCCCCGGCAGCTCCAAGGAGGAGTGATGGCCTATGGTGCCATGGTGTGCAACCTTCGTGATGATTTTTATTCTCGGCATGAGATGTTTTTGCTGTGAGCCTGATCGGCCGGAGGCCCACCGTCGGGGTGGGCGTTTGTAACGATTTTAGCATGGTACTCTCTTCGATCCTTTTTACTTTGTGTATTTCATGTCAAGTTAAACTTTGTAAATTTTGATCAAATTTATACTAAAAATTATCAACATTTGTAACAACATTTCATAATGAATCTGACAATTTTAATTTGACATTATGAATATCGATACTTTTTTCTATAAGCTTGATCAAAATAGCGATATTTTAACTTCGGATAAAACTTATATGTAGACTAAAAAAACATGAGGGAGTACCCTTAAGCAACCGGATAATTCGATAATCGATTTCTCGGTTAAAAACAAGACAATGCGCGGGCGCCCTATGGAACGGATCGATCAATCGGGTGCAGAATCGATCGATCGATGCATGTATGCACAATTAAATAATTATTACATAAGACAATCAATTAAACAATCTATCTACGTTCATTACTCCAGCTGGATTGCCGCCGATGAACTGTTCAAATACAAAAATAATGCAGAGAGCGCAAAAATAGAATCCCCCGAGGGAGAACAGAAGCGAGAGCAGGAGGACGATGGAAGGCGCAGGACAGCTCTCGAAGTCCTCCGTCAGGTAGAAGGCTAAGCCGAGAAGCGTGACGGTCCCGCAGGCCAGAAGGCAGATCATCGCCCACCTGCTACACTCGTCCGGCTCCGCCGTCGCCGTCACGACCAGCAGCTGCTCCTGCTCCCCGTCGTCGGCCATTGTACGCGTGCCCTAGCTTCGGTACCTGGTTTCTTGATTTTCTAGGGTTGTTTATTTTGGCGTTGTTTGGTCTGGTACCCGTACCTCCGACTTATAAGAGGACTCCAACGATGCTTGTATAGTACGATAATTCTAAACGCACGGGCACGGGCCAACTACGGAGGTTTTATGGGCCAAGAGATAAAGTGCGTACTACGTATACAACATTTTAAAGAAAAAGGCGTACTTTTACATTACATGTACCTGTAGGTTGTTCGGTTTCTTTGTTGTTTTTGCGGGGAAAAGAGAGTTTTATTCCATAATGAGAGAGTTACAGTCGAGAGGCAAAAGATCCTCAATACATGATGGAGCTAGGTGCAATCACACAGCCGTGGTACACTCTAAATGACTATAATTTGCCGAACGGTCAGGAACTTTATTTTGATCCCTACATAATGTCTCGGGAATAAACCCACTGTCTTTCACCAACTCCTTAATTTCAGCCACCAGATGTCCATAGGCAGAACGAACTAATCCATCTCGTGTAATACTAGACAAAGCTTCACTTTGAATCAGATTGGACAATGACTGAAAGGTTAGAATGTTCTAAAGTAAGGGCCATTCCTTGCATGATTGCATGTAACTCTGCTTCCAGTGCATCATTGGAATTGAAAATAAACCGATATGTAGCAAAAATAACTAATCCATTGTTATGTCGGAGAATCATCCCTGCTGCCGCTGCACCAGACTCCCTGAAAAGGACCCATCCACTGACAGAGCAACATAATCAGTGGGAGGAGGCAGCCAAAGCTTAGGAGCTGCGACCACTCTTACTTCAGGCAAGGTCCAATCAGCAACCGGCATTTTACCCTTAATAATTTCCTCTTTGCTATACTTACTAGCATCTCCAATAGACTGCACATACCTCTCCAAAAAATCCACCGTAGCAGCCACCGGGTGAACCTCTTTATCATGAGTAAGATCATTCCGTAATTGCCAGATGCGCCATATAAGCATAAGAACATGGTCGCGCTCAGCATCATTACAATTAATCAGCAGGTTTAGCAACCACTCTTTCCCACTGTTAACAAGGAGCTGATCACAAGGGAGTGACTAGACGCGCCTCATGGCCTCCCAAATGCTACGTGCATGGTTGCATGCAACCAATGCATGGTAGCTATCTTCCTCCACAGTTCCGCGGAGGGGCACGTCCCACGCGACACGAGATGCCTACTGCATGCACGCCGTAGTAGCCAATGCACCAGTCGCTGCTCGCCAAGCCATATGTTTCATGCGTAAAGGAACACAAGAATTCTAGATAAGATTCCAAATGGATCGATTCCCGTCGGGACTAGTGCTCGATGCCTTGCCGGTGAACTCTTGATTATGCACGGCCGTCGCCAGGTAGTACGCACTTTTCACGGAAAAACTCCCGTTCTTCTCTGGATGCCAGGCAAAGAAATCTTGATGTTGTCTCGGTGAAGTATGGATTTTCATAATTTCACGGACATCCAACGGCCAAAACTTGTCATACAAGCGTTGCACCATCCAAGCACCATTATCATCAAGAAAATCAGACACACGGTTGAATCGTCAGTTCCCTTCCGGGGTGACAGGCCGAAAGTTATCGCCTCGAGGAATCCAAGGATCCCTCCAAGTACGTATCAATGAACCATCTCCAAACCGCCAAATGATGCCTTTTTTAACCAGTTCCAGACCATGTTCAATTCCTTTCCACACTGCTGAAGAGTTTCCTATACATACTGTGTCCAATAAATTCCCATTAGGATAGTACTTCGCTCGTAATAATCGTGCATACAAACTTTCCAGATTATCAAGGAGTCGCCAAGCCTGCTTTGCGAGCAGCGCTTGGTTAAAGGCTCGCATGTCACGGAAACCCATACCACCCTTGGACTTTGGTAGCCTCATCTTGTCCCAACTTAACCAAGCCATCTTTCATTTTCTTTTCTTCACACCCCACCAGTATTGCCGCATTAATCGTGTAAGATCATATAGTACAGACATCGGCAGCCGGAATACACTCATCACATAGGTGGGTATGGCTTGTGCAACTGATTTAATTAATAGTTCCTTGCTCAAAGTTGCTATATACTGTTCAGTCCAATCAACGAGTCTCTTACTAAGTCGGGCTTGCACTGTTTGAAATCTCCCCTTATGCATTCTCCCTTCAGGTACAGGAAAACCAACATACTTAGGATCAAAAACCTCTTGAGTCACCTCCAGAAATGACTTAATTCCCGCGGACGACAAACAATTGTCGAAGAAGAGGATGGAGCACTTTGCAGGGTTTATAAGTTTCCTTGATGCCGAGGCATAAGTGTTCAACAAACCTCTCACCAACGTTGCCTGTTGCATGGAAGCGCGGAAAAATAACAAAGAATTGTCCGCGAAAAGAAGGTGTGAAATAACTGGAGCTCTCCGACAAAACTTGATCCTTTCTAGTCCATCCTCGGTCATTGACTTACTAATCAAAGTAGATAGTACGTCAGCAACAAATCGGAACAAAAAGGGAGACAATGGATCACATTGCCACAGTCCTCTCGATGGTGTGAAAGACTCCAATAATTACCATTAAATTTGATAGAATATTTCACCGAAGAAACACATGCCATAATGCGATCTATCCAAATCGGATCAAAGCCCCTTTTAAAGAGGGCTTTGTCCAAGAAGACCCAATCCACACGATAATACGTCTTTGATAGATCCAATTTGTATGCACATAAAGCAGGGGCACCCTACCGCAAGGACTATATCTGGTGGATACACTCGAAAGCGAGAATGGAGTTATCTGAAATCAGCCGCCCCAGAATAAACGCGCTCTGATTATCTGAAATAAGATCCATGAGCAAAGGACATAGCATGGTAACCATGCACTTAACTATTTTATAGAGAACATTACACAAACTAATGGGCGTAAAATCCTTGAGTTCTTTAGGATGTTGAACTTTAGGAATCAGGACGATTGCCGTATCATTAACGCCTTCCGGCATAACTCCTGTGTCAAAGAACTCAGGACTGCAGCAATAATTTCAACCTTAAGCACAACCCAGTTGCGGTGATAAAAACACGCTGGGAACCCATCTGCACCTGGCGCCTTGAGCGGCCCTATTTGGAACAAGGCGTCATGTATTTCTTTCTCCATATATTGCGCACACAAAGAAGCATTCATCTCGGCCGACACCTTAGGCAGAATACAATCCAATACCGACTCAGGGGAAAGTGTAGGATCTTTTTATAAACCTCCTTGAAGTACGATGTTGCCTTCCGCTCCATATCTGACGGAACATGACACCAAGTGCCATCCATACGATGAAGTCGCTGAATATAATTACGTTGTGACCGCCAAACAGCACGACGAAAGAAGTATTTTGTGTTACGATCGCCTTCTTTCAACCACGTGATCCGCAAGCGCTGCAACCAAAGAATTTCCTCGTGATACAGTAATTCATCCATCTCATTCATCTTAGCACGGATGAGGACACGATCAGCTGAACTCAGTTTCAACTCATCCAGTTAAGCTCTTCGTTTCTCAATCTTTTTTGTGATGTGGCCAAAGTTCTCAGCACCCCACGTACGTAGGCTGGACATGACAGACTTGAGTGAATTTGCAACCTCCCCCAAGTTGCCAGCATGCCTTTTCTTTGCCCAAGCTTCCTCTATAATTCCAGGAAGTGCTGAATGCCACTCCCACATAATCTCATATCGTGGTGGGGGACGCTGTCGTCGAGGCTCATCGCCGACCAGAAGCTGGACAAGGACCGGACGGTGGTCTGAGCATGGCAAGGCTAGGTGAACCACCTTGGCCAACGGAAATAAATCACGCATGCCTCGTGTACAACCGCCCTGTCTAGCCTCACCTGGACGTTTCTATCACCGGGCTGACCATTATCATATGTATAGGGAAATCTAGAGAACCCAAGATCCTCCAATTCACATACTTCCAAGCAATCCCAGAATGCCATCATTTGATTTTCCGATCTCGTGCGGCGCGAAAGGTGTTCATGCTACCACATAGCCTCATTAAAGTCTCCACAAACAAACCACGTGCCTTGGGAGATAGCACGTAATTAAGAGAGATGATCCCACATTAAATGGCGATTTTCCACCCGTGGTTCGCCGTACATAAAGATACCTCGCCAGCTGACATCAGTACCATTGTCCGTCACCTGCACATCAATGTAGCATGCACAACGATCCAATACAGTCACCATTAACGATTCGCCCCAAAAAAGGGCCAAACCACCACTTCTTCCATTACTACTAACACCACAAAAACCCTTTAAGCCCAGCCTCCATCTAAACTTCACCATCTTCTCTTTAGTTTGCCTTGTCTCACATAGAAAGACAAACTTGGGGATGTTAGTTTTTGCGAGGGCCAACACCTCACGAACTGTCCGGCAGTTCCCCACCCCCCGGCAGTTCCAACAGTTCCATCCAGGGACTCTTGTCCGTCTTGGTACGTTTACCATTAGAACTAGTTGACAGCTCCTCCATAGTAAGGTCGCCTCCTTTTCCATCCGTCATAGCAAGAAGACCAACAGGAGCCCCGGCTGCACCATTCGCCATTGGATCCAGGTTGAAACGCTTACGGGAGTACCTGTCCACCTCCATTAAATCAATTGCATTCTTCTTGGCCCTGTACACTGTGTCAGATAGCGCAGGATCCAACACTTCCTTGTTAACAAGCTTGTTCTTTGGTACTGCAGAATCATCTCTCGCTTTGCCATGTTTCCCATTGCTAGGATCAGCAGTATGATTGTCCGTTCACGGTCGGTTAGGCGAATCAGCATACAACCAGGCACCAAAATTCTGGTCCTTTTTCTCATGAATCCCAGACCCACATTCTTTGTGGTCATGGCCAACGAGGCCGCACTTTTTGCAGAAACGAGCAAGCTTCTCATAGCGAACCAAGAAAACCTGCCGCTCTTTCCCTTTAACAATACTGATGAACTTCGTCAGAGGTTGTTGAAAGTCATGACGCACACGGACGCGCACACAATCTCCCCTGGAATTACCATTCAGGCGCATCTCAAGTATCTTCCCAGAATTCTTCAAAAGCTTCTCCACAAGATTATGTTTACAGTAAGCATCCGGGAGACGATGAATCTGCAACCAAATTGGTAGATGCACAATACTCACCTCTTTTGCTGGGCTAAAACCATCATAAGGACAAAGCAAAACTGCCCAATTTCTGAACAACCAAGGACCAGACTCCATGATCCTCTCCCAATCTCCTAGATACGCCGCCTGGACGACGAATAGGTTAGGAGTTGGGAACAACTGGGCGGAAAAGAATCTCCTGGGCTGGGTTCCAAGAAGCCCTCATCTCTCTATAAAACGCAGGTTAGCTGAAGGTTTTCTCGGTGTGAACCCTAGCAAGGGCAAGCCAGCGCACACTCTCCTTCCACGCCGGATCTTCCTCATCAATCACGACATCATCAAAAGCTTTGTCGTTCAGATCCAATTGATCAAAAAAATCACCAAGATCGGCCTTGACAACGCCGCCGCCACCACCACTTGTTGCTAAGTGCACATCCGAGGGCGATGCCATCTTAACTGGGCCACGGACCTAACGTCGCGGGGGGATGGGAACGGGGGAACTTAATGGCGGCGTGAGTCGCCAGAGAGGATAGGTAACCGCAGCCGCTGCATATAGGGGAATCGTCCGCACTTATTAGGTTTGGTTTGGTTTCTTTGTTGTTAGAGCATCTACAACCGGATGCCTTAAATCATCCCTCATATGTTCGCGGACGCGCCCACTCAGTGACTGGATAGGGCAGAGAAAGAAAAACGTGACCCAACCGGATCACTCATATCATCCCCATACGCCCGGGCTGTCCGTGAATGCTCATATCCATCTCAAATATGGAGAATATATGAGGGCTCGCGGACATGCCTGGGCGCGCCCGAGCATTCTGCCACGTAGGACACGGCCCCATCCCGGATCACCTTTTCTCTTTCTTTATTCATTCTTTTATTTCTCTCTTTTCATCTCCATCAATCACGTGCAACTGACCGAACATATGAGAAGAAAAATGAGGAGTGTGGTTGCGCGGATGGATAAATAGGGGGTCAAAACGGACACGCCTGGTCACTGACCGGGCTCGTCCGCGGGCATTTAAGGGGTAATATTTGCTATGTCCGGCTGTAGATGCTCTTAAGTTGCTACTTGTTTGTTCGGATTGATCGTCCACCGGCCAGTTACCTACGAGGCTACGATCGATGTAGTTTAGAAAAAAACCAAAGATTTGAAATTTGTCTACACTTTAGGT
>NC_041382.1:47100582-47111825 GCF_002162155.2 Triticum dicoccoides
ACTTACGATCGGCAAACTTTGGAATTGGTAAATCTATTAAACAGATGTTTGCCGGATAAAGTACTTGGCAAAACGTTTGCCCAGTTTCATTCGATTTGAACTCGGCATAGCTTAGTTAATTACACGTGTCATTTTCTTACTATCCAGGGTACTACCGAGTTTCATATCGGGCAAAGATTTTGCCGAGTTTTAACAGGCTGGAACTTGGCAGAGTTTCGTACCACGTGGCAACTTCTTATTCGTCAGGGTACTGCTGAGTTAGGAACTGGGCAAAGGTTTTGCTGAGTTTAGCTGACTGGAACTCAGCAGAGCTTTGTACCACATGGCATATCCGTTAACGCCCCGTCCGGTCTGACGGTGTGGTCTGCTGAGTTCTTGGAAAGGCCGAAAGTCGGCAAAGATTATTTAAATGTACGCCGAGTTTCCAATAGAAAGAACTTGACAAACGGGTCCTATCTAGCCGAGTGTTGTTCGCTGAGTTTGGGACACCGTGAAGATTTTGCCTAGTTGATTCTGGACTTTTCGGGGAACTCGGCAAAGAGGGCGATTCTAGTAGTGATGTCTTCCTCTTATTGCCATTGTTGACCTTTTTTAGGGCGAGCACCAATCCCGCAAAAGTATCAAAATAATGTCTCACTTTTCCGTTTCCGGCGTCAAATATATATTGATCAAGCACGTACAGCCGAGGGGCTGACACACTTAATTACAAGTGCTAGCTAGCGTCTCCTCTTTTGAGTTGGAAAGCCTGCTATACTAGCTTCACCATCCTGCATCTCAAGAACAAGTGGCTACCATCCTCATCCAACCTGTAACTGATTTACGACACCAGTATACAAATCAATCTGTTTGTGCTTGATATTAATCCTGAGCTGTAAACTGTTTTGCGCGAACCTGCACATAGGACACACAAACTAATGTATCAAACAACACATGATCGGTTTCTAACTAATGAGCATTTTCTATGCAGAGCATGTCGATGATTGGTTTCCCGGTAAGACAAACGCAAGAGAATCAATTATATTACATGGTAATCTATTGCTAGTACGACAACAATCTATCTACCCCCATGTCTCCATCTGGATTACCGCCGGTGAACTGTTCACCCACAAGAACAATGCAAAGAGCGCAAAGTAAGAATCCCACGGTGCAGAACAGAAGCGAGAGGAGGAGCACGGCAAAAGGCGCAGGGCCGCTCTCGAAGTCATTCATCAGGTAGATGGTTAAGCCGACAAGCGTGACGCCCCCGCATCCCAGGAGGCAGATCATCGCCCACCTGCTACACTCCCGGGGCTCCGCCTTCGCCGTCGCCACCAGTTGCTCCTGCTCGCCGTCGTTGGCCATCGTACGCGAGCCCTAAGCTTCGGTACCTGGTTTCTTGATTTTCTAGGGTTGGTTATTTTGGTGTTGTTCGGTTTGGTACCAACGATTGCCTGTACCACGTACAACATTTAAAGGAAGGTGTACGTATATACCAGTATTATACATGTACCTGTAGGTTGTTCGGTTTCCTTTTTGTTGAGATGCTGCTTGTCTGTTCGGGTTGGTCTTCCACCGGCAGGTTACCTACGAGGCTACGATCGATGTAGTGTAGTTCAGAAAAACCAGTTTGAATTTGTCTACACCTTTTTTCTTGCGGGGAAAATTTGTCTACACCTTAGGTGAATATATACTGAATTGAATCCAATCCGAGACCAATTCACACTAGCTAGCCCATGGCGTAATACTATTTTTTTAGGAAAATAGCAAGACTCTTCTGCGCTTTTTTTAATATGGCAAAAACTAATTTCTTGCTAACTGATCATTTACAACAGATCCGCATTATTCGGATGCCATCTATACTGAATTGAATCCAATCCGAGACCAATTCACACTAGCTAGCCCATGGCATAATACTATTTTTTTAGGAAAATAGCAAGACTCTTCTGTGCTTTTTTTAATAGGGAAACGTTTGTATACGGCGGACCGGCCGAGCGTTCGGCCGGTCGCGTGCGAGCCACTCGATCGGGGAATCCTGTGGCCCCTTTTCACCTCCCTCGCGTGCCTTATCCACTGTCGTTCTTCTTCCTCGTAAGAAAACGAGGCCGCACCCAATCTTCTCTTTTCGCTCACGCTCCCCTCCCGAGTGTCCCCATGTTCAATCTGCTAGGGCGCTCCTATTTCTCCCTTTTTTCATGCAGCTCGCTCATGGGTCGGAGATGTCCCTCATGGGACACGAGCTGCAGTGCGTTTTTTGCCCAGAACACCAAGGCGGGCGCGGTGCCACGAGTGCACGGGCCGCCGGCGACGGACTGCACTGCTGATGCAGGCGACCAAGGTGTTGCAACCAGCAAGCCCAGGAGCTACACTACCGGACTCGCGGGCTATGCCTACGGCCACGGGCCGTCGGCATAGGCCCCTAGGCCGTCGGCATAGATCTATGCCTACGGCTGCCGTCGGCATAGCCCCGTCGGCGTAGATGTCGTCAACGTAGTTTGTCAGACCGTCGGCATAGTATAGCCGTCGGCATAGGGGCCTATGCCGACGGCCTGCCGTCAGCCGTCGGCATAGTATGGCCGTCGGCAGTGTTTTTCGTCTGACGGCAACGGACGGCGCCGTCAAAAGCGATGACGAATCACGCAATGCCACGTCGCAGGGCTATGCCTACAGCAAAGCCGTAGGCATAGATGGCCGTCGACATATGTCTGCCACGTGGCAGCTCCTGGGTTCTCCTGGCAGCGCACCTATTTTTTGCTTAGGACGAGAATGCACTGTAACGGGCCGGCCCAGCGCGGAGTGCTGCATGCGCCCGTTTGTAAATTTGCCTATAACAGGCGTCTGCTTGTAAATTTGCCTATAACAGGCGCCTGCAGCGCTAAATAGGAAATGCCAGATCCTGTTTCCATCGATCGAGCAGTTTAGATCGAGCACCAGGCACGAGCGCTCGATGGCCTCCACTCAGGCCCAGCTCGAGAGCCCAGTGGCCCCGTGTATGGTTTCGATCTGTTTTTATTTAGAAATACTAGACCTACATATAAAATTTGGGGCCCTCTAAAATTATGGGCCCTGTGCGGGCCGCACGTTTGGGACAACTATGGGCCTGGCCCTGCCGCAAGGCGTTGGCTTTAGCTGTTGATTTGTCTTTTAACTATTTGATGATCGCGTACGATTGCAAGGCAGTGGTGGTGGACATTCACAAATTAATTGGAGGCCCTCATATTATAGTGGTGAAGGTAAAAGTAAAAAGAAGAGCCAATTTTGAGAGATGTGATTTTATGTCGGAAGGTCGTGATTCGAACAAGGAGTCACATAATCTTGTAAAATTTTCTGTAGCGCTCCCACAGGGTCGCTATTTGTGGCTGATATTCCCTCATGACCCTCTTTGTGTTCCTTTAAATATTGTTTCACGTTAGTAAAGTTTGGGATCCCTAAAAAAAGACACTGGGCATTAAATTAATAGGTTAATCCAGAAAAATAATACAAAGTGGCATACAAAACATACGAAAGTGATAAGATAATATCATTTAATAAAACAAAATTATAGATATGTTTGAGACGCATGAGCAGTGCGCGCTGCCGCCATGTTGTCTGGGAGGCGGGCCTCGGCCACCCTCAACCCTCTCCTTCCCATGACGGGCAGAGCGGTCCGGTAGCACTCATCCTCCGACGGATCGGTGATGTGGAAAGGAAGATTGGAAGGCTCCTGGGGGACCGCGATAACCCAGCCCTGGAGGATCCGAGCAGCCGATGCGCCGACGCAATGGACTCGTGCCAGACAGATCCTGACGTTGACCGGGCGCAGTCCCCCGAGAGCGGCGGAGTGCAATGCGGATGACCCTTGTCTTCTTCAACCCTCACGGGACGACACCCCAGTCGACGAATTTGGAGTGGTCGGAGTCAGCGCCGCTGCCCGCCATGCCGAAGAAGGCCGGATATCACCGTACATGAGTTTGGGTGGCGGAGTGGAGTGGCTAGGGTTTGGTCCGGCGAGCGGATGGGATGGATATATATAGGGTCAGGTGGGCAAGCATGGGCCGGGTCCGACCTGACAGACGCGCCCGGGCCTCCCCATATTTCGGCTGGATATGAAGGGTGACGCTTAGTCCGGGCACTGAGGCCGGTTTAAAATGTCCGTCTGGATAGGATTTTTTTGACCGGGTGTGGGGTCCCCGGCAGCTCCAAGGAGGAGTGATGGCCTATGGTGCCATGGTGTGCAACCTTCGTGATGATTTTTATTCTCGGCATGAGATGTTTTTGCTGTGAGCCTGATCGGCCGGAGGCCCACCGTCGGTGTGGGCGTTTGTAACGATTTTAGCATGGTACTCTCTTCGATCCTTTTTACTTTGTGTATTTCGTGTCAAGTTAAACTTTGTAAATTTTGATCAAATTTATACTAAAAATTATCAACATTTGTAACAACATTTCATAATGAATCTGACAATTTTAATTTGACATTATGAATATCGATACTTTTTTCTATAAGCTTGATAAAAATAGCGATATTTTAACTTCGGATAAAACTTATATGTAGACTAAAAAAACATGAGGGAGTACCCTTAAGCAACCGGATAATTCGATGATCGATTTCTCGGTTAAAAACAAGACAATGCGCGGGCGCCCTATGGAACGGATCGATCAATCGGGTGCAGAATCGATCGATCAATGCATGTGTGCACAATTAAATAATTATTACATATGACAGTCAATTAAACAATCTATCTATGTTCATTACTCCAGCTGGATTGCCGCCGATGAACTGTTCAAATACAAAAATAATGCAGAGAGCGCAAAAATAGAATCCCCCGAGGGAGAACAGAAGCGAGAGCAGGAGGACGATGGAAGGCGCAGGACAGCTCTCGAAGTCCTCCGTCAGGTAGAAGGCTAAGCCGAGAAGCGTGACGGTCCCGCAGGCCAGAAGGCAGATCATCGCCCACCTGCTACACTCGTCCGGCTCCGCCGTCGCCGTCACGACCAGCAGCTGCTCCTGCTCCCCGTCGTCGGCCATTGTACGCGTGCCCTAGCTTCGGTACCTGGTTTCTTGATTTTCTAGGGTTGTTTATTTTGGCGTTGTTTGGTCTGGTACCCGTACCTCCGACTTATAAGAGGACTCCAACGATGCTTGTATAGTACGATAATTCTAAACGCACGGGCACGGGCCAACTACGGAGGTTTTATGGGCCAAGAGATAAAGTGCGTACTACGTATACAACATTTTAAAGAAAAAGGCGTACTTTTACATTACATGTACCTGTAGGTTGTTCGGTTTCTTTGTTTTTTTTTGCGGGGAAAAGAGAGTTTTATTCCATAATGAGAGAGTTACAGTCGAGAGGCAAAAGATCCTCAATACATGATGGAGCTAGGTGCAACCACACAGCCGTGGTACACTCTAAATGACTATAATTTGCCGAACAGTCACCAACTCTATTTTGATCCCTACATAATGTCTGGGGAATAAACCCACTGTCTTTCACCAACTCCTTAATTTCAGCCACCCGATGTCCATAGGCAGAATGAACTAGTCCATCTCGTGTAATACTAGACAAAGCTTCACTTTGAATCAGATTGGACAATGACTGAAAGGTTAGAATGTTGTAAAGTAAGGGCCATTCCTTGCATGATTGCATGTAACTCTGCTTCCAGTGCATCATTGCAATTGAAAATAAACCGATATGTAGCAAAAATAACTAATCCATTGTTATGTCGGAGAATCATCCCTGCTGCCGCTGCACCAGACTCCCTGAAAAGGACCCATCCACTGACAGAGCAACATAATCAGTGGGAGGAGGCAGCCAAAGCTTAGGAGCTGCGACCACTCTTACTTCAGGCAAGGTCCAATCAGCAACCGGCATTTTACCCTTAATAATTTCCTCTTTGCTATACTTACTAGCATCTCCAATAGACTGCACATACCTCTCCAAAAAATCCACCGTAGCAGCCATCGGGCGAACCTCTTTATCATGAGTAAGGTCATTCCGTAATTGCCAGATGCGCCATATAAGCATAAGAACATGGTCGCGCTCAACATCATTACAATTAATCAGCAGGTTTAGCAACCACTCTTTCCCACTGTTAACAAGGAGCTGATCACAAGGGAGCGACCAGACGCGCCTCATGGCCTCCCAAATGCTACGTGCATGGTTGCATGCAACCAATCCATGGTAGCTATCTTCCTCCACAGTTGCGCAGAGGGGCACGTCCCACGCGACACGAGAGGCCTACTGCATGCACGCCGTAGTAGCCAATGCACCAGTCGCTGCTCGCCAAGCCATATGTTTCATGCATAAAGGAACACAAGAATTCCAGATAAGATTCCAAATGGATCGATTCCCGTCGGGACTAGTGCTCGATGCCTTGCCGGTGAACTCTTCATTATGCACGGCCGTCGCCAGGTAGTACGCACTTTTCACGGAAAAACTCCCATTCTTCTCCGGATGCCAGGCAAAGAAATCTTGATGTTGTCTCGGTGAAGTATGGATTTTCATAATTTCACGGACATCCAACGGCCAAAACTTGTCATACAAGCGTTGCACCATCCAAGCACCATTATCATCAAGAAAATCAGACACACGGTTGAATCGTCAGTTCCCTTCCGGTGTGACAGGCCGAAAGTTATCGCCTCGAGGAATCCAAGGATCCCTCCAAGTACGTATTGATGAACCATCTCCAACCCGCCAAATGATGCCTTTTTTAACCAGTTTCAGACCATGTTCAATTCCTTTCCATACTGTGTCCAATAAATTCCCATTAGGATAGTACTTCGCTCGTAATAATCGTGCATACAAACTTTCCAGATTATCAAGGAGTCGCCAAGCCTGCTTTGCGAGCAGCGCCTGGTTAAAGGCTCGCATGTCACGGAAACCCATACCACCCTTGGACTTTGGTAGCCTCATCTTGTCCCAACTTAACCAAGCCATCTTTCATTTTCCTTTCTTCACACCCCACCAGTATTGCCGCATTAATCATGTAAGATCATATAGTACAGACATCGGCAGCCGGAATACACTCATCACATAGGTGGGTATGGCTTGTGCAACTGATTTAATTAATAGTTCCTTGCTCGAAGTTGCTATATACTGTTCAGTCCAATCAATGAGTCTCTTACTAAGTCGGGCTTGCACTGTTTGAAATCTCCCCTTATGCATTCTCCCTTCAGGTACAGGAAAACCAAGATACTTAGGATCAAAAACCTCTTGAGTCACCTCCAGAAATGACTTAATTCCCGCGGACGACAAACAATTGTCGAAGAAGAGGATGGAGCACTTTGCAGGGTTTATAAGTTTCCTTGATGCCGAGGCATAAGTGTTCAACAAACCTCTCACCAACGTTGCCTGTTGCATGGAAGCGCGGAAAAATAACAAAGAATTGTCCGCGAAAAGAAGGTGTGAAATAACTGGAGCTCTCCGACAAAACTTGATCCTTTCTAGTCCATCCTCGGTCATTGACTTACTAATCAAAGTAGATAGTACGTCAGCAACAAATCGGAACAAAAAGGGAGACAATGGATCACATTGCCACAGTCCTCTCGATGGTGTGAAAGACTCCAATAATTACCATTAAATTTGATAGAATATTTCACCGAAGAAACACATGCCATAATGCGATCTATCCAAATCGGATCAAAGCCCCATTTAAAGAGGGCTTTGTCCAAGAAGACCCAATCCACACGATAATACGTCTTTGATAGATCCAATTTGTATGCACATAAAGCAGGGGCACCCTACCGCAAGGACTATATCTGGTGGATACACTCGAAAGCGAGAATGGAGTTATCTGAAATCAGCCGCCCCAGAATAAACGCGCTCTGATTATCTGAAATAAGATCCATGAGCAAAGGACATAGCATGGTAACCATGCACTTAACTATTTTATAGAGAACATTACACAAACTAATGGGCCTAAAATCCTTGAGTTCTTTAGGATGTTGAACTTTAGGAATCAGGACGATTGCCGTATCATTAACGCCTTCCGGCATAACTCCTGTGTCAAAGAACTCAAGGACTGCAGCAATAATTTCAACCTTAAGCACAACCCAGTTGCGGTGATAAAAACACGCTGGGAACCCATCTGCACCTGGCGCCTTGAGCGGCCCTATTTGGAACAAGGCGTCATGTATTTCTTTCTCCATATATTGCGCACACAAAGAAGCATTCATCTCGGCCGACACCTTAGGCAGAATACAATCCAATACCGACTCAGGGGAAAGTGTAGGATCTTTTTATAAACCTCCTTGAAGTACGATGTTGCCTTCCGCTCCATATCTGACGGAACATGACACCAAGTGCCATCCATACGATGAAGTCGCTGAATATAATTACGTTGTGACCGCCAAACAGCACGACGAAAGAAGTATCTTGTGTTACGATCGCCTTCTTTCAACCACGTGATCCGCAAGCGCTGCAACCAAAGAATTTCCTCGTGATACAGTAATTCATCCATCTCATTCATCTTAGCACGGATGAGGACACGATCAGCTGAACTCAGTTTCAACTCATCCAGTTAAGCTCTTCGTTTCTCAATCTTTTTTGTGATGTGGCCAAAGTTCTCAGCACCCCACGTACGTAGGCTGGACATGACAGACTTGAGTGAATTTGCAACCTCCCCCAAGTTGCCAGCATGCCTTTTCTTTGCCCAAGCTTCCTCTATAATTCCAGGAAGTGCTGAATGCCACTCCCACATAATCTCATATCGTGGTGGGGGACGCTGTCGTCGAGGCTCATCGCCGACCTGAAGCTGGACAAGGACCGGACGGTGGTCTGAGCATGGCAATGCTAGGTGAACCACCTTGGCCAACGGAAATAAATCACGCATGCCTCGTCTACAACCGCCCTGTCTAGCCTCACCTGGACGTTTCTATCACCGGGCTGACCATTATCATATGTATAGGGAAATCTAGAGAACCCAAGATCCTCCAATTCACATACTTCCAAGCAATCCCAGAATGCCATCATTTGATTTTCCGATCTCGTGCGGCGCGAAAGGTGTTCATGCTACCACATAGCCTCATTAAAGTCTCCACAAACAAACCACGTGCCTTGAGAGATAGCACGTAATTGAGAGAGATGATCCCACATTAAATGGCGATTTTCCACCCGTGGTTCGCCGTACATAAAGATACCTCGCCAGCTGACATCAGTACCATTGTCCGTCACCTGCACATCAATGTAGCATGCACAACTATCCAATACAGTCACCATTAACGATTCGCCCCAAAAAAGGGCCAAACCACCACTTCTTCCATTACTACTAACACCACAAAAACCCTTTAAGCCCAGCCTCCATCTAAACTTCTCCATCTTCTCTTTAGTTTGCCTTGTCTCACATAGAAAGACAAACTTGGGGATGTTAGTTTATGCGAGGGCCAACACCTCACGAACTGTCCGGCAGTTCCCCACCCCCCGGCAGTTCCAACAGTTCCATCCAGGGACTCTTGTCCGTCTTGGTACGTTTACCATTAGAACTAGTTGACAGCTCCTCCATAGTAAGGTCGCCTCCTTTTCCATCCGTCATAGCAAGAAGACCAACAGGAGCCCCGGCTGCACCATTCGCCATTGGATCCAGGTTGAAACGCTTACGGGAGTACCTGTCCACCTCCATTAAATCAATTGCATTCTTCTTGGCCCTGTACACTGTGTCAGATAGCGCAGGATCCAACACTTCCTTGTTAACAAGCTTGTTCTTTGGTACTGCAGAATCATCTCTCGCTTTGCCATGTTTCCCATTGCTAGGATCAGCAGTATGATTGTCCGTTCTCGGTCGGTTAGGCGAATCAGCATACAACCAGGCACCAAAATTCTGGTCCTTTTTCTCATGAATCCCAGACCCACATTCTTTGTGGTCATGGCCAACGAGGCCGCACTTTTTGCAGAAACGAGCAAGCTTCTCATAGCGAACCAAGAAAACCTGCCGCTCTTTCCCTTTAACAATACTGACGAACTTCGTAAGAGGTTGTTGAAAGTCATGACGCACACGGACGCGCACACAATCTCCCCTGGAATTACCATTCAGGCGCATCTCAAGTATCTTCCCAGAATTCTTTAAAAGCTTCTCCACAAGATTATGTTTACAGTAAGCATCCGGGAGACGATGAATCTGCAACCAAATTGCTAGATGCACAATACTCACCTCTTTTGCTGGGCTAAAACCATCATAAGGACAAAGCAAAACTGCCCAATTTCTGAACAACCAAGGACCAGACTCCATGATCCTCTTCCAATCTCCTAGATACGCCGCCTGGACGACGAATAGGTTAGGAGTTGGGAACAACTGGGCGGAAAAGAATCTCCTGGGCTGGGTTCCAAGAAGCCCTCATCTCTCTATAAAACGCAGGTTGGCTGAAGGTTTTCTCGGTGTGAACCCTAGCAAGGGCAAGCCAGCGCACACTCTCCTTCAACGCCGGATCTTCCTCATCAATCACGACATCATCAAAAGCTTTGTCGTTCAGATCCAATTGATCAAAAAAATCACCAAGATCGGCCTTGACAACGCCGCCGCCGCCACCACTTGTTGCTAAGTGCTCATCCGAGGGCGATGCCATCTTAACTGGGCCAGGGACCTAACGTCGCGGGGGGATGGGAACAGGGGAACTCAATGGCGGCGTGAGTCGCCAGAGAGGATAGGTAACCGCAGCCGCTGCATATAGGGGAATCGTCCGCACTTATTAGGTTTGGTTTGGTTTCTTTGTTGTTAGAGCATCTACAACCGGATGCCTTAAATCATCCCTCATATGTTCGCGGACGCGCCCACTCAGTGACTGGATAGGGCAGAGAAAGAAAAACGTGACCCAACCGGATCACTCATATCATCCCCATACGTCCGGGCTGTCCGTGAATGCTCATATCCATCTCAAATATGGAGAATATATGAGGGCTCGCGGACATGCCTGGGCGCGCCCGAGCATTCTGCCACGTAGGACACGGCCCCATCCCGGATCACCTTTTCTTTTTCTTTATTCATTTTTTTATTTCTCTCTTTTCATCTCCATCAATCACGTGCAACTGACCGAACATATGAGAAGAAAAATGAGGAGTGTGGTTGCGCGGATGGATAAATAGGGGGTCAAAACGGACACGCCCGGTCACTGACCGGGCTCGTCCGCGGGCATTTAAGGGGTAATATTTGCTATGTCCGGCTGTAGATGCTCGTAAGTTGCTACTTGTTTGTTCGGATTGATCGTCCACCGGCCAGTTACCTACGAGGCTACGATCGATGTAGTTTAGAAAAAAACCAAAGATTTGAAATTTGTCTACACTTTAGGTGAATGCTGAAGA
>NC_041382.1:47112294-47121994 GCF_002162155.2 Triticum dicoccoides
GAAATAATGAGAAGGTTTTGATTCACTTACGATCGGCAAACTTTGGAATTGGTAAATCTATTAAACAGATGTTTGCCGGATAAAGTACTTGGCAAAACGTTTGCCCAGTTTCGTTCGATTTGAACTCGGCATAGCTTAGTTAATTACACGTGTCATTTTCTTACTATCCAGGGTACTACCGAGTTTCATATCGGGCAAAGATTTTGCCGAGTTTTAACAGGCTGGAACTTGGCAGAGTTTCGTACCACGTGGCAACTTCTTACTCGTCAGGGTACTGCTGAGTTAGGAACTGGGCAAAGGTTTTGCTGAGTTTAGCTGACTGGAACTCAGCAGAGCTTTGTACCACATGGCATATCCGTTAACACCCCGTCCGGTCTGACGGTGTGGTCTGCTGAGTTCTTGGAAAGGCCGAAACTCGGCAAAGATTATTTAAATGTACGCCGAGTTTCCAATAGAAAGAACTTGACAAACGGGTCCTATCTAGCCGAGTGTTGTTCGCCGAGTTTGGGACTCCGTGAAGATTTTGCCTAGTTGATTCTGGACTTTTCGGGGAACTCGGCAAAGAGGGCGATTCTAGTAGTAATGTCTTCCTCTTATTGCCATTGTTGACCTTTTTTAGGGCGAGCACCAATCCCGCAAAAGTATCAAAATAATGTCTCACTTTTCCGTTTCCGGCGTCAAATATATATTGATCAAGCACGTACAGCCGACGGGCTGACACACTTAATTACAAGTGCTAGCTAGCGTCTCCTCTTTTGAGTTGGAAAGCCTGCTATACTAGCTTCACCATCCTGCATCTCAAGAACAAGTGGCTACCATCCTCATCCAACCTGTAACTGGTTTACGACACCAGTATACAAATCAATCTGTTTGTGCTTGATATTAATCCTGAGCTGTAAACTGTTTTGCGCCAACCTGCACATAGGACACACAAACTAATGTATCAAACAACACATGATCGGTTTCTAACTAATGAGCATTTTCTATGCAGAGCATGTCGATGATTGGTTTCCCGGTAAGACAAATGCAAGAGAATCAATTATATTACATGGTAATCTATTGCTAGTACGACAACAATCTATCTACCCCCATGTCTCCATCTGGATTACCGCCGGTGAACTGTTCACCCACAAGAACAATGCAAAGAGCGCAAAGTAAGAATCCCACGGTGCAGAACAGAAGCGAGAGGAGGAGCACGGCAAAAGGCGCAGGGCCGCTCTCGAAGTCATTCATCAGGTAGATGGTTAAGCCGACAAGCGTGACGCCCCCGCATCCCAGGAGGCAGATCATCGCCCACCTGCTACACTCCCGGGGCTCCGCCTTCGCCGTCGCCACCAGTTGCTCCTGCTCGCCGTCGTTGGCCATCGTACGCGAGCCCTAAGCTTCGGTACCTGGTTTCTTGATTTTCTAGGGTTGGTTATTTTGGTGTTGTTCGGTTTGGTACCAACGATTGCCTGTACCACGTACAACATTTAAAGGAAGGTGTACGTATATACCAGTATTATACATGTACCTGTAGGTTGTTCGGTTTCCTTTTTGTTGAGATGCTGCTTGTCTGTTCGGGTTGGTCTTCCACCGGCAGGTTACCTACGAGGCTACGATCGATGTAGTGTAGTTCAGAAAAACCAGTTTGAATTTGTCTACACCTTTTTTCTTGCGGGGAAAATTTGTCTACACCTTAGGTGAATATATACTGAATTGAATCCAATCCGAGACCAATTCACACTAGCTAGCCCATGGCGTAATACTATTTTTTTAGGAAAATAGCAAGACCCTTCTGCGCTTTTTTAATATGGCAAAAACTAATTTCTTGCTAACTGATCATTTACAACAGATCCGCATTATTCGGATGCCATCTATACTGAATTGAATCCAATCCGAGACCAATTCACGCTAGCTAGCCCATGGCATAATACTATTTTTTTAGGAAAATAGCAAGACTCTTCTGCGCTTTTTTTAATAGGGAAACATTTGTATACGGCGGACCGGCCGAGCGTTCGGCCGGTCACGTGCGAGCCACTCGATCGGGGAATCCTGTGGCCCCTTTTCACCTCCCTCGCGTGCCTTATCCACTGTCGTTCTTCTTCCTCGTAAGAAAATGAGGCCGCACCCAATCTTCTCTTTTCGCTCACCCTCCCCTCCCGAGTGTCCCCATGTTCAATCTACTAGGGCGCTCCTATTTCTCCCTTTTTTCATGCAGCTGGCTCATGGGTCGGAGATGTCCCTCATGGGACTCGAGCTGCAGTGCGTTTTTTGCCCAGAACACCAAGGCGGGCGCGGTGCCGCGAGTGCACGGGCCGGCGGCGACGGACTGCGCTGCTGATGCAGGCGACCAAGGTGTTGCAACCAGCAAGCCCAGGAGCTACACTACCAGACTCGCGGGCTATGCCTACGGCCACGGGCCGTCGGCATAGGCCCATAGGCCGTCGGCATAGATCTATGCCTACGGCTGCCGTCGGCATAGCCCCGTTGGCGTAGATGTCGTCAGCGTAGTTTGTCAGACCGTCGGCATAGTATAGCCGTCGGCATAGGGGCCTATGCCGACGACCTGCCGTCAGCCGTCGGCATAGTATAGCCGTCGGCAGTGTTTTTCGTCTGACGGCAACGGACGACGCCATCAAAAGCGCTGACGAATCACGCAATGCCACGTCGCAGGGCTATGCCTACAGCAAAGCCGTAGGCATAGATGAATCTATGCCGACGGCTTTGCCGTCGGCATATCTCTGCCACGTGGCAGCTCCTGGGTTCTCCTGGCAGCAGGGCTATGCCTACGGCAAAGCCGTCGGCATAGATTTTGATATATGCTTACGGCTTTGCTGTAGGCATAGATGTGCCACGTGGCAAGCCCTGGTAACTCCTGGGCGTATATATGCTGACGGCTTTGCCGTAGGCATAGTTTTTTTCCCCTGTTTTCTCTTTTCCAATTCATTTGACAACATTTCAAAACAGAACAATATGAAATTATGCAGAAATATGACAATTCATCATGTAAACATACTCAAGTTCATCTAAACATACTCAAGTTCACCATCATCATCTAAACATACTCAAGTTCATCACATCATCTAAAGATCATCACCGACGGAAGTTCATGAACATAAAAGTAGTGCAAGACATGAAACATGATAAAAGTAGGAATATGAAAGGCATGGCACGATGGCCACATGCACGGAATCATCAAGCAAGAGCACCTCCGCCAAAACCACCACCTCCGCCAAAAGCACCACCTCCGCCAAAACCACCACCACCACCTCCGCCAAAACCGCCATCACGACCACCACCACTCTGCCAGATCGGAGTGACTGGGGTCGACGGAGCAGGAGTCGAGCCACCGGTCCCCTACATGTTTCAGAAAAGATTCTAACAGTAAATATGATATGATAGTGTTTCATGAACGAGAACTAGTTTGCTAGTAGTTAGGCAAATGTACTAACCGGACCATCACTGCCTAGTGCCACCCATTCATCGAACGTGGGCACGTGTGGGGGTTCTCCCGCAGGTGGTGGTGGGGGTCCCATTTGTGGTGGATCCGTGCGGTTAGTCCAAGACGCCAACATAGCCTGAATGTTAGTTAAACAAGCAAACTAGAAGATCAGAAGGAATGAAAGTGCAAAAATTTAGCTTGGTTTTAAGAGGGCAAAACTAACCGTCATCATCTGACGGTTGTAATCATCGTTTGCCTTCACTCGTTTCAAGTACTCCCGCACCTCGAGATTCCTATGCTCGACAAACTCCTTATATGCCTATATAATTTAGGTTGTTTCTAAGTGAGCAATGCTGAAAATAAACTGAGAATGCAAGATAGAAAAAGATAAAGAGGAAGTACTTACAGCATGCTGGCGGGCTAAGGGAGTCTATGAACGCCCCGTACTCTCTAACTGGCTCTGGTTGGTAGCCCGAAGCTGTGTGTACGAGATCGAAGGAGTGATCAAGCCATCGAAACACAGATACCGGCCATTCTTCTTCCCCTGGATGGCCACCACCGCCGTGTCGTCGATCTGGGACTGGGCGACCTCAGCAACAGGAACATCCGGATGCAACTCCTGATAGTGATGAATGTAAGACCCCAGGTGCTCCTCGGTCTTGCCGTAGTACTGGCTCTCGCCCTCCTTGCGATGACTCCGCTCGCGGGCCAGCTTCCACGACTCCATGTCTGAGAGCGACCTCTTCAACTTGTCCTCCTACAACGTCAAATAGAAGTCAACCATACATAAGAACATGACGTAAAGAAGAACAAAACTGCATCATGCACATAGATATACCTTCATGGCCTTGAAGCCCCAGCGGTTCCTGTTTCCTGGGCCGTGTGTCCCGTCGTCTCCACGGTTAGCCCGGGCCTTGATGCTCTTGGCAGCAAACTCTGCATCGGCGCCAAGCCACCTATCCACCAAACTCGCCTATCCGTCATGCCTTCCATAGCACCAACGAGGAACAACCTATGCAAATTTTGGAAGCATGACATGTGAGCACGAAACATATAGTTGACTGCTTGAAACAATGAAAAGTTAGTAATAGTTACCATCATGAATTGCTCCTTGCTCAAGGTAAGTCGTAGCTTCTGCGCTTGAGTTTTGGTCATCTTTTGGTGCAGGTAGTAGTGGTAGTACTGCGAGACGGCAACCCAGCGCACCTCGTACTGCAACTGATGAGCTTTCTTCTTCGCAGCCGCAAGCAAGACCACGTCGGCTCTGGCCTTGTGCTCGTCAAGAACTCTATAGAGTTGCTGCAATCATGCATAAACCAGAAGCAAACAAGGCATGAGTTGAGTGATTCAATGATAAACTATGAACGAAACTGAAGACAAGTGATTCAGAAGAGAACTTACCCAAAATTTGGTGATCACGGCCTTAGCGGTCGTCCCGTACTCCGCGTTGCTGCAAGCCTCGTAGTGGGCCCAGCTCGTGGCCAAAACCCGCTGCTGCGGGTCCCTGTCTGGCCGCGGGCAGAATAGGCCAGGCCAAAACTCCTTCAACAGGACAGTGATAAGGCCGTTCGGTTTACGGCCCTTTCCGCGAAGGATCCAGTTTCTGCAAAAGAATCAAATGATTGCCATGTGTACAATAAGAAAATGTTGTCATGTGTTGAAAATATGATTGAGAGGCACTTACTCTGTTCCCACAGGTTCAATGAGCCACTTGTGCTCCTCGATAGAAGGTGGTGTAGGTAGTCCGGCATTACCACACAGCCACCCCTGCGAAGAACCCGGTGGCAAGTCACCCCACAACGCAGGATCAACCTCCCCTCCACCCTCCTCGCCCTCCTCCTCACCCTCCTCCTCGGCCTCCTCCTCCTCACCCTCTTCCTCGGCCTCCTCCTCCTCGCCATCAGGAACATACTCCTCCTCCTCAGACTCAGAAGGTGCCTCTGTATAGGAGCGCATCGAAGAAGACCCTCCTATTTCAGACACGGCCCGGAGTTTTTTGCCCCGGTTGCCTCTCCCCCCACCTCCTCCTCCTCTAGGGGCTCTCCCCCCACCGCCTCCTCTAGGGTCTCCTCCCCCGACCCCTCCACCTCCCTGTGAGGTGTCATCCTCGCGTAGTCGGGAGGGAACCTTGTGGGCTCGTCCACTCCGAGTAAGTCCTTTGAATTTACTGAGGAAACTGGCGCCGCTGGACTTGCCCATGATTAGCAAACCTGCATTGAGAAGAGGATAAATAATTAGTAAGGATATCAAATAAACAAGCATACAGGAAAACATTAATAACAAAAGAGCACATTGTGCACTTAACATAGTAAAACTACACAAATATCCATTCATCTAACATCTATCTATCTCACATTGTGCACTTAATTTTTTTCCACATTTGAACTCTCTTCCATTTCATTCATCTATCAAAAGTGCATGTATATCAAAAGTGCTCATGATGGACCTACCCCCTGTTTTGACTTAAAGATGCCTATAATAATCTCTGAAACTACAATTAAGATGCCTCCGTATTAACCAAAGATGCCTACAAACAAAAATGTCAGAAATTCTACAATTGAAAAGATGCCTACAATAATGTCTAAAAGTACAATTAAGATGCCTACGTATCACCCAAAAATGCCTAAAAAAATGTCTGAAAATCTGCAGTTGAAAAGATGCCTGCATATATCCAAAAATGCCTACAATAATGTCTGGAACAACAATAGTTCCTTGGCGATAAACTGAGGCTGCTAGGTATGAAAAGGCCAGCCCTACACTTACACATGCTCATTTACTCTCAGAGAGAAGTGGCTATGCTCAAGTACCACACTTTGCTAAATCTGCACATCTACTGAATTAAAAAATAGATTAAAAAATAGAAAAACCAGAGCAACCCTACTATTGCATGATTTCATCTAAGAAACCTTCGCTAAATCTGTACGACAACAGATATCTGAAGCAAAATGGTAGGAACAAATCCCAGCAGAGATTATAGAGCAAACTTTTGACTGAACTTAACTGATTTTTTAGCAGCACTAAGAATAGCATGAGGGGATTTGCAGAAAAATAAAGACTTGTACTACCACATATTGTAGAGATATCATTTGTAACTCCCACTTATAGTAACAGATCAAAAAGCTAGAAGAACACATCGTATTGCCTGGAAAAACATATTCTATTGCCTAGAAGATGGCAGGTGCTCTCTTTGTTTTTCTTCAGTTGATATAAAATGTAGGCAAGCACAGCGGACATAATTAGGAAAAATAGAAAAACATGCACCCCACACTTGACCTAATTTCATACACAGCCTGATTTGTATCTGTTGTTGTTGTTTGCCAGCATGAAACACACTCTAAAAACAGCCTATAAATCCACTATTATTGCCTAGTTTTAAATCTTCTATTGCCTAAAAGTAAAAACACTGCATACTATTGCCTACATCCCTGGGATCTGATGGGATAGCGACATGAATTGTTGCCTACCACCCCAAAATCCAAGCAACTATGAGCTGCTGCACTTCCTCCCTCTCAATGACTGTGTGCTGCTGCACCTCTAATCCGTCCCTAATCCAAAATGGTGGGGTGAGGATTGGTGCGTGGGAGACATATCTAAGACCTCTAGCTGTTGATTGTCTGTCGCAATTTGAGTTTTGCTCTGAAAATTTCTCGATTTCAGCAGCCATCGCCCCTCTGTATTTCCAGATATCTGAGAATTTGGCCTAAATGAGTGCGCATTCGACAATATTGCCTGCTAAACGCATATTGACTGCACAAAAACAAGATCCTAATTATGTTGCCTACTGATAAAACAAGTGGTGGGTTCTAGTTATATGATCACAGATATTGCATCATTTTTCTTACTGAAGGCGCATATATATGCTGAACAAAAAGCTACTATGGATGCAGATAGGTTACAGTATTGCCTGCTGAAAACGCAGATATTGACATGCTAAGATAAAAGCTATATGAACACATATATCACACATAATCTGCCTACTGGACACACATATGATGAAAATATAATGCAGTATTTTTGCCTCTTATCTCTCTGTGTGTTGCCTACCAAAACAAAGACTCCTCTGTAAATTGTTGCCTACAACCTGAAACATTTATAGTGTGTATTTCCTAAGCTCATGCATCCATCAAACCCATCGTGAAACTCTAATCCTTTTCTCCCTTGACTAGCAAATCTCAACCCCATGCTTCAGTAGAGATTTTTCCCCGTGGATGCAAAAACTGGTGCGCGCAAACAGCAACTCGATGGCCAAAGCGCTAGAAAACTCACCTCTGTTCGCGCACTTAGCAGAGAGCCTCGTCCCCCGTCGGCCGCCGCCACGCCCAACTCCCTCTTCTCCCTGGTTGCGCGCGCGAGCAACTCACCACACCCACCACCACCCCCCTACTGGACCCGTGGGCCGATCGAGCTGGCGTCCACGCAGGGTGGGCCGGGGTCGAGGAGGGAGGGGCGGGGGCGGCTGGAGCGAGGGAGGGGCGGGGGCGGCTGGAGCGAGGGCAGCGCCGGCTGGAGCGAGGGCGGCGCCGGCTAGAGCGAGGGCGGCGAGTGGGCGGCGGCAGGGGGCGGGGGCGAGTGCGGCGGCGGCGACAAGGGGCGGGGAGTCGGCGGCGAAGGCAAGCAGTGCATGGGGTCGCGGCGGGGAGCTGGGAGAGAATGAGTGGAGCAGACGCTACGCGAGGGGATAAGGCAGTCTATGCCGACGGCTGCCGTCGGCATAGACGCCACGTCACCGATCCGCGTGACACGTCCCCTATGGCCGCAACTATGCCGACGGCTTTGCCGTCGGCATAGTTATATTTTTTGTTTTTTAATGTTTTTAATAGTTTATGTTTTTTATGTTTTTTATTTCATATAGATTTTTAATGTTTTTTATAGTTATATTTTTCCTTTTTTATGTTTTTATTTATTATTATTTCATATAGATTTTTAATGTTTTTTTAACCGCTCGGCCCTCTCCTCTCCCGGAACCACACAGAGGGGAGGGGAGGGGAGGCGCCGAACTCGAGCAGCTTCGTCCGCCGAGGCTGTGGCCTGGTCGCGGGTCTGGGAGCGCATGGCCGCCGCCTCGCGTGCTCGATCTAGAGCTTAATAGGTCAGCTGAGTGAAGGGGGAGGGGGTCGTCAACGGTGGGGGTGGGGGTGGGGGCGGCGGTGGATCCAACTCCGTCGGAGGGAGATGGTCCGCGCGGGGACACCTGGGAGCAACATCCGGGCCAAACCCACAGCTACATCACCTCCGTGTAGACCCGACGTGTCCATTTCCCCCCTCCACGTGCCGCCGTCGGCGGCGGCCGTGAGGGGGCCACACCCCGGAGACGCGTGTCGCCTCTTCAGACATGCCACAACACCACCCCGCATGTACGAGGGGCTGGTGCGACGCTCCGGTGGCATTGCTACCCCCAGGGCCCCCGTCCCGCCTAACCCTGGAGCGGTTGACCACGAGATCTAGCCCTTTGACTTCCCACGGGCGGGCTTTGACCAGTGGACCTCTCCACCCGGTTGTGTCAGGTCAGCACAGAGGGACACCTGGGAGCAACATCCGGGCCAAACCCACAGCTACATCCCCTCCATGTAGATCCGACACGTCCGTTTCCCCCTTCCAGGTGCCGGTGGCGGCGTCGTCCGTCAGCTGGGAGGCCACGCCCCGGAGACGCGTGTCGGGCGTTTGCAACCGCGACAACACCTTCAGACTTGTGAGAAGCCATGTACGCGAGATTGGCGGCATGCTAGCCCATGGAGGCCGCCGGCCACAGTCGTAGACATGCCAAGGGCAATCTGCGTAGAGGGAAGTGTTCAGATACCTCTCCATCACCAAAAATTATGAAAAATTACCATCGTTCCTATAGCACATGTGCCCACGTCATGTAAAAAAGTCATGATTTTATCGCGATCCGAGTATTTAATAATATTCACGCCGCACCGTTACCGTAGAACGTCTACTACTGTGTCATCACCGTCTGTGAGGAGGGCCACACCCCGGAGACACGTGCCGCCTCTTCGAACATGCCACAACAGCACCCCGGATGTATGAGGGGCCGGTGCGACGCTCCGGTGGCAGTGCTACCCCCCGGGCCCCGTCCCGCCTAACCCTGGAGCGGTTGACCACGAGATCTAGCCCTTTGACTTCCCACGGGCGGGCTTTGACCAGTGGACCTGTCCACCGGGTTGTGTCAGGTCAGCACAGAGGGACACCTGGGAGCAACATCCGGGCCAAACCCACAGCTACATCCCCTCTGTATAGATCCGATGCGTCTGTTTCCCCCCTCCAGGTGCCGGCGGC
>NC_041382.1:47122133-47123065 GCF_002162155.2 Triticum dicoccoides
CCCAGGGCCCCCCTCCCGCCTAACCCTGGAGCGGTTGACCACGAGATCTAGCCCTTTGAATTCCCACGGGCGGGCTTTGACCAGTGGACCTCTCCACCCGGCTGTGTCAGGTCAGCACAGAGGGACACCTGGGAGCAACATCCGGGCCAAACCCACAGCTACATCCCCTCCATGTAGATCTGACACGTCCGTTTCCCCCTCCAGGTGCCAGTGGCGGCGTCGTCCGTCAGCTGGGAGGCCACGCCTCGGAGACGCGTGTCGGGCGTTTGCAACCGCCACAACACCTTCAGACTTGTGAGAAGCCATGTACGCAAGATTGGCGGCATGCTAGCCCATGGAGGCCGCCAGCCACAGTCGTAGACATGCGAAGGGCAATCTGCGTAGAGGGAAGTGTTCAGATACCTCTCCATCACCAAAAATTATGAAAAATTACCATCGTTCCTATAGCACATGTGCCCATGTCATGTAAAAAAGTCATGATTTTATCACGATCCGAGTATTTAATAATATTCACGCCGCACCGTTACCGTAGAACGTCTACTACTGTGTCATCACCGTCTGTGAGGAGGGCCACACCCCGGAGACGCGTGCCGCCTCTTCAAACATGCCACAACACCACCCCGGATGTATGAGGGGCCGGTGCGACGCTCCGATGGCAGTGCTACCCCCCGGGCCCCATCCCGCCTAACCCTGGAGCGGTTGACCACGAGATCTAGCCCTTTGACTTCCCACGGGCGGGCTTTGACCAGTGGACCTGTCCACCGGGTCGTGTCAGGTCAGCACACAGGGACACCTGGGAGCAACATCCGGGCCAAACCCACAGCTACATCCCCTCCGTATAGATCCGATGCGTCTGTTTCCCCCCTCCAGGTGCCGGCGGCGGCGCCGTTTGTGAGCTGGGAGGCCACGCCCCGGAGACGCGTGCCGCCTCT
>NC_041382.1:47123135-47124114 GCF_002162155.2 Triticum dicoccoides
CTCTTCAGACATGCCACAACACCCCCCCGCATGTATGAGGGGCCGATGCGACGCTCCGGTGGCATTGCTACCCCCAGGGCCCCCGTCCCGCCTAACCCTGGAGCGGTTGACCACGAGATCTAGCCCTTTGACTTCCCACGGGCGGGCTTTGACCAGTGGACCTCTCCACCCGGCTGTGTCAGGTCAGCACAGAGGGACACCTGGGAGCAACATCCGGGCCAAACCCACAGCTGCTTCCCCTCCATGTAGATCCGACACGTCCGTTTCCCCCCTCCAGGTGCCGGTGGCGGCGTCGTCCGTCAGCTGGGAGGCCACGCCTCGGAGACGCGTGTCGGGCGTTTGCAACCGCCACAACACCTTCAGACTTGTGAGAAGCCATGTACGCAAGATTGGCGGCATGCTAGCCCATGGAGGCCGCTGGCCACAGTCGTAGACATGCGAAGGGCAATCTGCGTAGTGGGAAGTGTTCAGATACCTCTCCATCACCAAAAATTATGAAAAATTACCATCGTTCCTATAGCACATGTGCCCACGTCATGTAAAAAAGTCATGATTTTATCGCGATCCGAGTATTTAATAATATTCACGCCGCACCGTTACCATAGAACGTCTACTACTGTGTCATCACCGTCTGTGAGGAGGGCCACACCCCAGAGACGCGTGCCACCTCTTCGGACATGCCACAACACCACCCCGGATGTATGAGGGGCCGGTGCGACGCTCCGGTGGCAGTGCTACCCCCCGGGCCCCGTCCCGCCTAACCCTGGAGCGGTTGACCACGAGATCTAGCCCTTTGACTTCCCACGGGCGGGCTTTGACCAGTGGACCTCTCCACCGGGTCGTGTCAGGTCAGCACACAGGGACACCTGGGAGCAACATCCGGGCCAAACCCACAGCTACATCCCCTCCATATAGATCCGATGCGTCTGTTTCCCCTTTCCAGGTGAAGGCGGCGACGCCGTTTGTGAGCTGGGAGGCC
>NC_041382.1:47124736-47139335 GCF_002162155.2 Triticum dicoccoides
CCACGAGATCTAGCCCTTTGACTTCCCACAGGAGGGCTTTGACCAGTGGACCTCTCCACCCGGTTGTGTCAGGTCAGCACGGAGGGACACCTGGGAGCAACATCCGGGCCAAACCCACAGCTACATCCCCTCCGTGTAGACCCGACGCGTCTGTTTCCCCCATCCAGGTGTCGGCGGCGGCACCGTCCGTGAGCTGGCCCCGGAGACGTGTGCCGCCTCTTCAGACATGCCACAACACCACCCCGCATGTATGAGGGGCCGGTGCGACGCTTCGGTGGAATTGCTACCCCCAGGGCCCCCGTCCCGCCTAACCCTGGAGCGGTTGACCACAAGATCTTGCCCTTTGACGCTCCGGTGTTTTTTATTTTAATAAAATATAAGGACCTATATTCAAAAGAACATGACGGCCCATTATTAATGTGCTCGAAAAAAATACAAACTATATATTCATAATCTATGGAAAAAATTACAAACTACATATATTTCCATATAATACATAAAAAAGCATAAAAACATATGTAAAAAATTAACTATGCTGACGGCTTTGCCGTCGGCATAGAGACGGCAGGGTTTAGGTGGGCGCCGTGCCGTGGATCGGTGACGTGGCGCCTATGCCGATGGCTGCCGTCGGCATATCTACACCGCGGATCGGTGACGTGGCGTGCGGAGATATGCCGACGGCCGCCCGTCCAGACCGTCGGCATAGGTTTGACGGCGTATGCCGCTGGTCACGGGCGGGGTCGCCGGGCCCACAGGTATGCCGACGGCTGGCTTATGCCGACGGCTGCTGTCGGCGTGTCTGCATCTAGGTCGACGGCTGTTCTGTGCCGACGGCTGCCGTCGGTGTAGATCAGGGTAGCCCGACGGCCTGGATAAGCCGACGGCCAGGAGTAGGTTGTCGGCATAGCTCCAAGTAGGCCGACGGCAGCCGTCGGCATAGTTTTGGCCGTCGGCGTAGGACCATTTTCCGGTAGTGCTACTACCCAAGGCATGAGAATCTGCGACAACGAGGTGCAGCTAGCATGTGGGAATGGGATGGGAGGGGACATCACCGGAGCTGCGAAAACGGCCACGTCCAATGTTACAACCGGCGTTCATGGAAGCTACAACCGGTGACGTTAAAAAGTTCAACCAGCATCGATGGATGCTGGGGCTGGCCACTACCAACAGCAAAATGCTACAAGCCTACAACCAACGAAGAAGAAAGCTACAACTGGTGTCGCAAAAAGGTTCAACCAATGTTGACGGAAGTTGGGGGCGAGGACAGCCAAGTAAAAAAGCTTCAACCGGTGCAGAGAAAGCTACAACCAGCCGCGGAAAAGCTTCAACTAAAGACGCTGGAAAACTAGGGGACGACGGTAAAAGTTGGAACGCGTGTTGACGAGAGCTGCAAGCGGCTATGGAAAAAGCTTCAACTAGCCTGAGGATGCTACAACCATGGCCTGTAGATTCTTGAACTGGCCTGCAGGGATGCTACAAACCATGGCCGGATATTTTTTGTGGAGCCGGCTATGAGGAAAGCTGCAACCATGGCTTGGATATGTTGGAACCAGTATGTGGTGATGCTAGGACTATGTTTGGATTTTGCTGGAGCCGGCTGCGGGAGGAGACCAACAGTACTGCAGCGACGGCCGGCATGGCTGCGAGGTGGAGCGCATGGCACTGAAGCATGAGGGAGCAACTAGCTGTTGGCAGCATTGATGGCCGGAGTTGAGCATGCTGTGATAACTGCTGTTAGCCTGCGCGCTGCGTAATGCGTTTTTTGCTACAGGTCACAGCGAGTGCGCTTAATTAACGGCGACCGCGACCGACGGCGAGGGAGACGGGCTCCTACGGATGGCGGGGCGGTGGCCGGAGGAGCACGCTCGAAGGCATGCGAGGGAACTGTTCGTCGCTGCGATAGACAGGGGTAAGAGAAGAAAACACGCCCGAGTCTGAGAAGAGATCTGGAGCGCTCGATCTCATGTGATCCTACGTTGCGGGTGTGACCGGCCCAAACTGGTGGCAGGGGGCACCGCACACGGCTAAGCAATAGATCACGTGGATCAACTTGTGTGTTTCTGGGGTGCCTCTGCCTTAGTATATAAAGGAGCCAAGGGGGAGGGGGGCGCCGGCCAGGAGGAGGGCGCAGGAGGAGTCCTACTCCTTCCGGGAGTAGGACTCCCCCCCCCCCCCAATCCTAGTTGGACTAGGATTCCCCGAGGGGGAAAGAGGGAGAGGGGGGCCGGCCACCTCTCCTAGTCCTAATAGGACTAGGGGAGGGGGGAGGCGCGCAGCCATCTTGAGCTGCCCCTTTCTCCTTTCCACTAAAGGCCACTAAGGCCCATATGGCTCCCGGGGGGTTCCGGTAACCTCCCGGTACTCTGGTAAAATCCCGATTTCACCCGGAACACTTCCGATATCCAAACATAGGCTTCCAATATATCAATCTTTATGTCTCAACCATTTCGAGACTCCTCGTCATGTCCGTAATCACATCCGGGACTCCGAACAACCTTCGGTACATCAAAATGCATAAACTCATAATATAACTGTCATCGTAACCTTAAGCGTGCGGACCCTACGGGTTCGAGAACAATGTAGACATGACCGAGACACGTCTCCGGTCAATAACCAATAGTGGGACCTGGATGCCCATATTGGCTCCTACATATTCTACGAAGATCTTTATCGGTCAGACCGCATAACAACATACGTTGTTCCCTTTGTCATCGGTATGTTACTTGCCCGAGATTCGATCGTCGATATACCAATACCTAGTTCAATCTCGTTACCGGCAAGTCTCTTTACTCGTTCTGTAATACATCATCCCGCAACCAACTCATTAGTTGCAATGCTTGCAAGGCTTCTATGATGTGCATTACCGAGAGGGCCCAGAGATACCTCTCCGACAATCGGAGTGACAAATCCTAATCTCGAAATACGCCAACCCAACATCTCCCTTTGGAGACACCTGTAATGCTCCTTTATAATCACCCAGTTACGTTGTGACGTTTGGTAGCACCCAAAGTGTTCCTCCGGCAAACAGGGAGTTGCATAATCTCATAGTCATAGGAACATGTATAAGTCATGAAGAAAGCAATAGCAACATACTAAACGATTGGGTGCTAAGCTAATGGAATGGGTCATGTCAATCAGATCATTCTCCTAATGATGTGATCCCGTTAATCAAATAACAACTCTTTTGTTTATGGTTAGGAAACATAACCATCTTCGATTAACGAGCTAGTCAAGTAGAGGCATACTAGTGACACTTTGTTTGTCTATGTATTCACACATGTATTATGTTTTCGGTTAATACAATTATAGCATGAATAATAAACATTTATCATGAAATAAGGAAATAAATAATAACTTTATTATTGCCTCTAGGGCATATTTCCTTCATCTATCCCACGCTGTGACACAAAGAACCCGAGAAGCTTGCCGGACGGGACGCCGAAGATGCACTTCTCAGGGTTCAGCTTGAGATTGATCTTGCACAGGTTTGCAAATGTTTCTTGTAAATCCGGTATGAGGGTTGCCCTGTCCTTGGTTTTAACCACTATATCATCCATATAAGCTTCCATATTTCTATGCAGCTGGGGTTCAAAACCAATCTGGACCGCCCTTGCAAACATTGAACCAGCACTCTTCAACCCGAAAGGCATCCGCATGAAACAATACGTACCACATGGGGTGATGAATGCCGTTTTCTCTTCGTCTTCTCTTGTCATGAAGATCTAGTGGTAGCCGGAGTAGGCATCAAGGAATGACAACAGATCACATCCAGTCGTGGAGTCAACAATCTGGTCGATGCGTGGCAATGGGAAGGGGTCTTTGGGACAAGCCTTATTGATATCTCTGTAATCAATACACAGCCTCACTTCCCATTTGCCTTGCGCAGTACCACCGGATTGGCCAACCACGTTGGATGGAGCACTCCTCTTACCAAACCCGCTGCTTCCAGTTTCCGGATCTCCTTTGTGATGAACTCTTGTCGTTCCAAAGCTTTCTTCCTGACCTTCTGCTTGACGGGCCGCGCATGAGGACAGAAAGCAAGGTGGTGCTCAATCACCTCCCTGGGAACGCCGGGGATGTCGGATGCTTGCCATGCAAACACATCGACATTCGCCCGCAGGAAGGTGACGAGCGCGTCTTCCTATTTGTTGTCAAGGGTGGAGCTTATAGTAAAAGCTCCTCCCGTGCCGCCCTCCTTGACAGAAACCTTCTTGGTTCATGGCGGTGTGGCCCTGGACTTCTTGTTTCTGTCGGCGGAGCTCTCTGGCACGTCCTCGACGGGAGCGCTACACTCCGAAGAGGTGCGCTTGCCGGAGTGGGTGCCTAAGGTCTCACCGGTCTTCTTCCTTTGTCTTCCCGGGGCTCCAGCGGCAGGAGCAAGCACCTTAGCAGTGGCGGCTGCTGCAACTGCTTGTTGGTAGAGTTGGTCAGCGCAGATCAGCACATCCTTCTTATCGGAGGGGATGGTGATGATCGCCACAGGTCCGGGTATCTTCAAGGTGTTGTAGGCGTAATGTGACGCCGCCATGAAATTGGCCAGCGCTGGGCGGCCAAGGATCCCGTTGTAAGGCAAGGGGATCTTGGCAATGTCGAACACAACCCTTTCTGTCCTGTAGTTCAGATCACTCCAAAAAGTCACGGGCAACATGACCTTTCCCTTTGGTTGACTTCTTCCCGGGTTGACCCCCTGAAACGTGCCCGTTTCTTTGAGGTCTCCATCAGGAATCTGCAATTTCTCGATCACGGCAGGCGAGATTAAGTTCAGACCGGCCCCACCATCGACTAGCATCTTTGTCACCTTGAGGTTGCGTATTGTTGGTGAAACCAACAATGGCAAGCACCGGACCGCAGTAGTGCGATCAGGGTGATCCTAGGTGTCAAAAATGATAGGTGTGCTGGACCACTTCAGCGGCCTTTGGGCATCAAACGACGGCTCTGCCGCTGTAATCTCACGCGCCCACTGTTTAAGCCGGCGGTGAGAGGTATGCAGCGAGGCGCCGCCATCGACGCACATGGCCTCTGTAGCTTTCTGAAACTCTTGGTCGCCGGAGTCGTCGTCTTCTTCGTGGTCGTCATCTTCTGGCTTTCTCTCACGGCCCCGGGTGGGCCTCTCCTGCTGTTTATCCTTGCCGCAACGGCCCGCCTGGCCGTCACGCTTCTTGCCGGACCCCTCAGCACCGTCCTGGCCTTTCTCCTTGTCCCGCCTCTCATATTCAGCCCTCTGCTTCTCAGCATGGAGCTCAACCTGTCGGCAGTCTTGGAGAGCATGGCCTTTGGTGCGATGGATCTTGCAGTATTGCTTGCCGGAGTTTCCTGGCTTCTCGGCAGCCGCCAAGGCCCGGCAGGCGACACATCCGGCAATTTCCTTGCCGGGGTCATCTGCCTTGGTTTTCTTGGCAGAGCCGGTATCATCAGATCCCTCGACGGCAAGCACGGCTTTACCCTTGCGCTTCCTGTTGCGGCGCCGGCCTTTCTTCGCCGGGGCGGCAGTATCCTCATCTGAGGAGTCGGTTTCCACGCCGGCATCTTCGCTGGGGTACTTCCTTCCCTCTTCAGCTCGGGCACATCTGTCAGCAAGAACATAGAGTTCTGCCACATCTTTCACTTTGTTCATTGCCAGCTCTCCGCGCATCTTGCGGTTACGCACGTTCTGATGGAACGCACTGATGATGGCGACAGGTTGAACATCAGGGATATTATACTATATCCGGCTGAACCTCTGTATATACTTGCGCAGACTCTCACCTCCCTTCTGGGGAATGACGTGCAGGTCGCTCGCCTGGCCATGGGCTTGGTGGCCTCCAGTAAAGGCGCCCACAAACTCATGGCACAAATCTGACCAGGAGGAAATAGAATCTACCGGCAAGTGCATCAACCATGACATGGCGTTGGGTTTAAGAGCCAATGGAAAGTAATTCGCAAGCACCTTATCGTCGCAGGCTCCGGTAGCCTGCATCGCGATGGTGTAGATGCTGAGGAACTCGGACGGGTGGATCTTGCCGCTGTACTTTTCGCCAACATCAGGTTTGAAGGTGCGGTGAGTGGGCCACTGGAACTGCCGCAGCTCACGGGTAAAAGCCGGACAGCCTACCTCGTAAGGTAGGCCTCCAGGGCTCTCCGGGGCCGGGTGGTTCGCAGCAGGCCCTGCTCGCCTATCTGACTGGTGGCGCACTTCGCGCCGGCGCTTGATAGTGGTTCGAGCGTCTTCATGGGCTCGTTCCCGAAGAACTTGGCGCTGGTCGCAGTGGGTCCGCGGGTCAGACGATGCTATGGAGATTTCGTCGCCTGTAACATCGCGACGGGCTGGCGTCCGTGGTATCGGGCGAGGAGGAGGCGAATGCACCGTGGTTGCGGCGCCGCCAGCTTTCCTCCACTGGTGCGTGGGACTCCATCTGAGCGTCGACCCGGGGGCTCCACCAAACTCGGTTCGTCTTTGTTGGCCACCGCAACAAGCCTTTGGATAGTGGCTCTCCATTCGTCGAGTTTCCCTGTAGCGGGAGGAAAGCGAGGAGCAACTGCGCGCGTGCCAGGGCCTCTGCTGGCGTCAGCGGCAGCGAAACCTGCACGGACCGCGACGCGCTTCAACTTCTGACCATGTTAGAAGGAGCTCTATCGCGACCCCGCGGTCGCATGGCGCTTTCACCAGCGCCTCGGCGAGCGGGCAGGTCTTCTACGTCCCGGGAGTGGCGTTCGGGGCTCTTCCCGCAGCGATGCCCGGGATCTTCGGCGTGATTACGCCATTCGTCGCGCGCTGCCTGAGAGGAGCACGCTGTTGGCGCCAGCGTGGGAGTCTTGGAGGCCCGTGCGTCGCCTTCGGGCGGGGCGGCGATGACCTTGGAAGGCCCCGCTCCACCCGCGGAGGGCCTGGCTCCGCCTTTGGATTTGGCGACGTGTGGCCCGTTACCAGGCGCACAAACATCGCCGCCTCCCAAATTCCGGCAACTGGGACGGTGTTGGTGTTCACGAGCAGCGCCCCGGGTCCTTTATGCGACCGGTCCGCTGCTCGCCCGCACAGGAACGGGCTGTCCGGCCTCCGACTGGCCAACCGCCACCGTCGTCTTCTTTTTGGGCGCCATGATGATGAAGAGGCGCTGGACTAACTGCTAGAGCCGATTCTCACAACTGCGCCCCCTACCTGGCGCACCAAAGATGTCGGTGGGAACGACACCTATGGGATCACAAGAATCCCTACTACGGTTAGCGGGGCGCGGGGTCGTGGGAAGAGCGGATCAAACAGATAGCACACGGTTCGTTTATCCAGGTTCGGGCCGCGAGGATGCGTAAAACCCTACTCCTGCTTTGGTGGATTGTATATCTGTGTTCTTGAGCTAGCTATGGGCGTGAGGAGCTCCAAAAAGCCGAATCCTCCTCCTGGTCGCCTCGGGCCTCATTTTATAGGAAGAGGGGTTGCCACAGTGGCACACAGGAGGTGGAAAGGGTACAGTAACGCGAGGTTATCCCTCGCATTACATGACAAGGTGCATTTAATGCGTCTCGCTTAGGTGTCCTTGCTTTATCGGGGACGGGGGAGAGACCTGTCTCATCCGTCGCCGCTCCTTCTTGTGTCGACACGCGCCTTGGCCAGCGCTGCCTGCGATGCCATGTAGGTAGGCACGCAGCTGAGGTGGCGCAGTGGTGGATCTCCACGAAGATCTGCATGCCGCCACGCAGGTGCCTGCCCAGCTGGTTGGGTTGGCAGCTGCATGCGCATGGAGGTGGAGGTTTAGTCGGCGTGGGCCTGATGGTGGCCCTGCGGGTGTTCTCGGCAAGGGCCTTGCCGGGCCCCCGGCAAGGGTCTTGCCGAGGCGCTTGCTGTCATCCCCGACAAGGCTCTTGCCGGGGGCCTTGTGGTCCTCCTTGGCTGGGATCCCGCCAAGGGTTGTCATCTTCCATAGTGTGTATCTGATCTTGAATGTCTTCACAAAGATATGTATGCCACCACGGGGACGTCTCCCGAATCCTTGCCCCATGGGGGCAGTGGACTCAAGGGTGACTCGCTCCGTAGGTGTGGGGCGAATTGCCGCGGCAAGGGTCTTGGCGGGGTTGCTAAAACTGCCCCCGGCTAGGATCTTGCCGGGGGAGTCCGCTTCGTCCCCTTTGCTCTTCGTGGTCTTGGCCTTCGCGTTGCTCCAGTTCTCTTGAGCTTCGGTGAGGGAGTCCCGGATTAGGGAGTGTCCAGATGGCCGGACTATACCTTCAGCCAGACTCCTAGACTATGAAGATACAAGATTGAAGACTTCGTCCCGTGTCCGGATGGGACTTTCCTTAGCGTGGAAGGCAAGCTTGGCGATGCGGATATTCAGATCTCCTACCAGTGTAACCGACTTTGTGTAACCCTAACCCTCTCCAGTGTCTATATAAACCGGAGGGTTTTAGTCCGTAGGACAACTCCAACATACAACAATCATACCATAGGCTAGCTTCTTGGGTTTAGCCTCCTTGATCTCGTGGTAGATCTACTCTTGTACTACCCATATCATCAATATTAATCAAGCAGGACGTAGGGTTTTACCTCCATATAGAGGGCCCGAACCTGGGTAAAACATTGTGTCCCTTGTCTCCTGTTACCATCTGCCTAGATGCACAGTTCGGGACCCCCTACCCGAGATCCGCCGGTTTTGACACCGACATAGGTGCTTTCATTGAGAGTTCCTCTATGTCGTCGCTTTTAGGCCCGATGGCTCCTTTGATCATCAACAACGATGTGGTCCAGGGTGAGAATTTTCTCCCCGGACAGACCTTCGTCTTCGGCGGCTTCGCACTGTGCGCCAATTCGCTTGGCCACCTGGAGCAGATCGAAAGCTATGCCCCTGGCCATCGGGTCAGATTTGGAAGTTTAAACTACACGGCCGACATCCGAGGGGACTTGATCTTCGATGGATTCGAGCCACAACCAAGCGCGCCACACTGTCTCGATGGGCATGATCTGGCTCTCCCGCTGAACAGTGTCCTGGAGGCCGCACGCGTATTGGTTCCGACCCTTAATTCGGAGCCTACTGCACTGATCGAGGATGAGTGGTTGGACACCACCTCAGGGGCTGCGATCTCAAAGGCGATCGAGCCGAACACCAGCCCCGCACTCCGCATGCCCCGTGACTCCGAGGGGCCGGATTCCTCTCCGGACTCCGAGCCCTCCGCGCGCCCGCCGACCGAATCCGATTGGGCGCCGATCATGGAGTTCACCGCCACAAACATCTTTCAGCACTCGCCCTTCGGCAACATCCTGAAGTCACTAAAGTCTCTCTCTTTATCAGGAGAGCCCTGGCCGGACTACGGTCAACAAGGATGGGATACGGATGACGAAGAAATTCAAAACCCACCCACCACCCATTTGGTAGCCACCGTCGATAATTTAAATGACGTGCTCAACTTTGACTCCGAAGACATCGACGACATGGACGACGATGCAGGAGATGCAGATGAACCAACACCTATAGGGCATTGGACAGCCACCTCATCTCATGATGTGTACATGGTGGATACCCCTAAAGGAAGCGACAACGAGGAACACGGGGATGGAACGAGGGATCGATCTCTCGAAAAACAATCAAAGCGTCGGCGTAAAAGCCGACCCAAGCCCCGCCTCGATACAGACCCATCCATAGAGCAGGATGAGCCGGCAGACGACGAGCATTCCTTAGAGCAACCGTCCGAACAGGGCAACCCGGATAAAGAAACCAAACAACCCTCCCCCGGCGAAAATGGCATTCCGGACGACCTTACGCCGGATAAGCCCACGGAGCAGAAGAACCTCCACAAGAGGCTCGTTGCAACCGCACGCAGCCTGAAAAAGCAGAAGCGGAAGCTAAAAACTGCGGAAGATGCACTCAGGATTAGATGGAGTAAAGTACTCAATACCGCAGACAAATACGGCGGCAGTCATCACACTAAAAGCTATCCGAAACGCAAGCTACTGCCCGAATTCGACGAAGAGGCCTTAGAACCCTCGCATTCAAAAAGGAAGAAAGCCACACGGTCGGATAGACGACCCCATGGCTAGCATAAAGTGGCAAGCGGCGCCGCACTTAAGCCGGCATGCGACCCAATTAAGGATTCACATCAAAAAGATGGCCCAGCCAGGTCCATTTATGGGCCAAGAAAGCAAGCTCCCGTAAGCAATGCAATAAAGCCAGTATCCGAATCTGGCACACCCAAATACAGGGGCCCCGCACACCCCCTATGTTTCACCGATGAGGTCCTGGATTATGAATTTCCAGCAGGATTCAAACCTGTAAACATAGAGGCATATGACGGAACAATAGACCTTGGAGTCTGGATCGAGGACTATATCCTCCACATACATATGGCTAGAGGAGATGACCTCCACGCCATCAAATACTTACCCCTCAAGCTTAAAGGGCCAGCCCGACATTGGCTTAAAAGCCTTCCTGAAAACACAATTGGAAGTTGGGAAGAGCTCGAGGATGCTTTCCGAGCAAATTTTCAAGGGACCTATGTCCGCCCTCCGGATGCAGACAATCTCAGTCACATAACCCAACAGCCCGGAGAGTCAGCTCGGCAGTTCTGGAATAGATTTCTCACTAAGAAGAATCAGATAGTCGACTGTCCGGACGTCGAAGCCCTAGCAGCTTTCAGGCACAACGTTCGAGACGAATGGCTCGCCAGACACCTCGGCCAAGAAAAGCCAAGAACAATGGCCGCATTGACAAGCCTCATGACCCGCTTTTGCGCAGGAGAGGACAGCTGGTTGGCAAGATGTAGCACTAGCAACCCAAGTACATCCGAAACTAGGGATGGAAACGGAAAACCGCGACGCAACAAGGATCGTCGCCGGACCAAGGAAAACAGCCCGAAAAGCACGGCAGTCAACGCCGGATTCAAAAGCTCACGGCAGAACCAGAAAAAGCCGCCCCTCCAGGATAACAGAGATGATTTGTCCAACCTAAACAAAATCTTGGACAGGATATGTCAAATACACAGTACTCCCGGGAAGCCTGCTAACCATACCCACAGAGATTGTTGGGTTTTCAAACAATCCGGCAGACTCAACGCCGAACACAAGGGGCTCGACACACCAAGCGAAGACGATGACGAATCCCAAAAGCAGAGCACCAGGAAACAAAAGAATTTCCCACAAGAAGTAAAAAGAGTAAACTTACTTCACATTACAAAACATGCGGCACCCATAAAGGTACGCGCCATACGGCCTATCCCAAAGGAGTCTCGCCACTGGTTGTTAAAACCAATCATCTTCGATCATCTGGACTATTCTAGAAGTGTCAGGAACGCAGGCTGGACTGCCTTGGTACTCGATCCAATAATTGATGGACTCCAGTTTACAAATGTCTTGATGGACGGCGACAGTGGACTAAACTTGATATATCAGGACACAATCCGCCACATGGGGATAGACCCAACAAGAATTCGCCACAGCAAAACCTCCTTTCAAGGGGTAACGCCAGGCCCGGACACCCATTGCATGGGTTTTCTCTGGCTCGAAGTTATATTCGGCTCTACCGATAACTTCCGCCGCGAAAAGTTGACTTTCCACATCGTCCCGTTCTCAAGTCGCTATCAAGCACTGCTGGGACGCGAAGCTTTCGCCCGCTTTAACGCAATACCGCATTATGCATCTCTTACGCTTAAAATGCCCGGTCCACGAGGCAGCATCTCTTTGAAGGGGAAGCATTGAGTGCGCCTCCCCCGAGCGGAGGATTGTGCGGCCGCTTTAACAGCCCCACAAAAAAATGGCTTCCCAGCCAAAACATCTGAACAGGTCATTAAGACCACGGACACGGATAGACGAGTCCGGCACAAAACTATCATTGATAAAGGCTTAATAGCCGTACACCCCTGTTCTAGGGGCTCCGCACCTGTAAACTAAGAGACAATCAAGCTCAATTTTAGCCATTTCAATTTCTACTTTTTATTTTATATAACTTCTGTTCGGCACAACCTCTTTTCAACTAAGTTCCTCTCTTTTACAGATGAACATCCTGCTGTGCCCGTCCAGGATACGACACAACGGAGACACAGGCGCAGACGTGCAGTAGGGACCCGTTCCAAGGATTCTTTTCAGATTAAGACCCTACGTAAACCTTTTTTACTGTCTCTTGTTGATACACATCCCCTGGTTTTCTCTGGTATAACCAAGGAGGAGGCTGGCGTCTTGGCATGTGGCCACGTTAGAATTTTTTGCGCGCACCTGGACACTAGGGGCTTTTAATAAAGGGCGTTGTCTCGCCTGCACTCATAAAGACCGATTGCCTTAGGGAGTGTTCGGCGTCGCGAGTTTTGGCCTTATATGCATCAGCTCTTAATCATGTCTTTGGTCAAATGTTGGGTTGCCCGGCTCCTGTGTTCGACTGCCTTATGTTCCGCTCTATCGGCTAAGGTAGCACCAGGAGAACTACTGCGATTGTGCCCCGGTTCGGCCAGGCGAGCACCTCAGTAGAGAAAGCCGAAAACTGACTGTCATGATATAGCGTGAGACTGGTCAGCCACTCGATGACCTACTGGAATCTATAGGATTCCTCCGCTTTAACGAAGGGCCGTTTCCCGGCCAGGCACATACGCACCCCGAATTCGGGCGAGCGCAATCGCCACCAGGGGCTATCTAAGTAGCCTCACTGTCAAGCTCCTATGGCTAAGTGAAAGTGATAAAGCATTATAGTCCAATTGCCTAGTTCGCTGCGCTATCACCTCCTTTGTAGGACCAAGACGTTGGATTAAGTGTGAAAACGCGCCTTCTGCGAACACCCCAGCATTATGTGCGTGGGGGCTGAAGCCGACGACTGCCATCTTTCAGATTTTATATAAACGGCCGCACAGGAGGTGTTAAAATACTTGCAGGCACAAGTATAAAAAGTTCCTATAATTTATCAAAATATAGTTTTAAAATCGCATATGCTATTCGAAGATAGCATCCTTCAAGCACTGCATCTCTATTATACGAGCGCCTTCCATAACTTCCTGAAAATAGTGCTCGACAGGTACTCGGCTTTCGTCCGAATCTCGGGATGCAATAGTGGTGGTCTCCATTTCCGCCCAGTATGTCTTGACACGGCAAGAGCCATCCGCGCACCCTCTATACATGCTGACCTCTTCATTGCATTGATACGCGACATCGCACCAAGGAATTGCTGCACCAAGCTGAAATAACTCTTCGGCTCCGATCTCTCCGGCCACAAATGACTCATGACGCACTTCATGGCGAGTCCGACAACCTATTCAGCTCGGCCCATTCGACCAGGCGATCGGCCACTGATAGTGGACGCTCTGGATTGTGGAACTGCGACCAGAAGAGTTTCTCCACTTCGCAATCTTTCTGATCTCGGAAGTGTTCGGTCGCATCAGCAGCACTTGCCGCCAAATCCAGATAGGTGTCCGCCATACTCCATAGTCAGTCCAACGGAGAATGCTTAGGATCACAAAACTTCCTCCGCAGCATATAGGGCTTTCCAGCTGCGATTTCTCCAACTTGACGCAGCTCCTCCTTTGCATCTCTCATCGCAGAGCGAGCATCCTTGGCATCGGCAACGGCCTTCTCTAAGTCCGTCTGTCCCGCCCGGTCTTCTTTTTCAAGAAGCTTGCAACGGTCAGCAGTGCTCTTTAGCTTAACAGCCATCTCGGCCATTTCTTTCTTGCTTCGGCAGTGAGCAGCCTGTTCGGCTCTCAGCTCTTCAAGGGCCTTCTAGGCAGCCGCATCACTTTTTCTGGCTTGTTCCTTGGCTCGGGCAAGTCCCGCCCGAAGACTCTCCACGGCGGCCGCACCATCTGCATCAAGCACACACATTGTAAGATACTGGCATAAAGCTCCTCTTACCAGGTACTGCCCGAGGAATTACATACCTTGTGCCTCATCAAGCCGCTTGTTAACGAGCGCGATGTTGGCATCTGCCACGTCAAGTTGCCTCTTTAGCTCGGCAAATTCATCAGTCTGGTTGGATTCCGGACACTTCGCCACCTACATACAAAGGCGACATTTTAGACCTGGGATTATGATCCTCTGCGCGCCGTCACTTTTGACAATGCACAGAGTCTCAGGGGCTACTATCTACACAGGGCGCATCTTATTTACGCGCAACTGTCCAAAAGTGTACATTATTTCACGTACCTCAAAACCTGTCAGTAAACTTCTGACGGCCTTGTGCAATCCGCTTTCCGTGGATGAAATCCTTTCAATCACTGTGCCCATCAATGCATGGTGCTCCTCTGAGATAGAAGCTTGCCCTAGTAGATTCTTCAGCTCCTCCAACCAAGCACCGGACGGTGCCGGACTTGTCCTTTGGCCTCTTTCGAAGGCCGGACTCGGAGAACCTTGGGGGGCATATGGCTATCTTTCGCCCCTGCCGGATTCAGAGAAACCCTCCGCGACGACACCTCAGGGTCGCCCGCCTCGCTAGGTGGTACGGCAGGGGGAGGCATTCCGCTCTCCATCATCTCTGGAAGAAGGTCCCCCGAAGACGAGCTCTGATGAGAAGGGCTGAGGTACGAACTACAAGGTAAAATTTTGGTTAATCTTCTCAGATATAAAGCAAGGATTTCTCTCATCTCTCAAAAAGAAAATCTTTCTCTACTTACGGCTCGCTGGAGGGCTGATCCCCTTGAGGGCATAGTTCAGCCGAGGTACCTCCCG
>NC_041382.1:47139849-47164812 GCF_002162155.2 Triticum dicoccoides
CTTTGAGGCCATGGTCTCCGGGTCTTCAGAGGCAGTCCTTTTCTTCCCCGAAGGACAGGAATTTTCGGTTCCTTCCTTCCGAACAACCTCCTTCAAGGAGGCCGTAGTTTCCTTGTCCCCTCCCTCACTTTTCTCCAAAGGCACAATCTTCAACATCCTGACTAGCACGGGATCTTCCCTGGTCTCAGGGAGGGGAGCCGGACACCTGATCAGCTTTGCTTTCGCTATCCACTCCTGTTTGAAAAGGACAGCTCTTTTAGGGGCAAGTTTATAATAAATATACGGATAGCGAGTCCGGGCACAAGGCAACTTACTTTAGTATCCGGGCGATTGCATCTCAGACCTGCGTCCTCGGTCAAATCCGGACACATTGCTTGTGATCCGAAGAACATTTTATACGTCTCCGCGAGCGTTGCGCCCATAAAATGCTGGAGAGCTCGTGGTCCCTCTGGATTAAACTCCCACAGACGAAGGGAGCGACGTTTGCCGGGCAGTGTTCGGCGGATCAGCATGACTTGCGTCACTTTGACCAAGCTGAGACCTCTTTCTAAGAGATCCCTGATGCGGCCCTGCAACAAAGGCACGTCCCGGGGTGGTCCCCAATCTAGGCCTTTATTGACCCACGACCCTAGCTGCTTTGGGGGACCCGAGCGAAAGACAGGCGGCGCCACCCACTTGGTGCCCCTGGGAGCGGTGATATAGAACCACTCTCGTTGCCATAAGCCGAGCTCCTCTTGAAAAGGGCCCTCGGGCCATGGAGCATCAGCATTCTTGCTTATAACAGCGCCTTCGCACTCTGCGTGCCGTCCCTCAATCATCTTCGGCTCTACCTTAAAGGTCTTGAGCCATAATCCGAAGTGAGGAGTAACACGGAGGAATGCTTCACACACGACGATGAATGAGGAAACATGGAGGATGGACTCCAGAGCTAAGTCGTGGAATTCCAGCCCATAATAGAACATCAGCCCCCTCACAAAGGGATCCATTGGGAAGCCTAACCCCCGAAGGAAGTGAGACACGAACACCACGCTCTCACCAGGCTGGGGACTGGGAACGACCTGCCCTTGAGCAGGCAACCTGTGCGAAATTTCGCCGTTGAAGAACTTGGCCTCTCTCAACTTTAGCACGTCCTCCTCCGTGACGGAGGAGGGCATCCATCGGCCTTGAAGGTCGGAACCGGACATTGTCGAAGGTCCGAAGTGCCTGAAATCTGGAGCCTAGGGTGTTGGAACTTGAGGCGACGGGCGAACTCGTTTGAGAGAAAGGAGTAAGGCCTTGGTCTCTTTATAAGAGGTTGAATACCAAGGGCCCTCCCCGTAACTGTTTGGGACTCGCCTTTAATCGAGAAAACATGCTAACGGGCACGATGGGGTTACCCACGTCCGTATTGATGAGAATCTCGTAAATAAAGGGGACACGATCTCTGCTTTGACAAGACGTGCCAAGGAAACTGCCTCGCAAAACGCGCTGAGGTGGAGAAGTAAAAACGATTCGAATAAGGGCTTGGCCATAGTCTGATGTCACACTACGGAATACGTCAGCAGATTAGATTTGTGTTAATATTATTCTCTCTATGGCAATATGTGGAAACTTATTTTGCAGAGCCGGACACTACCCTTGGTGTTTACAAACTTTTATGAAGAACTTCGAGGAGGAACCCGCCTTGCAATGCCGAAGACAATCTGCGCGCCGGACTCGTCGTCATTGAAGCCTAGTTCAGGGGCTACTGAGGGAGTCCCGGATTAGGGGGTGTCCGGATGGCCGGACTATACCTTCAGCCGGACTCCTGGACTATGAAGATACAAGATTGAAGACTTCGTCCCGTGTCCGGATGGGACTTTCCTTGGCGTGGAAGGCAAGCTTGGCAATGCGGATATTTAGATCTCCTACCATTGTAACCGACTTTGTGTAACCCTAACCCTCTCCAGTGTCTATATAAACCGGAGGGTTTTAGTCCGTAGGACAACTCCAACATACAACAATCATACCATAGGCTAGCTTCTAGGGTTTAGCCTCCTTGATCTCGTGGTAGATCTACTCTTGTACTACCCATATCATCAATATTAATCAAGCAGGATGTAGGGTTTTACCTCCGTCAAGAGGGCCCGAACCTGGGTAAAACATTGTGTCCCTTGTCTCCTGTTACCATCCTCCTAGACGCACAGTTCGGGACCCCCTACCCGAGATTCACCAGTTTTGACACCGACATTCGGCCTTACCTTGGCTCACCTCCCTTGCCTTGCTCGGTGTGGTGGTGCCCGTGGCTCGGACTGCCCGTGCACAGTTATAGGGGTACAAAAAGTGTACCCCTCTTTTTGTACACCGACAAAGGGGATCACATCATTAGGAGAATGATGTGATGGTCAAGACCCATCTGTTGGCTTAGCATATGAACGTTCAGTTTATTTCTATTGCTTTGTTAGTGTCAAATACATATTCCTTCGACTATGAGATCATGAAACTCCTGGATACCAGAGGAATACCTTGTGTGCTATCAAACGTCACAACATAACTAGGTGATCAGAAAGATGCTCTACAAGTATCTCCGAATGTATCTGTTGAGTTGTGATGGATCGAGATTAGGATTTGTCACTCCATGTATCAGAATCCCGACTCGACTCCTAGAATCCTACGACTTTACGACCCTAGAGAAACATGTCGATCCAAGTCCACTATGAATCCGGATCAGGTAGAATCCATGTTGAGTCGTGATCCAAATCATAGAATCCTGTATAAAACTGCAAAATCCCGACTATGCTATGGACTATGTCCGATTCTACTAATTTATCTAAGTCATTTGTTTAGTTGTAGCAGAATAGGATGCAATTGTCCAAACCCTTTTTCACATGTCTCATGGCCCTTTATTCCCCTCCTGTGCCAAAACACTCTGCCACCGACATCTTTGTTCTGGCTCTCAGAAACCCTAGATCAAAATTGAGTATCAGGCTTGTCAACGGATTGAATTGGCGTGAGAAGGAGGAAGCGTCAAGATTGATCAAAGAAGGACAACAAGAGTCTTCAAGGTTCAGAACAATGGGTTAGGTATACAAGTGATCGGCTATTTACGAACTCTAAAAAAACCTCTAAGAAAATTTTGTGCATTGAAGATTGAAATCTTCTATACATTTACCTCCCATATGTGTTCCATACACACAAGCTAGATAGTAGGTTAGCCATGAAAAGAAGTGGAATACAACTAGCATTGATGTGTATGGCTTTTGCTCTATATTTACTGTTAAAAACCTATAGAAGCCATATAAATTTCTGTTGTAGATACAAAATATCTTATTTGAGTAAATCTAGTAGAATCCTCAATTCCACGATTCGATACTATGACTTGATTCTGTCTAAGGAAAATCGATCCGACTCCGAATCCCGACTCTGACTACCTTGCCTCTCGGTAATACACATCACCAAGAAGCTTGCAAGCAAAATGACTAAAGAGTTCGTTACGAGATGATTTATTATGGAACAAGTAACGAGACTTGCTGGTAATGAGATTGAACTAGGTATGAAGATACTGACGATCGAATCTCGGGCAAGTAACATACCGACAGACAAAGGGAATTATGTATGTTGTCATAATGGTTCGACCGATAAAGATCTTCATAGAAGATGTAGGAACCAATATGGGCATCTAGATTTCGCTATTGGTTATTGACTAGAGAGTTGTCTCGGTCATGTCTACATTGTTCTCGAACCCGTAGGGTCCTCACACTTAACGTTCGTTGACTATATAGTGTTATATGAGTTATGTGATTTGGTGACCGAATGTTGTTCGGAGTCCCGGATGATACACGGATATGATGAGGAGATTTGGAATAGTCCGGAGGTAAAGATTGATATATAAGACGATACTATTCGGACACCGGAAAGGTTTCGGAGCGTATCGGGTAGTCATCGGATCAGCGGAAGGGGTTCCGGGAGGCCCCGGGAGGTTTGTGGGCCTAATGGGCCAAGGGGAGGCACACACGCCAGCCCACAAGGGGGCTAGCACTCCCTCTCCCTGGTCGCCGGCCCTTGAGAAAGGAAAGAAGGGGGCTAGCCCCTCCTGCCTTCCCTCCTCATGGGAGAAAGGAAAGGGGGGGCGCCACCTCCTCCTGCCTTCTCTCTGGCGCCAAACAAGAAGGGTGGCGCCAAAGGGCAGGTGCCCGAGGGGGCTGGACGGCCACCTTGGGCGCACCCAAGGCTGCCTCCCCTCCCCCACCTATATATATTGGTAGTGCTTAGGCAAAGCCCTACGAAGATAGCATCCCCACCACCATCACCATGCAGTCATGCTGCCGGAACTCATCCACTACATCGCCCGTCTTGCAGGATCAAGTAGGCGAGGACGTCACCGAGCTGAACGTGTCCTGAATCGGAGGTGCCCTAAGTTTGGTACTTGATCGGTTGGATCGCGGAGAAGTTCAACTACATCAACCACGTTAATAAACGCTTCCGCTTACGGTCTATGAGGGTACGTAGACACACTCTCCCCTCTCATCGCTATGCATCTCCAGGATAGATCTTGCGTGTGCGTAGAATTTTTTTGTTTTCCATGCAACGTTTCCCAACATTATCTGCCCCAACCATAGCTGGCAGCCCAAGATATTTATCTAGTAAGGCCTCTATATATGTCAATATGAAGGATTTGACTGATTTCTGCTTTTGACACCACACTGGTATTGGGACTGAAAATATACTTGATTTTGCCAAACTCACCAACTTTCCTAAGCCTGCACAATAGGTGTCCAGTACTTGCTGGAAGGAAGTTGCATTCAACACATCTGCTCTCATGACAATTAGAGAATCATCAGCAAATAAAAGGTGTGAAACTGATGGTGCATTTCTGCACACCCTAATCCCATCCATGCCACCAACTTCTTCTTCATACTGCAACATACTAGACATACCTTCTGCACAGATAAAGAACAAATATGGAGAGATGGGGTGTCCCTGCCGAGTTCCCCTAGAAGGGATAAACATGTCAGTTTCATGGGAGTTAAATCTTACTTTGTATCTCATAGATGAAATACATGCCACGATCATATGAATCCAAAGGCTATGAAATCCAAGTTTCCCCATCATATACTTCTCAAGAAAATCCACTCCACTCGGCCGTAGGCCTTATGCATATCCAACTTGACTGCACAAAGTCCTGCGACTCCTGACTGCTGAGGGAGTCCTGGATTAGGGGGTGTTCGGGTAGCCAGACTATACCTTCAGCTGGACTCCAGGACTATGAAGATACAAGATTGAAGACTTCGTCCCGTGTCCGGATGGGACTTTCCTTGGCGTGGAAGGCAAGCTTGGCGATGTGGATATTCAAGATCTCCTACCATTGTAACCGACTCTGTGTAACCCTAACCCTATCAGGTGTCTATATAAACCAGAGGGTTTTAGTCCGTAGGACAACATCATCATACAACAATCATACCATAGGCTAGCTTCTAGGGTTTAGCCTCCTTGATCTCGTGGTAGATCTACTCTTGTACTACCCATATCATCAATATTAATCAAGCAGGAGTAGGGTTTTACCTCCATCGAGAGGGCCCGAACCTGGGTAAAAACATCGTGTCCCTTGTCTCCTGTTACCATCCGGCCTAGACGCACAGTTTGGGACCCCCTACCCGAGATCCGCCGGTTTTGACACCGACATTGGTGCTTTCATTGAGAGTTCCTCTGTGTCGTTACTTTTAGGACCGATGGCTCCTTCGATCATCAACAACGATGCAGTCCAGGGTGAGACTTTTCTCCCTGGAAAGATCTTCGTCTTCGGCGGCTTTGAACTGCGAGCCAATTCACTTGGCCACCTGGAGCAGATCGAAAGCTACGCCCCTGGCCATCAGGTCAGGTTTGGAAGCTTAAACTACACGGCCGACATCCGCAGGGATTTGATCTTCGACGGATTCGGGCCACAGCCGAGCGCGCTGCACTGTTTCGAAAGGCATGATCCAGCTCTGCCGCCAAACAGTGCCCTGAAGGCCGCACACGCACCAGTTCCTACCCTTAATTTGGAGCCTATTGCGCCAATCCAGGATGAGCTGTTGGACGTCACCTCGGGGGCTGTGATCTCAAAGGCGATCGAGCCGAACGTCAGCCCCGCGTTCCGCACGGCCCACGACTCCGAGGAGCCGGATTCCTCTCCGAGCTCCGAATCCCCCGCACTCCTGCCGATCGAATCCGATTGGGCGCCGATAATGGAGTTCACCGCCGTGGACATCTTTCAGCACTCGCCCTTCGGTGACATCCTGAATTCTCTAAAGTCTCTCTCTTTATCAGGAGAGGCCTGGCCGGACTGCGGTCAGCAAGGATGGGATACAGACGATGAAGAAATTCAAAGCCCACCCACCACCCACTTGGTAGCCACTGTCGACAATTTAAACGACGTGCTCAACTTCGACTCCGCAGACATCGACAGCATGGATGACGATGCAGAAGATATAGATGAACCAACGCCCATAGGGCATTGGACAGCCACCTCATCTCACGATGTGTACATGGTGGATACCCCTAAAGGAAGAAACAACGAGGAAAAAGGGGATGGAACGGGGGATCGACCCCCTGAAAAGCAATCAAAGCGTCAGCGTAAACGCCGACCCAAACCCCGCCTCGATAAAGACCCAGCCATAGAGCAGGATGAGCCGGTAGACGACGAGCAGGCCTTAGAGCAACCGTCTGAACAGGGCAACACGGATAGAGAAACCAAACATCCCTCCCCCGGCGAAAATGGCACTCCGGACGACCTTACGCCGGATAAACCCACGAATCAGAAGAATCTCCACAAGAGGCTCATTGCAATAGCATGCAGCCTGAAAAAGCAGAAGCGGAAGCTAAAAACAGCGGAAGATTCACTCAGGATCAGATGGAGCAAAGTAATCAATACCGCAGATAAATACGGTGACAGTCGCCGCACTAAAAGCTATCCGAAGAGAAAGTTACTGCCTGAATTCGACGAAGAGGCCCTAGAGCCCTCGCATTCAAAAAATAAGAAAGCCACACGGTCGGATAGACGACCCCATGGCCAACATAAAGCGGCAAGCGGCGCCGCACTTAGGTCGGCATGCGACCCACTTAAGGATGCGCATCAAGGCCCAGTCAGGTCCATTTACGGGCCAAGAAAGCAAGCTCTCGTAAGCAATACAATAAAGCCATTATCAGAATCCGGCACACCCAAATACAGGGTGCCGCACAACCCCTATGTTTCACCGACGAGGTCCTGGACTATGAATTTCCAGAGGGATTCAAACCCGTAAACATAGAGGCATATGATGGAACAACAGACCCTGGAGTCTGGATCGAGGATTATATCCTCCACATACATATGGCTAGAGGAGATGATCTCCACGCCATAAAATATTTACCCCTTAAGCTTAAAGGGCCAGCCCGGCATTGGCTTAAAAGCATTCCTGAAAACACAATTGGAAGTTGGGAAGAGCTCGAGGATGCTTTCCAAGCAAATTTTCAAGGGACCTATGTCCTCCCTCCGGATGCAGACGATCTTAGTCACATAACTCAACAGCCCAGAGAATCAGCTCGGCAATTCTGGAATAGATTCCTCACTAAAAAGAATCAGATAGTCGACTGTCCGGACGCCGAAGCCTTAGAAGCTTTCAGGCATAACGTCCGAGACGAATGGCTTGCCAGACACCTCGGCCAAGAAAAGCCAAGAACAATGGCCGCACTAACAAGCCTCATGACCCGCTTTTGTGCCGGAGAGGACAGCTGGTTGGCAAGATGCAGCCCCAGCGACCCAAGTACATCCGAAACTAGGGATGGAAACGGAAAACCGCGACGCAACAAGGACAGTCACCGGAATAAGGAAAAAAGTCCGACGAGCACGGCAGTCAACGCCGGATTCAAAAGCTCACGACAGAATCAGACAAAGTCGCCCCTCCAGGATAACAGGGATGATCCATCCAACTTAAACAAAATCCTGGACAGGATATGTCAAATGCACAGTACTCCTGGGAAGCGTGCTAACCATACCCACAGAGATTGTTGGGTTTTCAAACAATCCGGCAGACTCAACGCCGAACACAAGGGGCTCGACACACCAAGTGAAGGTGAGGACGAACCCCAAGAGCAGAGCACCAGGAAACAAAAGAACTTCCCACAAGAAGTAAAAACAGTAAACTTACTTCACATAACAAAACATGCGGTGCCCATAAAGGTACGCACCATACGACCTATCCCAAAGGGGTCCCGCCACTGGCTGTCAAAACCAATCATCTTCGATCAGCTGGATTATTCTAGAAGTATCAGGAACACAGGCTGGACGGCCTTGGTACTCGATTCAATAATTGGCGGACTCCAGCTTTCAAATGTCCTTATGGACGGCGGCAGTGGACTAAACCTGATATACCAGGACACAATCCGTCACATGGGGATAGACCCAGCAAGAATCCGCCGCAGCAAAACCTCCTTTCAAGGGGTAACGCTTGGTCCGGACACCCATTGCATGGATTTTCTCCGGCTCGAAGTTATATTCGGCTCTACCGATAACTTCCGCCGTGAAAAGCTGACTTTCCACATCATCCCATTCTCAAGTCGCTATCAAGCACTGCTACGACGCGAAGCTTTCACCCGCTTTAACGCATACCGCATTACGCATCTCTCACGCTTAAGATGGCCGGTCCACGAGGCATCATCTCTTTGAAGGGGAAGCATTGAAGTGCACCTCCCCCAAGCGGAGGATTGTGCGGCCGCTTTGGCAGCCCCACAGTAAATTGGCTTCACCAGCCAAAAAACTTCCGAATAGGCCATTAAAGACCACGAACGCGGATAGACGAGTTCGGTACAAAATTATCATTGATGCAGGCATAGTGGCCATATACCCCCTCACTAGGGGCTCCGTGCATATACAATAAGAGACAATAAAGCTCAATTTTATATATTTTACTTTATACTTCGTTTATTTTTTGTTCAGCACGACCCATTTTCAACTCAGTTCCTGTCTTTTACAGATGAACGTCGTGCGGCGCCCGTCCAGGATACGGCACAACGGAGACACAGGCGCAGACGTGCAGTAGGGACCCGTCCTAAGGATTCTTTTTAGATTAAGACCCTGCGTAAACCTTTTTTACTGTCTCTTGTTGCTACATATCCCCTGGTTTTTTCTGATATAACCAAGGAGGAGGCTGGCGTCTTGGCATGTGGCCACGTCAGAATTTTTGCGCGTACCTGGACACTAGGGGCTTTTAATAAAGAGTGTTGTTTCGCCCGCACTCATAAAGACCAAACACCTTAGGGAGTGTTCGGCGTCACGAGTTTTGGCATTATATGCATCAGCTCCGAATCATGTCTTTGGTCAAATGTTGGGTTGCCCGGCTCCTGAGTTCGGCTACCTTACGTTCCGCTCTATCGGCTAAGGTAGCACCAGGAGAACTACTGCGATTGCGCCCCGGTTCGGCTGGGCGAGCACCTCAGTAGAGAAAGCCGAAAATTGACTGTCATGATGTAGCGTGAGACTGGTCAGCCACTCGATGACCTATCGGAATCTATAGGATTCCTCCGCTTTAACGAAGGGCCGTTTCCCGGCCAGGCACATACCCGGCCCCAAACCCGGGCGAGCGCAGTCGCCACCAAGGGGCTACCTAAATAGTCCCACTGTCAAGCTCCTATGGCTAAGTGAAAGTGTTAAAGCATTATAGTTCGGTTGCCTAGCCCGCTGCGCTATCACCTCCTTTGTAGGACCAAGATGTTGGATTAAGTGTGAAAATGCGTCTTCTGCGAGCACCCCCGCACTATGTGCGTGGGGGCTGAAGCCAACGACTGGCATCTTTCAAATTTTGTATATATATATATCTTAAAACGGCCGCACAGGAGGTGTTCTCAATACTTGAAGGCACAAGTATAAAAGGCCACTACAATTTATCAAAATATTGCTTTATAATTATATATGCTATCATAAAATAGCACCCTTCGAGCACTGCGTCTCTATTACACGAGCGCCTTCAAGGACTTCCTGAAAATAGTGCTCGGAGGGTACTCGGCTTTTGTCCGAATATCGGGACGCAACAACGATGGTCTCCATCTCTGCCTAGTATGTCTTGACACGGGCAAGAGCCATCCGTGCGCCCTCTATGCATGCTTACCTCTTCATCGCATTGATACGCGGCACCGCGTCAAGGAATTGCTGCACCAAGCTGAAATAACTCTTCGGCTCCGATCTCCCCAGCCACAGATAACCCATGACGTACTTCATGGCGAGTCCGGACAACCTATTCAGTTCGGCCCATTGAGCCAAACGATCGTCCACTGCCAGTGGACGCTCTGGATTGTGGAACTGCGAACAGAAAAGCTTTTCCACTTCGCGATCTTTTTGATCTCGAAAGTGTTCGGTCGCATCAGCAACACTTGCTGCCAAATCCAGATAGGTGTCCTCCACACTCCACATCCGGTCCAACGGAGCAAACTTCGGATCACAAAACTTCCTCCGCAGCATAAAGGGCTTTCCAGCCGCAATCTGTTCGACCTGACGTAGCTCCTCCTTCGCAGCTCTCATCGCAGAGCGAGCGTCCTTGGCATCGGCAACGGCCCTCTCTCAGTCCGTCTGTCTTGCCCGGTCTTCTTTCTCAAAAAGTGTGCAACGGTCTGCAGCGCTCTTTAACTTCACGGCCATCTCGGCCATCTCCTCCTTGGTTCGGCAATAAGCAGCCTGTTCGTCTCTCAGCTCTTCAAGGGCTTTCTCGGCAGCCGCATCGCTTTTTCTGGCTTGTTCCTTAGTTCGGGCAAGTTCTGCCCTAAGACTCTCCACGGCGGCCGCACCATCTGCGTCAAGCACACACATTGTAAGACACTGGCATGAAGCTCCTCTTATCTATTGCCGCCCGAGGAATTACATACCTTGAGCCTCATCAAGCCGCTTGTTGACAAGCGCGATGTCGGCATCTGCCACGTCCAGTTGCCGCTTTAGTTCGGCAAAATCATCAGTTCGGCTCGATTCCTGACACCTCGCCACCTACATTCAAAGGCGACACCTTAGACCTAGGATTATGATCCTCTGCGTGCCGTCATTTCTTGACAACGCAGAGTCTCAGGGGCTACTATCCACACAGGGTGCATCTTACTTATGCGCAACTGACAAAAGGGTACATTATCTAAAGTACCTCAAAACCCGTCAGTAAACTTTTGACGGCCTCATGCAATCCGCTTTCTGCGGATGAAATCCTTTTAATCACCGTGCCCATCAATGCACGGTGCTCCTCTGAGATAGAAGCTCGCCCCAGCAGAATCTTTAGCTCCTCCGGCAGAGCACCAGATGGTGCCGGACTTATCCTATGGCCTCTTTCAAAGGCCGGACGCGGAGAACCTTGGGGGCCACATAGCTATCTTCCGCCCCTGCCGGATTCGGAGAAACCCTTCGCGAAGACACCTCAGGGTCGCCCGCCTCGCTAGGCGGTACGGCAGGGGGGCGTCCCGCTCTCCATCATCTCCGGAAGAAGATCCCCCAAAGACGAGCTCTGCTGAGAAGGGCTGAGGTCTGAGCTACAAGGTAAAATTTTGGTTAATCTTCTCAGATATAAATCAAGGATTTATTTCATCCCTCAAAAGGAAAATCTTTCTCTACTTACGGCTCGCTGGAGGGCTGATCCCTTTGAGGGCATAGTTCGGCCGAGGAACTCCCTGGCGTCGGACCCTCTGACGAGGATCTTTTCCCCCGCTTCGAGGCCATGGTCTCCGGGTCGTCAGGGGCGGCCCTCTTCTTCCCCTTAGGAGAGGAATTGTCGGTTCCTCCCTTCGGAGCAGCCTCCTTCGAGGAGGCCATAGTTTCCTTGTCTTCCCCCTTACTTCCCTCCAAAGGCATTATCTTCAACATCCTGACAAGCATGGGATCCGGCCTGGTTTCGGGAAGGGGATCCGGACACCTGATCAGCTTTGCCTTCGCTATCCACTCCTGTTTAAAAGGACAACTCTTTAAGGGGCAAGTTTATGACAATTATACGGATAGCAGGTCCGGGCACAAGGTTACTTACTTGAGTATCCGGGCGATTGCAGCTTAGGCCTGCGTCCTCGGTCAAATCCAGACACATTGCTGGTCATCCGAAGAACAGTTTATACATCTCCACGGGCATTGCGCCCATGAAATGTTGGAGAGCTCGCAGTCCCTCTGGATTAAACTCCCGCAGGCGAAGGGAGCGACATTTGCCAGGCAATATTCGGCGAATCAGCATGACCTGCGTCACCTTGACCAGGCTGAGGTCTCCTTCTAAGAGATCCCTAATGCGGCCCTGCAGCAAGGGCACGTCTTTGGGCAACCCCCAATCTAACCCTTTGTTGACCCATTGTTGGAAATATGCCCTAGAGGCAATAATAAAAGCATTATTATTATATTTCCTTGTTCATGATAATTGTCTTTTATTCATGCTATAATTGTGTTATCCGGAAATCGTAATACATGTGTGAATACATAGACACCAACATGTCCCTAGTAAGCCTCTAGTTGACTACCTCGTTGATCAACTGATAGTCATGGTTTCCTGACTATGGACATTGGATGTCATTGATAACGAGATCACATCATTAGGAGAATGATGTGATGGACAAGACCCAATCCTAAGCATAAGCACAAGATCGTATAATTCGTTTGCTAGAGCTTTTCCAATGTCAAGTATATTTTCCTTAGACCATGAGATCGTGTAACTCCCAGATACCGTAGGAGTGCTTTGGGTGTGCCAAATGTCACAACGTAACTGGGTGACTATAAAGGTATACTATGGGTATCTCCAAAAGTGTCTATTGGGTTGACACGGATCGAGACTGGGATTTGTCACTCCGTATGACGGAGAGGTATCACCGGGCCCACTCGGTAATGCATCATCATAATGAGCTCAATGTGATCAAAGTGTTTGATCACGGGATCATGCATTACGGTACGAGTAAAGTGACTTGCCGGTAACAAGATTGAACGAGGTATTGGGATACCGACGATCGAATCTCGGGCAAGTAAAATACCGATTGACAAAGGGAATTGCATACGGGATTAATTGAATCCTCGACATCGTGGTTCATCCGATGAGATCATCGAGGAGTATGTGGGAGCCAACATGGGTATCCAGATCCCGCTGTTGGTTATTGGCCGGAGAGGCGTCTCGGTCATGTCTGCATGTCTCCCGAACCTGTAGGGTCTACACACTTAAGGTTCGGTGACGCTAGGGTTGTAAAGATATGAATATGCAGTAATCCGAAAGTTGTTTGGAGTCCCGAATGAGATCCCGGACGTCACGAGGAGTTCCGGAATGGTCCGGAGGTAAAGAATTATATATAGGAAGTGCAGTTTCGGCCATCGGGAAAGATTCGAGGGTCACCGGTATTGTACCGGGACCACCGGATGGGCCCGGGGGTCCACCGGGTGGGGCCACCCATCCCGAAGGGCCCCATGGGCTGAAGTGGGAGGGGGAACCAGCCGATAGTGGGCTGGTGCGCCCCCTTGGCCCACCCCCTTGCGCCTAGGGTTGAAACCCTAGGGTGGGGGGGCGCCCCACTTGCCTTGGGGGGTACTCCACCCCCTTGGCCGCCGCCCCCTTGGGAGATGGGATCTCCAGGGCCGGCGCCCCCCCCAGGGGGCCTATATAAAGGGGGGGGGGAGGGGCAGCCGGACCATGCAGCTCTGGCGCCTCCCTCTCCCCTGCTACACCTCTCTCTCTCTCTCTCTCTCTCTCTCTCTCTCTCTCTCGTAGAAGCACGTCGAAGCCCTGCTGTGGTGACCACTGCATCCACCACCACCCCATCGTGCTGCTGGATCTTCTTCAACCTCTCCTTCCCCCTTGCTGGATCAAGAAGGAGGAGACGTCATCCGCTCCGTACGTGTGTTGAACGCGGAGGTGCCGTCCGTTCGGCGCTTGGTCATCGGTGATTTGGATCACGGCGAGTACGACTCCATCATCCACGTTCTAGTGAACGCTTCCGCTCGCGATCTACAAAGGTATGTAGATGCAATCTGAATACTCGTTGCTAGATGAACTCATAGATGGATCTTGGTGAAACCGTAGGAAAATTTTTGTTTTCTGCAACGTTCCCCAACAGTGGCATCATGAGCTAGGTCTATGCGTAGTTCTCTTTGCATGAGTAGAACACAATTGTTGTGGGTGTAGATGTTGTCAGCTTTCTTGCCGCTACTAGTCTTATTTTGCTTCAGCGGTATTGTGGGATGAAGCGGCCCGAACCAACCTTACACGTATGCTTACGTGAGACCGGTTCCACCGACTGACATGCACTAGTTGCATAAGGTGGCCGGCGGGTGTCTGTCTCTCCCACTTTAGTTGGAGCGGATTTGATGAAAAGGGTCCTTATGAAGGGTAAATAGAAGTTGACAAATCACGTTGTGGCTTTTACATAGGTATGAAAACGTTCTTGCTAGAACCCTATTGCAGCCACGTAAAAACTTGCAACAACAATTAGAGGACGTCTAACTTGTTTTTGCAGCAAGTGCTTTGTGATATGATATGGCCAAAGTTGTGATGAATGATGAATGATATATATGTGATGTATGAGATCATGTTCATGTAATAGGAATCACGACTTGCATGTCGATGAGTATGACAACCGGCAGGAGCCATAGGAGTTGTCATTATTTTTTGTATGACCTGTGTGTCATTGGAAACGCCATGTAAATTACTTTACTTTATTGCTAAACATGTTAGCCATAGTAGTAGAAGTAATAGTTGGCGAGCAACTTCATGGAGACACGATGATGGAGATCATGATGATGGAGATCATGGTGTCATGCCGGTGACAAGATGATCATGGAGCCCCAAGATGGAGATCGAAGGAGCTATATGATATTGGCCATATCATGTCACTATTATTATTTGATTGCATGTGATGTTTATCATCTTTTTGCATCTTGTTTACTTAGAACGACGGTAGTAAATAAGATGATCCCTTATAACAATTTCAAGAAAGTGTTCCCCCTAACTGTGCACCGTTGTGAAAGTTCGTTGTTTCGAAGCACCACGTGATGATCGGGTGTGATAGATTCCAACGTTCACATACAACGGGTGTAAGACAGATTTACACATGCAAACACTTAGGTTAACTTGACGAGCCTAGCATGTACAGACATGGCCTCGGAACACAAGAGACCGAAAGGTCGAACATGAGTCGTATGGAAGATACGATCAACATGGAGATGTTCACCGATGATGACTAGTCCGTCTCACGTGATGATCGGACACGGCCTAGTCGAGTCGGATCATGTTTCACTTAGATGACTAGAGGGATGTCTAATATGAGTGGGAGTTCATTATATAATTTGATTAGATGAACTTAGTTATCATGAACTTAGTCTAAATAAACTTTACAATACGTCTTGTAGATCAAATGGCCCACGCTAATGTCAACCTCAACTTCAACGCGTTCCTAGAGAAAACCAAGCTGAAAGACAATGGCAGCAACTATACGGACTGGGTCCGGAACCTGAGGATCCTCCTCATAGCTGCCAGGAAACAATATGTCCTAGAAGCACCGTTAGGTGATGCACCCGTTCCAGAGAACCAAGACGTTATGAATGCTTGGCAGCAACGTGCTGATGATTACTCCCTCATTCAGTGCGGCATGCTTTACATCTTAGAACCGGGTCTCCAAAAGCGTTTTGAGCAACACGGAGCATATGAGATGTTCGAAGAGCTGAAAATGGTTTTCCAAGCTCATGCCCGGGTCGAGAGATATGAAGTCTCCGACAAGTTCTACAGTTGTAAGATGGAGGAAAATAGTTCTGTCAGTGAACACATACTCAAGATGTCTGGGTTGCATAACCGCTTGACTCAGCTGGAGATTAACCTCCCAGACGAGGCGGTCATTGACAGAATCCTTCAGTCGCTCCCACCTTGCTACAAGAGCTTTGTGATGAACTACAATATGCAGGGGATGGTAAAGACCATTCCTGAGGTATTTGCTATGCTGAAATCAGCGGAGGTAGAAATCAAAAAGGAACATCAAGTGTTGATGGTCAATAAAACCACCAAGTTCAAGAAAGGCAAGGGTAAGAAGAACTTCAAGAAGGACGGCAAGGATGTTGCCGCGCCCGGTAAGCTAGTTGCCAGGAAGAAGTCAAAGCATGGACCCAAGCCTGAGACTGAGTGCTTTTATTGCAAAGGGAAGGGTCACTGGAAGCAGAACTGCCCCGAATACTTAGCAGACAAGAAGGACGGCAACACTAAAGGTATATGTGATATACATGTAATTGATGTGTACCTTACCAGTGCTCGTAGTAGCTCCTGGGTATTTGATACCGGTGCCGTTGCTCATATTTGTAACTCAAAACAGGAGCTGTGGAATAAGCGGAGACTGGCGAAGGACGAGGTGACGATGCGTGTCGGGAATGGTTCCAAGGTCGATGTGATCGCCGTCGGCACGCTACCTCTACATTTACCTACGGGATTAGTTTTAAACCTCAATAATTGTTATTTAGTGCCAAGTTTGAGCATGAACATTGTATCTGGATCTCGTTTAATACGAGATGGCTACTCATTTAAATCCGAGAATAATGTTTGTTCTATTTATATGAGTGATATGTTTTATGGTCATGCTCCGATGGTCAATGGTTTATTCTTAATGAATCTCGTATGTGATGATACACATATTCACAGTGTGAATACCAAAAGGTGTAAAGTTGATAACGATAGTCCCACATACTTGTGGCACTGCCGCCTTGGTCACATTGGTGTCAAGCGCATGAAGAAGCTCCATGCTGATGGACTTTTAGAGTCTCTTGATTATGAATCATTTGACACATGCGAACCATGCCTCATGGGCAAAATGACCAAGACTCCGTTCTCCGGAACAATGGAGCGAGCAACCAACTTATTGGAAATCATACATACTGATGTGTGCGGTCCAATGAGTGTTGAGGCTCGTGGAGGATATCGTTATGTTCTCACTCTTACTGATGACTTGAGTAGATATGGGTATGTCTACTTGATGAAACACAAGTCTGAGACCTTCGAAAAGTTCAAAGAATTTCGGAATGGGGTAGAGAATCAGCGTGACCGAAAAATAAAGTTCTTACGATCAGATCGTGGAGGAGAATATTTAAGTCACGAATTTGGCACACACTTAAGGAAATGTGGAATCGTTTCACAACTCACGCCGCCTGGAACACCTCAACGTAACGGTGTGTCCGAACATTGTAACCGCACTCTATTGGATATGGTGCGATCTATGATGTCTCTTACTGATTTACCGCTATCATTTTGGGGATACGCTCTAGAGACTGCTACATTCACTTTAAATAGGGCACCGTCTAAATCCGTTGAGACGACACCGTATGAATTATGGTTTGGGAAGAAACCTAAGCTGTCGTTTCTAAAAGTTTGGGGATGCGATGCTTATGTCAAGAAACTTCAAGCTGAAAAGCTCGAACCCAAATCGGAAAAATGCGTCTTCATAGGATACCCTAAGGAAACCATTGGGTATACCTTCTACCTAAGATCCGAAGGCAAGATCTTTGTTGCCAAAAATGGATCCTTTCTGGAGAAAGAGTTTCTCTCAAAAGAAGTAAGTGGGAGGAAAGTGGAACTTGATGAAGTATTACCTCTTGAACCGGAGAGTAGCGCAGCTCAAGAAAATGTTTCTGTGGTGCCTCCACCAGTTAGAGAGGAGGTCAATGATGATGATCATGAAACTTCAGATCAAATTACTACTGAACTTCGTAGGTCCACAAGGAGACGTTCCGCACCAGAGTGGTACGGCAACCCTGTCCTGGAAATCATGTTGTTAGACAACGGTGAACCTTCAAACTATGAAGAAGCGATGGCGGGCCCAGATTCCAACAAATGGCTAGAGGCCATGCAATCCGAGATAGGATCCATGTATGAAAACAAAGTATGGACTTTGACAGACTTGCCCGATGAACGGCGAGCGATAGAAAACAAATGGATCTTTAAGAAGAAGACGGACGCGGATGGTAATGTTACCATCTATAAAGCTCAACTTGTCGCTAAGGGTTATCAGCAAGTTCAAGGGGTTGACTACGATGAGACTTCTCTCCCGTAGCGAAGCTGAAGTCCGTCCGAATCATGTTAGCAATTGCCGCATACTATGATTATGAGATATGGCAAATGGACGTCAAAATGGCATTCCTTAACGGCTATCTTAAGGAAGAACTGTATATGATGCAGCCGGAAGGTTTTGTCGACCCTAAGAATGCTAACAAGGTATGCAAGCTCCAGCGATCCATTTATGGGCTGGTGCAAGCATCTCGGAGTTGGAACATTCGCTTTGATGAGATGATCAAGGCGTTTGGGTTTATGCAGACTTATGGAGAAGCCTGCGTTTACAAGAAAGTGAGTGGGAGCTCTGTAGCATTTCTCATATTATATGTAGATGACATACTTTTCATGGGAAATGATGTAGAACTTTTGGACAGCATGAAGGCCTACTTGAATAAGAGTTTTTCAATGAAGGACCTTGGAGAAGTGCTTATATATTAGGCATCAAAATCTATAGAGATAGATCAAGATGCCTCATAGGTCTTTCACAAAGAACATACCTTGAAAAGATATTGAAGAAGTTCAATATGGATCAGTCCAAGAAGGGGTTCTTGCCTGTGTTGCAAGGTGTGAAATTGAGCTCAGCTCAATGCCCGACCACGGTAGAAGATATAGAAGAGATGAGTGTCATCCCCTATGCCTCGGCAATAGGGTCTATTATGTATGCCATGCTGTGTACCAGACCTGATGTAAACCTTGCCGTAAGTTTGGTAGGAAGGTACCAAAGTAATCCCGGCAAGGAACACTGGACAGCGGTCAAGAATATCCTAAAGTACCTGAAAAGGACTAAGGACATGTTTCTCGTTTATGGAGGTGCCGAAGAGCTCGTCGTAAAGGGTTACGTCGACGCTAGCTTCGACATAGATCTGGATGACTCTAAGTCACAAACCGGATACGTGTATATGTTGAATGGTGGAGCAGTAAGCTGGTGCAGCCGCAAGCAGAGCGTCGTGGCGGGATCTACATGTGAAGCGGAGTACATGGCAGCCTCGGAGGCAGCGCATGAAGCAATTTGGGTTAAGGAGTTCATCACCGACCTAGGAGTCATACCCAATGCGTCGGGGCCGATCAAACTCTTCTGTGACAACACTGGAGCTATTGCACTTGCCAAGGAGCCCAGGTTTCACAAGAAGACCAGGCACATCAAGCGTCGCTTCAACTCCATTCATGAAAATGTTCAAGATGGAGACATAGAAATTTGTAAAGTGCACACGGATCTGAATGTCGCAGATCCGTTGACTAAACCTCTCCCTAGAGCAAAACATGATCAACACCAGAACTCGATGGGTGTTCGATTCATTACAATGTAACTAAATTATTGACTCTAGTGCATGTGGGAGACTGTTGGAAATATGCCCTAGAGGGAATAATAAAAGCATTATTATTATATTTCCTTGTTCATGATAATTGTCTTCTATTCATGCTATAATTGTGTTATCCGGAAATCGTAATACATGTGTGAATACATAGACACCAACATGTCCCTAGTAAGCCTCTAGTTGACTAGCTCGTTGATCAACTGATAGTCATGGTTTCCTGACTATGGACATTGGATGTCATTGATAACAAGATCACATCATTAGGAGAATGATGTGATGGACAAGACCCAATCCTAAGCATAAGCACAATATCGTATAATTCGTTTACTAGAGCTTTTCCAATGTCAAGTATCTTTTCCTTAGACCATGAGATAGTGTAACTCCCGGATACCGTAGGAGTGCTTTGGGTGTGCCAAACGTCACAACATAACTGGGTGACTATAAGGTATACTACGGGTATCTCCGAAAGTGTCTGTTGGGTTGACACGGATCGAGACTGGGATTTGTCACTCCGTATGACGGAGAGGTATCACCGGGCCCACTCGGTAATGCATCATCATAATGAGCTCAATGTGATCAAAGTGTTTGATCACGGGATCATACATTACGGTACGAGTAAAGTAACTTGCCGGTAACGAGATTGAACGAGGTATTGGGATACCGACGATCGAATCTCGGGCAAGTAAAATACCGATTGACAAAGGGAATTGCATACGGGATTAATTGAATCCTCGACATCGTGGTTCATCCGATGAGATCATCGAGGAGTATGTGGGAGCCAACATGGGTATCCAGATCCCGCTGTTGGTTATTGGCCGAAGAGGCGTCTCGGTCATGTCTGCATGTCTCCCGAACCCGTAGGGTCTACACACTTAAGGTTCGGTGATGCTAGGGTTGTAAAGATATGAATATGCAGTAATCTGAAAGTTGTTCAGAGTCCCGGATGAGATCCCGGACGTCACGAGGAGTTCCGGAATGGTCCGGAGGTAAAGAATTATATATAGGAAGTGCAGTTTCGGCCATCGGGAAAGATTCGGGGGTCACCGGTATTGTACCGGGACCACCGGATGGGTCCCGGGGGTCCACCGGGTGGGGCCACCCATCCCGGAGGGCCCCATGGGCTGAAGTGGGAGGGGGAACCAGCCCATAGTGGGCTGGTGCACCCCCTTGGCCCACCCCCTTGCGCCTAGGGTTGAAACCCTAGGGTGGGGGGGCGCCCCACTTGCCTTGGGGGTACTCCACCCCCCTGGCCGCCGCCCCCTTGGGAGATGGGATCTCTAGGGCCGGCGCCCCCCCAGGGGGCCTATATAAAGGGGAGGGGAGGGAGGGGCAGCCGGACCCTGCAGCTCTGGCGCCTCCCTCTCGCCTCCTACACCTCTCTCTCTCTCTCTCGTAGAAGCACGGCGAAGCCCTGCTGCGGTGACCACTGCATCCACCACCACGCCGTCGTGCTGCTGGATCTTCATCAACCTCTCCTTCCCCCTTGCTGGACCAAGAAGGAGGAGACGTCATCCGCTCCGTATGTGTGTTGAACGCGGAGGTGCCGTCCGTTCGACGCTTGGTCATCGGTGATTTGGATCACGGCGAGTACGACTCCATCATCTACGTTCTAGTGAACGCTTCCGCTCGCGATCTACAAAGGTATGTAGATGCAACCTGAATACTCGTTGCTAGATGAACTCATAGATGGATCTTGGTGAAACCGTAGGAATTTTTTTGTTTTCTGCAACGTTCCCCAACACCCATGACGCTAGCCGTGGTGGGGGACCCGAGCGAAATGCAGGAGGCGCCACCCACTTGGTGCCCCTGGGAGCGGTGATATAGAACCACTCTCGTTGCCACAAGCCAAGCTCCTCTTGAAAAGAGCCCTCGGGCCATGGAGCATCAACATTCTTGCTTATAACAGCGCCTCCGCACTCTGCGTGCCGTCCCTCGATCATCTTCGGCTCCACTTTAAAGGTCTTGAGCCATAATCTAAAGTGAGGGGTAACACGGAGGAACGCTTCACATACAACAATGAATGAGGAGATATGGAGAATGGACTCCGGAGCTAAGTTGTGGAATTCCAGCCCGTAATAAAATAGCAGCCCCCTCACAAAGGGATCCATCGGGAAACCTAACCCTCGAAGGAAGTGAGACATGAACACCACGCTCTCACCAGGCTGGGGACTGGGAATGGCATGCCCTTGAGCAGGCAACCTATGCGAAATTTCGCCTGTCAAGAACTTAGCCTCTCTCAGCTTTAGCACGTCCTCCTCCGTGACGGAGGAGGGCGTCCATCGGCCTTGAAGGTCAGAGCCGGACATTGTCGAAGGTCCGAAGCGCCTGGAATCTGGAGCCTAGGGTGTTGGAACTCGAGGCGACGACGAACTCGTTTGAGATTAGAAAACAGGGCTATGGTCCAGGCCGGCTCAGCCCATTAGTCCCGGTTCAGTCTAGAACCGGGACCAATGTGGGCATTGGTCCCGATTCGTGAGCCCAGGGGCCGGCCGGGCCACGTGGGCCATTGGTCCCGGTTCATCTGGACCTTTTGGTCCCGGTTGGTGGGACGAACCGGGACCAATGGGCCTTGCTCCTGGCCCACCACCATTGGTCCCGGTTGGTGGCTTGAACCGGGACCAAAGGCTCCCCTTTAGTCCCGGTTCATGCCACCAACTGGGACCAATGAGGTGCCTATATATACACCCCAGTGCTCTGTTTTTCTCTGGCCAAGAGGGAGAGGGCTTGGTGGTGCTCTAGCTCACCTCCTATGCACACAAGGTGTTCGATGGAATGCCCGAGCCACACTACTTAAGCTTTCTCCTCTCCAAGCTCGACCTCCAAGCTCCATTTTCCATAATATTTGTCTAGGTTTAGCGGTCCGCCACGCCCCGTCCCCGTCTTCACTGTCGTCGATCACCCGCGCCAAGCTCATCGCCGGCACCACCGTGGTGAGCTTCTTGTTTTATCTTCTTTCTGAAAGGAAAAATATTCTTACTTGTATGTTTACATAGATACTTGTATTATTTTCTTACTTTTATTATTGCATCTGATATAGTGCGATGGTTTTGGTATCCGCCCCCGTCGGCCCTCGTCCTGTCTATGATTCGGATGTGGTATATATATTATCTTTATAACTATTGGTTCATTTATTGTTTATGAAAATTCTGCCGACCAACGTGACATAGATTTTATTTATGTAGGATGTATGTGAATCGAAAATGCCAACCAACCCTATTGTCGAGAGGTTAAATTTAGTTGAAGAAGAAAACAATTTGTTGAAGGAAAAAATAAAAAAAATTGAGGAGGAGAAGATGATATTGGAGTTGCATGTTGCAAATGTCGTCGATGATCACAAGATCAAGATGGATGCAATGCGCTTGAAGATTAGAAAGATTAGAAAATATGCCATTCATACCGAGGCTTGGTATCATTATGCCGTTGGATCAATTGTTACCTTGGTTGTGATTATGATCGCATTTGTTTTCGCATTGAAATGTTTTACATAGTTTCAATGTATGGTTTAATTAATTAGATGCTCTGGAGAGCTATATGTTGTTAGATGAGAACTATGTATGCACTTTGGTTTTAATGTGATGAACTTCTATTAATTTGGACACTTAATTATATATAATGCACGCAGATGAACCGGCAACGGATGTACGGTGATAGACACACCCGCGAGTACATTAAGGGCATGCATGAGTTTCTCGATGCGGCTGAGGCAAACAAGCAGAATGGTTTTATGTGTTGTCCATGCACTGAATGTGGGAATACGAGGTCTTACTCTAACCGGAAAATCCTTCACTCCCACCTGCTTTACAAGGGTTTCATGCCACACTATAATGTTTGGATGAGGCACGGAGAAATAGGGGTTATGATGGAAGACGGCGAAGAAGAAGAGTACGATGACAACTATGTGCCCCCTGAATACGGTGATGCAGCAACCGAGAGCGGAAAGGACACATATTATGGTTACATAGTGGACATATGGGAACTTGACTACGGACCTGATTTTAAGGTCCCTTTGTTTAAGTGCAAATGGGTCAATCTGTTAGGCGGTGGGGTACAGGTAGACCCACAGTACGGAATGACAACAGTGGATCTGAAAAATCTTGGGTACACTGACGAACCGTTCGTCCTAGCCAATGATGTGGCACAGGTTATCTATGTGAAGGACATGTCTACCAAACCGAGAAAAAGAAAAGATAAGGAAGCGAATACATCATACGATGAGCCAAAGCGCCACATAGTTCTTTCAAGAAAAAGGGACATCCTGGGAGTGGATGGCAAGACAGACATGTCTGAAGATTATGAAAAGTTTCATGAAATTCCTCCCTTCAATGTCAAGGCTGACCCAAGCATCCTGATAAACAATGAAGATTATCCATGGTTACGGCGCAATAAGCAAATGACACAAGCGAAGAAAAAGTGAAGACTTTCTCCCGCAACTATTATGATGATACCATGCCAAATTTGTAACAGACGAACATGCTACCATTGTCCGTTTTGTACATGCACATGCTATGTGGGTGAAATTATGATACCATCCCAACTTTCAACTTTTTCAGAGTTCATTTGAAATGCTTTCATGTCTTCTGGTTCGAAACTTTGATACTTCAAAAGTAATTGTCCATTTTGTACACGAAGTGCATCAAGTTTTTGTCGTAACCCTCTCTACTTTTTGGAACATGCTATGTGGGTGAAATGATGATACCATGCCAACTTTCAACCTTTTCAGAGTTCATTTTGAAATGCTTTCCAATTTCAGAGTCATTTAGCTCAAAGAATGAATTAATAGCAAACAGAATGAACTACAAAACTTTTACGAAAATAAAAACAATCAATCAATCAAAACTATAATATTCTTCAATAGCAAAAAGAATATAATTTTTGTGACCTAAAATCAAACTATAAGTATTTAATTGTAAGTATAAATAAAAAATAAATAGCAAAGAAGAAAAAAATTCTATTTTTATAGTAAAGTTATTCATAAACTAGTGATTCACACAAATTTCTAAAAATTCAAATTTAAACTATTCAAAATTTAAAACTAATGGCACTAACAGAAAGTTTATAATTTTTGTGACCTAAAATCAAAAAGAAATCACTAAAAAACTATAAGTATTTAGTTGTAAGTATAAATAAAAAATAAATAGAAAAAAAGCCTCCTACTGGGCCTCCACGGCCTGAATACGACTAGAAACCCTACATGGGCCAGGATTCAGGCCCGCAGAAGGCCCAATAGGCCCACAGGCAGTAGCAAGTTTAGGCCCGAAAGCCTGCATTAGAGAGGAGCTCGAATGGGGAGGCACACCAGCGCTTATAAACCAGTGCCGGCGCCCTTCAGCTAGCGATGTGGGACTAAACTTTTGGGCGTGGGGCAGCACAAGGCCATTGGTCTCGGTTGGTGCCACCAACCGGGACCAATGGCCTTCGCTTCCCGCCCTTTCGGCTGCTGAAAATTGGCCTTTGGTCCCGGTTCGTCGGACCAACCGGGACTAAAGGGAGCATTAGTCCCGGGTCGTAGCACGAAGCGGGACCATTGCTCTGGCTATATAAGCCAACACTTGTGAAATTTTGGCCAACCGCCTCCCATTCGCCCCGATGCCCCCAGGCCGTTCGTCGTCGTCGTTGCCGCCCCGAGCCCGCCGTCGCCCCGCCCCGCCATCGCCCCGCCCCGCCCCGTC
>NC_041382.1:47165534-47180235 GCF_002162155.2 Triticum dicoccoides
CCCCGAGCCCGTCGCCGCCCCGCCCCGTCGTCGCCCCGCACTAGTAGAAAACAGGGCTATGGTCCAGGCCGGCTCAGCCCATTAGTCTCGGTTCGTGAGCCCAGGGGGCCGGCCGGGCCACGTGGGCCATTGGTCCCGGTTCGTCTGGATCTTTTGGTCCCGGTTGGTGGGACGAACCGGGACCAATGGGCCTCGCTCCTGGCCCACCACCATTGGTCCTGGTTGGTGGCTTGAACCGGGACCAAAGGCTTCCCTTTAGTCCCGGTTCATGTCATCAACCAGGACCAATGAGGTGCCTATATATACCCCCTCACGCAAGAGCAGAGCTCAGTGCTCTGTTTTTTCTGGCCGAGGGGGAGAGGGCTTTGTGGTGCTCTAGCTCACCTCCTATGCACATGAGGTGTTCGATGGAATGCCCGAGCCACACTACTTAAGCTTTCTCCTCTCGAAGCTCGACCTCCAAGCTCCATTTTCCTCGAGATTTGTCTAGATTTAGCAGTCCGTCACGCCCCGTCCCCGTCTTCACCGCCGTCGATCACCCGCGCCGATCTCATCACCAACACACCACCGTGGTGAGCCTCTTGTTCTTATCTTCTTTCTGAAAGGAAAAATATTCTTACTTGTATGTTTAGATAGCTACTTGTATCATTTTCTTACATTTATTATTGCATCTTATATAGTGCGATAGTTTTGGTATCCGCCCCCTTCGGCCCTCGTCCTGTCTATGATTCGGATTTGGTATGTATATTATCTTTATAACTATTGGTTCATTTATTGTTTATGAAAATTATGCCGACCAACGTGACATAGATTTTATTTATCTAGGATGTATGTGAATCGGAAATGCCAACCGACCCTATTGTCGAGAGGTTAAATTTAGTTGAAGAAGAAAACAATTTGTTGAAGGAAAAAATAAAAAAAATTGAGGAGGAGAAGATGATATTGGAGTTGCATGTTGCGGATGTCGTCGATGATCACAAGATCAAGATGGATGCAATGCGCTTGAAGATTAGAAAGATTAGAAAATATGCCATTCATACCGAGGCTTGGTATCATTATGCCGTTGGATCAATTGTTACCTTGGTTGCGATTATGATCGCATTTGTTTTCGCATTGAAATGTTTTACATAGTTTCAATGTATGGTTTAATTAATTAGATGCTCTAGAGAGCTATATGTTGTTAGATGAGAACTATGTATGCACTTTGGTTTTAATGTGATGATGAACTTCTATTAATTTGGACACTTAATTATATATAATGCACGCAGATGAATCGGCAATGGATGTACGGTGACAGATACACCCGCGAGTACATTAAGGGCGTGCATGAGTTTCTTGATGCGGCTGAGGCAAACAAGCAGAATGGTTTTATGTGTTGTCCATGCACTGAATGTGGGAATACGAGGTCTTACTCTAACCGGAAAATCCTTCACTCCCACCTGCTTTACAAGGGTTTCATGCCACACTATAATGTTTGGAGAGTCATGGAGAAATAGGGGTTATGATGGAAGACGGCGAAGAAGAAGAGTACGATGACAACTATGTGCCCCCTGAATACGGTGATGCTGCAACGGGGGGAGCTGGTGAAGATCAAGAGGAACCAGACGATGTGCCCAATGATGCTACCACGGGTGAAGCTGCTGAAGATCAAGAGGAACTAGACGATGTGCCCGATGATGATGATCTCCGCCGGGTCATTGTCGATGCAAGGACGCAATGCATTAGTCAAAAGGAGAAGCTGAAGTTCGATCGCATGTTAGAGGATCACAAAAAAGGGGTTATACCCCAATTGCGAAGATGGCAACACAAAGCTCGGTACCGTACTGGAATTGCTGCAGTGGAAGGCAGAGAATGCTGTGGCTGACAAAGGATTTGAGAAGCTACTGAAAATATTGAAGAAGAAGCTTCCAAAGGATAACGAATTGCCCGACAGTACATACGCAGCAAAGAAGGTCGTATGCCCTCTAGGATTGGAGGTGGAGAAGATACATGCATGCCCTAATGACTGCATCCTCTACCACGGTGCATACAAGGATCTGAACGCCTGCCCGGTATGCGGTGCGTTGCGGTATAAGATCAGACGAGATGACCCTGGTGATGTTGACGGCGAGCCCCTCAGGAAGAGGGTTCCTGCGAAGGTGATGTGGTATGCTCCTATAATACCATGGTTGAAACGTCTGTTCAGAAACGAAGAGCATGCCAAGTTGATGCGATGGCACAGTGAGAACCGAAAGAAAGATGGGAAGTTGAGAGCACCCGCTGACGGGTCGCAGTGGAGAAAAATCGAGAGAAAGTACTGGGATGAGTTTGCAAAGGACCCAAGGAATGTATGGTTTGCTTTAAGCGCGGATGGCATTAATCCTTTCGGGGAGCAGAGCAGCAATCACAGCACCTGGCCCGTGACTCTATGTATGTATAACCTTCCTCCTTGGATGTGCATGAAGCGGAAGTTCATTATGATGCCAGTTCTCATCCAAGGCCCTAAGCAACCTGGCAATGAAATTGATGTGTACCTCAGGCCATTCGTTGAAGAACTTTTACAGCTGTGGAATGGAAATGGTGTACGTACGTGGGATGAGCACAGACAAGAGGAATTTAACCTTAAGGCGTTGCTGTTCGTGACCATCAACGATTGGCCCGCTCTCAGTAACCTTTCAGGACAGACAAACAAAGGATACCACGCATGCACGCACTGTTTAGATGACACTGAAAGTATATACCTGGACAAATGCAGGAAGAATGTGTACCTGGGCCATCGTCGATTTCTTCCGACCAACCATCAATGTCGAAAGAAAGGCAAGCATTTCAAAGGCGAGGCAGATCACCGGAAGAAGCCCGCCATGCGCACAGGTGATCACGTGCTTGCTATGGTCAATGATTTACACTACGTAATCTTTCGAAAGGGTCCCGGTGGACTAGCTGTTCCGAATGAAACTGAGGGACATGCACCCATGTGGAAGAAGAAATCCATATTTTGGGACCTACCCTACTAGAAAGACCTAGAGGTCCGCTCCTCAATCAACGTGATGCACGTGACGAAGAACCTTTGCTTGAACCTGCTAGGCTTCTTGGGCGTGTGTGGGAAGACAAAAGATACACCCGAGGCACGAGAGGACCTGCAACGTTTGCACGAAAAAGACGGCATGCCTTCGAAGCAGTATAAAGGTCCTGCCAGCTACGCTCTTATGAAAGAAGAGAAAGAAATCTTCTTTGAATGCCTGCTCAGTATGAAGGTCACGACTGGCTTCTCGTCGAATATAAAGGGAATAATAAATATGCCAGAGAAAAAGTTTCAGAACCTAAAGTCCCATGACTGCCACGTGATTATGACGCAACTGCTTCCGGTTGCATTGAGGGGGCTTCTACCGGAAAACGTCCGATTAGCCATTGTGAAGCTATGTGCATTCCTCAATGCAATCTCTCAGAAGGTGATCGATCCAGAAATCGTACCAAGGCTAAGGAGTGATGTGGCGCAATGTCTTGTCAGTTTCGAGCTGGTGTTCCCACCATCCTTCTTCAATATCATGACGCACGTCCTAGTTCATCTAGTCGACGAGATTGTCATCCTGGGGCCCGTATTTCTACACAATATGTTCCCCTTTGAGAGGTTCATGGGAGTCCTAAAGAAATATGTCCGTAACCGCGCTAGGCCAGAAGGAAGCATCTCCATGGGCCATCAAACAGAGGATGTTATCGGGTTTTGTGTTGACTTCATTCCTGGCCTTAACAAGATAGGTCTGAAGGAAATATGCCCTAGAGGCAATAATAAAGTTATTATTTATTTCCTTATAATCATGATAAATGTTTATTATTCATGCTAGAATTGTATTAACCGAAAACATAATACATGTGTGAATACATAGACAAACAAAGTGTCACTAGTATGCCTCTACTTGACTAGCTCGTTAATCAAAGATGGTTATGTTTCCTAACCATGAACAATGAGTTGTTATTTGATTAACGAGGTCACATCATTAGTTGAATGATCTGATTGACATGACCCATTCCATTAGCTTAGCACCCGATCGTTTAGTATGTTGCTATTGCTTTCTTCATGACTTATACATGTTCCTATAACTATGAGATTATGCAACTCCCATTTACCGGAGGAACACTTTGGGTACTACCAAATGTCACAACGTAACTGGGTGATTATAAAGGAGTACTACAGGTGTCTCCAATGGTACATGTTGGGTTGGCGTATTTCGAGATTAGGTTTTGTCACTCCGATTGTCGGAGAGGTATCTCTGGGCCCTCTCGGTAATGCACATCACATAAGCCTTGCAAGCATTACAACTAATATGTTAGTTGTGAGATGATGTATTACGGAACGAGTAAAGAGACTTGCCGGTAACGAGATTGAACTAGGTATTGGATACCGACGATCGAATCTCGGGCAAGTAACATACCGATGACAAAGGGAACAACGTATGTTGTTATGCGGTCTGACCGATAAAGATCTTCGTAGAATATGTAGGAGCCAATATGGGCATCCAGGTCCCGCTATTGGTTATTGACCGGAGACATGTCTCGGTCATGTCTACATTGTTCTCGAACCCGTAGGGTCCGCACGCTTAAGGTTACGATGACAGTTATATTATGAGTTTATGCATTTTGATGTACCGAAGGTTGTTCGGAGTCCCGGATGTGATCACGGACATGACAAGGAGTCTCGAAATGGTAGAGACGTAAAGATTGATATATTGGAAGCCTATGTTTGGATATCGGAAGTGTTCCGGGTGAAATCGGGATTTTACCGGAGTACCGGGAAGGTTACCGGAACCCCCCGGGAGCTAAATGGGCCATGATGGGCCTTAGTGGAAAAGAGAAGAGGCAGCCCTACATGGGTTGTGCGCCTCCCCCTTCCCCTAGTCCTATTAGGACTAGGAGAGGTGGCCGGCCCCCTGTCTCTCTTTTCCCCCTCCGTGAATCCTATTCCAACTAGGATTGGGGAGGGGGGAATCCTAGTCCCAGAGGGAGTAGGACTCTCCTGGCGCACCCCTTGTGGCCGGCCAGCCTCCCCCCTTTTGGTCCTTTATATACTGAGGTAGAGGCACCCTAGAACACACAAGTTGATCCACATGATCTATTCCTTAGCTGTGTGCGGTGCCCCCAGCCACCATATTCCTCGATAATACTATAGCGGAGTTTAGGCGAAGCCCTGCTGCTGTAGTACATCAAGATCGTCACCACGCCGTCGTGCTGACGGAACTCTTCCCCGACACTTTGCTGGATCGGAGTCCGGGGATCGTCATCGAGCTGAACGTGTGCTCGAACTCGGAGGTGCCGTAGTTTCGGTGCTTGATCGTATGGATCGTGAAGACGTACGACTACCTCCTCTATGTCGTGTCAGCGCTTCCGCAGTCGGTCTGTGTTGGGTACATAGACAACACTCTCCCCTCTCGTGGCTATGCATCACATGATCTTGCGTGTGCGTAGGAATTTTTTTGAAATTACTACTAAACCCTACAGTGGCATCAAAGCCTAGGTTATTTATGTTGATTTTATATGCACGAGTAGAACACAAGTGAGTTGTGGGCGATATAAGTCATACTGCCTACCAGCATGTCATACTTTGGTTCGGCGGCATTGTTGGATGAGACGACCCAGACCAACCTTACGCGTACGCTTACGCGAGACCGGTTCCCCCGACGTGCTTTGCACACAGGTGGCTTGCGGGTGACTGTCTCTCCAACTTTAGTTGAACCAAGTATGGATACGCCCAGTCCTTGCGAAGGTTAAAACGGAGTCTATTTGACAAACTATCATTGTGGTTTTGATGCGTAGGTGAGATTGGTTCTTGCTTAAGCCCGTAGCAGCCACGTAAAACTTGCAACAACAAAGTAGAGGACGTCTAACTTGTTTTTGCAGGGCATGTTGTGATGTGATATGGTCAAGGCATGATGCTGAATTTTATTGTATGAGATGATCATGTTTTGTAACCGAGTTATCAGCAACTGGCAGGAGCCATATGGTTGTCGCTTTATTGTATGCAATGCAATCGCGATGTAATGCTTTACTTTATTACTAAACGGTAGTGATAGTCGTGGAAGCATAAAATTGGCGAGACGACAACGATGCTACGATGGAGATCAAGGTGTCGCGCCGGTGACGATGGTGATCATGACGGTGCTTCGGAGATGGAGATCACAAGCACAAGATGATGATGGCCATATCATATCACTTATATTGATTGCATGTGATGTTTATCTTTTTATGCATCTTATCTTGCTTTGATTGACGGTAGCATTATAAGATGATCTCTCACTAAATTATCAAGAAGTGTTCTCCCTGAGTATGCACCGTCGCCAAAGTTCGTCGTGCCCAGACACCACGTGATGATCGGGTGTGATAAGCTCTACGTCCATCTACAACGGGTGCAAGCCAGTATTGCACACGCAGAATACTCAGGTTAAACTTGATGAGCCTGGCATATGCAGATATGGCCTCGGAACACGGAGACCGAAAGGTCGACCGTGAATCATATAGTAGATATGATCAACATAACGATGTTCACCATTGAAAACTACTCCATCTCACGTGATGATCGGTTATGGTTTAGTTGATTTGGATCACGTAATCACTTAGAAGATTAGAGGGATGTCTATCTAAGTGGGAGTTCTTAGGTAATTTGATTAATTGAACTTAAACTTAGCATGAACTTAGTACCTGATAGTATCTTGCTTGTTTATGTTGATTGTAGATAGATGGCTCGTGCTGTTGTTCCGTTGAATTTTAATGTGTTCCTTGAGAAAGCAAAGTTGAAAGATGATGGTAGCAATTACACGGACTGGGTCCGTAACTTGAGGATTATCCTCATTGCTACTCCGAAGAATTACGTCCTGGAAGCACCGCTGGGTGCCAGGCCTGCTAATGGAGCAACACCAGATGTTATGAACGTCTGGCAGAGCAAAGCTGATGACTACTCGATAGTTCAGTGTGCCATGCTTTACGGCTTAGAATCGGGACTTCAACGATGTTTTGAACGTCATGGAGCATATGAGATGTTCCAGGAGTTGAAGTTAATATTTCAAGCAAATGCCCGAATTGAGAGATATGAAGTCTCCAATAAGTTCTATAGCTGCAAGATGGAGGAGAACAGTTCTGTCAGTGAACATATACTCAAAATATCTGGGTATAATAATCACTTGATTCAATTGGGAGTTAATCTTCCAGATGATTGCGTCATTGACAGAATTCTCCAATCACTGCCACCAAGCTACAAGAGCTTTGTGATGAACTATAATATGCAAGGGATGAACAAGACTATTCCCGATCTCTTCGCAATGCTGAAAGCTGCGGAGGTAGAAATCAAGAAGGAGCATCAAGTGTTGATGGTTAACAAGACCACTAGTTTCAAGAAAAAGGGCAAAGGGAAGAAAAAGGGGAACTTCAAGAAGAACAGCAAGCAAGTTGCTGCTCAGGAGCAGAAACCCAAGTCTGGACCTAAACCTGAAACTGAGTGCTTCTACTGCAAGCAGACTGGTCACTGGAAGCGAAACTGCCCCAAGTATTTGGCGGATAAGAAGGATGGCAAGGTGAACAAAGGTATATGTGATATACATGTTATTGATGTGTACCTTACTAGAGCTCGCAGTAGCACCTAGGTATTTGATACTGGTTTTGTTGCTAATATTTGCAACTCGAAACAGGGACTACGGAATAAGCGGGCACTGGCAAAGGACGAGGTGACGATGCGCGTGGGAAACGGTTCCAAAGTTGATGTGATCGCGGTCGGCACGCTACCTCTACATCTACCTTCAGGATTAATATTAGACCTAAATAATTGTTATTTGGTGCCAGCGTTGAGCATGAACATTATATCTGGATCTTGTTTAATGTGAGACGGTTATTCATTTAAATCAGAGAATAATGGTTGTTCTATTTATATGAGTAATATCTTTTATGGTCATGCACCCTTGAAGAGTGGTCTATTCTTATTGAATCTCGATAGTAGTAATACACATATTCATAATGTTGAAGCCAAAAGATGCAGAGTTGATAATGAAAGTGCAACTTATTTGTGGCACTGTCGTTTAGGTCATATCGGTGTAAAGCGCATGAAGAAACTCCATACTGATGGACTTTTGGAACCACTTGATTATGAATCACTTGGTACTTGCGAACCGTGCCTCATGGGCAAGATGACTAAAACACCATTCTCCGGTACTATGGAGAGAGCAACAGATTTGTTGGAAATCATACATACCGATGTATGTGGTCCGATGAATATTGAGGCTCGTGGCGGATATCGTTATTTTCTCACCTTCACAGATGATTTAAGCAGATATGGGTATATCTACTTAATGAAACATAAGTCTGAAACATTTGAAAAGTTCAAAGAATTTCAGAGTGAAGTTGAAAATCATCGTAACAAGAAAATAAAGTTTCTATGATCTGATCGTGGAGGAGAATATTTGAGTTACGAGTTTGGTGTACATTTGAAAAACTGTGGAATAGTTTCGCAACTCACGCCACCCGGAACACCACAGCGTAATGGTGTGTCCGAACGTCGTAATCGTACTTTACTAGATATGGTGCGATCTATGATGTCTCTTACAGATTTACCGCTATCGTTTTGGGGTTATGCTTTAGAGACGGCCGCATTCACGTTAAATAGGGCACCGTCAAAATCCGTTGAGACGACACCGTATGAACTATGGTTTGGCAAGAAACCAAAGTTGTCGTTTCTTAAAGTTTGGGGCTGTGATGCTTATGTGAATAAGCTTCAACCTGATAAGCTCGAACCAAAATCGGAGAAATGTGTCTTCATAGAATACCCAAAGGAGACTATTGGGTACACCTTCTATCACAGATCCGAAGGCAAGACATTCGTTGCTAAGAATGGATCCTTTCTAGAGAAGGAGTTTCTCTCGAAAGAAGTGAGTGGGAGGAAAGTAGAACTTGACGAGGTAACTGTACCTGCTCCCTTACTGGAAAGTAGTACATCACAGAAAACTGTTTCAGTGACACCTACACCAGTTAGTGAGGAAGCTAATGATAATGATCATGAAACTTCAGATCAAGATACTACTGAACCTCGTAGATCAACCAGAGTAAGATCCGCACCAGAGTGGTACGGTAATCCTGTTCTGGAAGGCATGCTACTAGATCATGATGAACCTACGAACTATGAAAAAGCGATGGTGAGCCCAGATTCCGCAAAGTGTCTTGAAGCCATGAAATCTGAGATGGGATCCATGTATGAGAACAAAGTATGGACTTTGGTTGACTTGCCCGATGATCGGCAAGCAATTGAGAATAAATGGATCTTCAAGAAGAAGACTGACACTGATGGTAATGTTATTGTCTACAAAGCTCGAGTTGTCGCGAAAGGTTTTCGGCAAGTTCAAGGGATTGACTACGATGAGACCTTCTCACCCGTAGCGATGCTTAAGTCCGTCCGAATCATGTTGGCGATTGCCGCATTTTATGATTATGAAATTTGGCAGATGGATGTCAAAACTGCATTCCTGAATGGATTTCCGGAAGAAGAGTTGTATATGATGCAACCGGAAGGTTTTGTCGATCCAAAGGGAGCTAACAAAGTGTGCAAGCTATAGCGATCCATTTATGGACTGGTGCAAGCCTCTTGGAGTTGGAATAAACGCTTTGATAGTGTGATCAAAGCATTTGGTTTTATACAGACTTTCGGAGAAGCCTATATTTACAAGAAAGTGAGTGGGAGCTCTGTAGCATTTCTGATATTATATGTGGATGACATATTGCTAATTGGAAATGATATAGAATTTCTGGATAGCATAAAGGGATACTTGAATAAGAGTTTTTCAATGAAAGACCTCGGTGAAGCTGCTTACATATTAGGCATTAAGATCTATAGAGATAGATCAAGACGCTTGATTGGACTTTCACAAAGCACATACCTTGACAAAATTTTGAAAAAGTTCAAAATGGATCAAGCAAAGAAAGGGTTCTTGCCTGTGTTACAAGGTGTGAAGTTGAGTAAGACTCAATGCCCGACCACTGCAGAAGATAGAGAGAAAATGAAAGATGTTCCCTATGCTTCAGCCATAGGCTCTATCATGTATGCAATGTTGTGTACCAGACCTGATGTGTGCCTTGCTATAAGCTTAGCAGGGAGGTACCAAAGTAATCCAGGAGTGGATCACTGGACCGCGGTCAAGAACATCCTGAAATACCTGAAAAGGACTAGGGATATGTTTCTCGTATATGGAGGTGACAAAGAGCTCACCGTAAAAGGTTACGTTGATGCAAGCTTTGACACTGATCCGGACGATTCTAAATCGCAAACCGGATGCGTGTTTACATTAAACGGTGGAGTTGTCAGTTGGTGCAGTTCTAAACAAAGCGTCGTAGTGGGATCTACATGTGAAGCGGAGTACATAGCTTCTTTGGAAGCAGCGAACGAAGGAGTCTGGATGAAGGAGTTCATATCCGATCTAGGTTTCATACCTAGTGCATCGGGTCCAATGAAAATCTTTTGTGACAATACTGGTGCAATTGCCTTGGCAAAGGAATCCAGATTTCACAAAAGGACCAAGCACATCAAGAGACGCTTCAACTCCATCCGGGATCTAGTCCAGGTGGGAGACATAGAGATTTGCAAGATACATACGGATCTGAATGTTGCAGACCCGTTGACTAAGCCTCTTCCACGAGCAAAACATGATCAGCACCAAGGCTCCATGGGTGTTAGAATCATTATAGTGTAATCTATATTATTGACTCTAGTGCAAGTGGGAGACTGAAGGAAATATGCCCTAGAGGCAATAATAAAGTTATTATTTATTTCCTTATAATCATGATAAATGTTTATTATTCATGCTAGAATTGTATTAACCGGAAACATAATACATGTGTGAATACATAGACAAACAAAGTGTCACTAGTATGCCTCTACTTGACTAGCTCATTAATCAAAGATGGTTATGTTTCCTAACCATGAACAATGAGTTGTTATTTGATTAACGAGGTCACATCATTAGTTGAATGATCTGATTGACATGACCCATTCCATTAGCTTAGCACCCGATCGTTTAGTATGTTGCTATTGCTTTCTTCATGACTTATACATGTTCCTATAACTATGAGATTATGCAACTCCCGTTTACCGGAGGAACACTTTGGGTACTACCAAACGTCACAACGTAACTGGGTGATTATAAAGGAGTACTACAGGTGTCTTCAATGGTACATGTTGGGTTGGCGTATTTCGAGATTAGGTTTTGGCACTCCGATTGTCGGAGAGGTATCTCTGGGCCCTCTCGGTAATGCACATCACATAAGCCTTGCAAGCATTACAACTAATATGTTAGTTGTGAGATGATGTATTACGGAACGAGTAAAGAGACTTGCCGGTAACGAGATTAAGCTAGGTATTGGATACCGACGATCGAATATCGGGCAAGTAACATACCGATGACAAAGGGAACAACGTATGTTGTTATGAAGTCTGACCGATAAAGATCTTCGTAGAATATGTAGGAGCCAATATGGGCATCCAGGTCCCGCTATTGGTTATTAACCGGAGACGTGTCTCGTTCATGTCTACATTGTTCTCGAACCCGTAGGGTCCGCACGCTTAAGGTTACGATGACAGTTATATTATGAGTTTATGCATTTTGATGTACCGAAGGTTGTTCGGAGTCCCGGATGTGATCACGGACATGACGAGGAGTCCCGAAATGGTCGAGACGTAAAGATTGATATATTGGAAGCCTATGTTTGGATATCGGAAGTGTTCCGGGTGAAATCGGGATTTTACCGGAGTACCGGGAAGGTTACCGGAACCCCCCGGGAGCTAAATGGGCCATGATGGGCCTTAGTGGAAAAGAGAAGAGGCAGCCCTACATGGGCTGTGCGCCTCCCCCTTCCCCTAGTCCTATTAGGACTAGGAGAGGTGGCCGGCCCCCTCTCTCTCTTTTCCCCCTCCGTGAATCCTATTCCAACTAGGATTGGGGAGGGGGGAATCCTACTCCCAGAGGGAGTAGGACTCTCCTGGCGTACCCCTTGTGGCCGGCCAGCCTCCCCCCTTTTGGTCCTTTATATACTGAGGTAGAGGCACCCTAGAACACACAAGTTGATCCACGTGATCTATTCCTTAGCCGTGTGTGGTGCCCCCAGCCACCATATTCCTCAATAATACTGTAGCGGAGTTTAGGCGAAGCCCTGCTGCTGTAGTACATCAAGATCATCACCACGCCATCATGTTGATGGAACTCTTCCCCGACACTTTGCTGGATCGGACTCCGGGGATCGTCATCGAGCTGAACGTGTGCTCGAACTCGGAGGTGCCGTAGTTTCGGTGCTTGATCGGTTGGATCATGAAGACGTACGACTACTTCCTCTACGTCGTGTCAGCGCTTCCGCAGTCGGTCTGCGTTGGGTACGTAGACAACACTCTCCCCTCTCGTTGCTATGCATCACATGATCTTGCATGTGCGTAGGAAATTTTTTGAAATTACTACAAAACCCTACAAGATCTCCCTAAATCGCGGTATGAGGGGAGACTGACTGGAAAAGGCACTCTTGGAAGAGACTCAATAATATGCAGGGACGGATATTCTTGGTCTCAAGCACACTACACAGTTCTACAAAACTCTACCTTGGTGACCCCGTATGTCGGTGAACACAAGAACAGTCTGCGCTCCAAACACCCGGAGCAGTGCGGTGACTGGATTACATGTGAACACATCAGGACTTTCAGCAGTTGGTTGGAAACATGTCTCAGAGGTGACAACACTGTTTGTGATGAGTTGTACTTGTTGTCCAGGGGACCATCTTTGACTGTATTGACTTACAAAGGATACGAGATAAATGGGAATACATTTTACACGATCGCCCAAGATCAAAAGAGCACCAACCAAAATAGCGTTGTCCGCTTTGATGCAGCAACCGAGAGCGGAAAGGACACATATTATGGTTACATAGTGGACATATGGGAACTTGACTACGGACCTGATTTTAAGGTCCCTTTGTTTAAGTGCAAATGGGTCAATCTGTTAGGCGGCGGCATATAGGTAGACTCACAGTACGAAATGACAACAGTGGATCTGAAAAATCTTGGGTACACTAACGAACCGTTCGTCCTAGCCAATGATGTGGCACAGGTTATCTATGTGAAGGACATGTCTACCAAACCGAGAAAAAGAAAAGATAAGGAAGCGAATACATCATACGATGAGCCAAAGCGCAACATAGTTCTTTCAGGAAAAAGGGACATCCTGGGAGTGGACAGCAAGACAGACATGTCTGAAGATTATGAAAAGTTTCATGAAATTCCTCCCTTCAATGTCAAGGCTGACCCAAGCATTCTGATAAACAATGAAGATTATCCATGGTTACGGCGCAATAAGCAAATGACACAAGCGAAGAAAAAGTGAAGACTTTCTCCGGCAACTATTTCATACCATGCCAAATTTGTAACAGACGAACATGCTACCATTGTCCCTTTTGTACATGCACATGCTATGTGGGTGATTTTATGATACCATCCCAACTTTCAACTTTTTCAGAGTTCATTTGAAATGCTTTCATGTCTTATGGTTCGAAACTTTGATACTTCGAAAGTGATTGTCCATTTTGTACACGAAGTGCATCAAGTTTTTGTCATAACCCTCTCTACTTTTTGGAACATGCTATGTGGGTGAAATGATGATACCATGCCAACTTTCAACCTTTTCAGAGTTCATTTTGAAATGCTTTCCAATTTCAGAGTCATTTAGCTCAAAGAATGAATTAATAGCAAACAGAATGAACTACAAAACTTTTATGAAAATAAAAACAATCAATTAAAATATTATGTTATGATCAACTAAATAAAACTATAATATTCTTCAATAGCAAAAAGAATATAATTTTTGTGACCTAAAATCAAACTATAAGTATTTAGTTGTAAGTATAAATAAAAAATAAATAGCAAAGAAGAAAAAAATTCTATTTTCATAGTAAAGTTATTCATAAACTAGTGATTCACACAAATTTTTAAAAATTCAAATTTAAACTATTCAAAATTTAAAACTAATGGCACTAACAGAAAGTTTATAATTTTTGTGACCTAAAATCAAAAAGAAATCACTAAAAAACTATAAGTATTTAGTTGTAAGTATAAATAAAAAATAAATAGAAAAAAAATTCTATTTTTATAGTAAAGTTATTCATAAACTAGTGATTCACACAAATTTTTAAAAACTCAAATTTAAACTATTCAAATTTAAACTATTCGAAATTTAAGTAGAAATAAAAAAAATAAAAAACCAAAAAAATGTAGAAATAGAAAAGAAAAAACCAAAAAAAATGCCACCTACTTGGCCTCCATGGCTTGAATACGACTAGAAACCCTACATGGGCCAGGATTCAGGCCCGCAGAGGCCCAATAGGCCCATAGGCAGTAACAAGTTTAGGCCCGAAAGCCTGCATTGGAGAGGAGTTTGAATGGGGAGGCACAGCAGCGCTTATAAACCAGTGCCAGCGCCCTTCAGCTAGCGATGTGGGACTAAACTTTTGGGCGCGGGGCAGCAAAGGCCATTGGTCCCGGTTGGTAGCACCAACCGGGACTAAAGGACGCATTGGTCCCGGTTCGTGGCACCAACCGGGACTAATGCACCCCTTTAGTCCCGGTTGGTGCCACCAACCGGGACCAATGGCCTTCGCTTCCTGCCCTTTGGGCTGCTGAAAATTGGCCTTTGGTCCCGGTTGGTGGCACCAACTGGGACTAAAG
>NC_041382.1:47180429-47251270 GCF_002162155.2 Triticum dicoccoides
CAGCTCGCGGCCCGCGTCGCCCCGACGCCGTCGCCGCCGCCCTCGACGCCATCTGCCCCGACGCCCTGCTCCTCGTCGCCGTCCCCGCGCCCGTCGTCGTCACCCCGTCACCGCCCGCGCCCCGCGTTGCCCCGACGCCGTCGCTGCCCCGCGCCGCCCCGACGCCGTCGCCGCCGCCCTCGACGCCATCTTCCCCGACGCTGGCGCCGCTCCCCTCTGTGAGCACCTGCCGCCATGCCCTGCCGGCGCCACCATGTTTTTTTTTCATATGTTGCAATATGTTTTTTATTTTTATTAGTTTATTTTTTTTGTTCATATGTGATGTATATGTGTATGTGGCTATAATGTATATGTGTATGTGATGTATGTGGCTAGAATTTGCTAAATATATATGATTTTTTAGGTTATTTGCATTTGTAGAATTTTTTTATGTATCTAGGAATATTTTTGTTCATAGATGATAGATGATCAAATGATGAGAGAGGCGGGGAAGAAGGGGAAGAAGAGGGAGAAGAAGTGGAAGAAGAATAAAAAGCGGAGAAGAAAGAATAAAGGAGAAGAAGTTCTTCTCCTCTATTCTTTCTTCTCTTCTTTTTTCTTCTTCTTCTTCCTCTTCTTTTTTTATCGGGAACGAGGGTCGTCGAGGGGTCGAGGGGGGGACGGCAAACATTCATGAGAGAGGCGGGGAAGAGGGAGAAGAAGAGGAGAGGAAGAAGAGGAAAACAAGAAGAGGAAGAAGAAGAATAAAAAGAGGAGAAGAAAGAATAGATTAGAATAACTTCTTCTCCTCTATTCTTTCTTCTCCTCTTTTTATTCTTATTCTTCCTCTTCTTTTTTTTATCGGGAACGAGGGCATGTCGAGAGTGTCGTCGAGCGGTCGAGGGTCAGGAAACTAGGGCTTACCCGAAGTAGGAGAAGAAGAGAAGAGGAAGAAGAGGAGAAAAAAAGAAAAGGAAAAAAAGAGGAAGAAGAAAAAAAAAGAGGAGAAGAAGAAGGAATAGAGGAGAAGACTTCGTCAGTTCTTCTTCTCCTCTAGCTATTCCTTTCTTCTTCTCCTATTTTTTCTTCTTCTTCTTCTTCTTCTTCTTCTTAATTTTTATCGGGGGTTCGAGGGTTCGAGGGGTCGAGGATCGCTGAGGGATTGAGAGAGGTTTCCTAGTGTCAAAGTATTGAAGAAATCCATGCCTTCATCATTAGCCGGAAGTAACCAGGGCATGTTGGTACGAAGTTCTGAAAGTTGTTCTGGAATGGAGTCCCGGATAGAATAATCCGCCTTTTGGTACGAATTCAGCAAAGGCCTTCCAAATAGCGATATTCGGAAGGCTCTTTCTGAACTTTGTACCAAAAAGCGAATTATCCTATCTGGGACTCCGTTCTAGAACAACTTTGAAGAGCTTCGTACCATCATGCACATGTTACTTTCGCCTAATGATGAAGACATGGTTTTGTTGAATCCTTTGACACTAGGCAACCTCCCGACCCCTCGGCGATCCTCTCAAACATGAGAGGAAGAAGAGGGTCGTCTACGGGTCGAGGGTTCCAGGGTCGTCGAGGGTTCGAGGGTCGAGGATCGCCGAGGGGTCGAGAGAGGTTTCCTAGTGTTAAAGTATTAAAGAAATCCATGCCTTCATCATTAGCCGGAAGTAACCAGGGCATGTTGGTACGAAGTTCTGCAAAGTTGTTCTGGAATGGAGTCCCGGATAGAATAATCCGCCTTTTGGTACGAATTCAGCAAAGGCCTTCCAAAAAGCGATATTCGGAAGGCTCTGTCTGAACTTTGTACCCAAAAGTGAATTATCCTATCTGGGACTCCGTTCCAGAACAACTTTGAAGAGCTTCGTACCATCATGCACATGTTACTTTCGCCTAATGATGAAGACATGGTTTTGTTGAATCCTTTGACACTAGGCAACCTCCCGACCCCTCGGCGATCCTCTCGAACATGAGAGGAAGAAGAGGGTCGTCTAGGGGTCAAGGGTTCCAGGGTCGTCGAGGGTTCGAGGGGTCGAGGGTCGTCTAGGGGTCGAGGGTTCCAGGGTCGTCGAGGGTTCGAGGGGTCGAGGATCGCCGAGGGGTCGAGAGAGGTTTCCTAGTGTCAAAGTATTGAAGAAATCCATGCCTTCATCATTAGCCGGAAGTAACCAGGGCATGTTGGTACGAAGTTCTGCAAAGTTGTTCTGGAATGGAGTCCCAGATAGAATAATCCGCCTTTTGGTACGAATTCATCAATGGCCTTCCAAATAGCGATATTCGGAAGGCTCTTTCAGAACTTTGTACCAAAAAGCGAATTATCCTATCTGGGACTCCGTTCCAGAACAACTTTGAAGAGCTTCGTACCATCATACACATGTTACTTTCGCCTAATGATGAAGACATGGTTTTGTTGAATCCTTTAACACTAGGCAACCTCCCGACCCCTCGACGATCCTCTCGAACATGAGAGGAAGAAGAGGGTCGTCTAGGGGTCGAGGGTTCGAGGGTTTTCTCCTCTATTCTTTCTTCTCCTCTTTTTTTCTTCTTCTTCCTCTTTTTTTTATCGGGAACGAGGGTCGTCGAGGGACATAGATGTAGTGTCATCGTTGTCGATATATACCCCCTCCCGATTGCTTACTATGATTAGGTAGCTAGTTCTACATTTGGCACTAATATATCCATCTGTCATGTTTGAATAATAATTGCCATGTTGTAAATATTTGTAGAAACTATGGACACCGCCCTAGACGAAGCAAAAGAAGCGTTGTTGAGGGACATAATCGCAGAAGGAAGTGATGCCATCTCGTTGTTTCTCAACGAAACCGATGGTCTGGAAGGAGATGGTGAACAAGCTGGCTACGGTGACCTAATGCTGGTGCAAGAAGAAGAACATGAGGACGGCTCCGGTGACCCAATGCCGGTGCAAGAAGGAGACCGTGATGATGGCTCCGGTGACCGAACCGAGTCCGGCCAGGTATATATATTAGTTAAGCCTATGCTGACTAGCTGATTGATGCATTCATTGTTTTGGTATGTACACATATTAATTAAGTCTTTGTTGTTTTTTCTATCCCTCCGGATCGAGCACAACTTCGGTAAAGAGACGAGGCCCGAAGAAAAAGTTGAGCTCGGATGAAAAGTTTGAGATCATAGCAATCGCGCCCGACGGCCAACCTATTGAACCCCTCCGGACAAAGAGCGCATTTGTTGCTCAGTGCGGGGTTCTTGTTAGGGACAAGATCCCGATAAGCATCCAGCAATGGTTTAAGCCGGCTACAGAAGACCCTGAGGTCTCTTATGTCAATGATATGCAGAAAAATGATCTTTGGACTGAGCTGAAGTCAAATTTCACCCTACCGCCTGAGGATAATCCAGAGAACCCAGTTAAAGAGAAATTAATCAAGTCTTTTGCTCTAAAGAGGATGGCAGAACTATTCAGGAGGTGGAAGAAAGAGCTGAATAAGTTTGTCAAAAATAATGAGACACCAGAATTAAAGGGCAGATATGAGAAGATCAGAGATCACTAGCCCGCATTTGTGGCCCACAAGACATCGGAAAAGAGTCAGAAGATGTCGGCGACAAACAAGCAAAATGCTGTGAAGAAGAAGCTTCACCATCGCACGGGGTCAGGTGGCTACCTCGTAGCCCGGCCTAAGTGGTCCAAGACTGAGAATGATCTGGTTCATAAAGGGATCGAACCAGAGACAATTAACTGGCCAGACCGTTGCCGGACTTGGTTCTTCGGGGCTGGCGGAACCCTGGACCCTGTAACAGGGAAGTGCGTTTGGACGAACGATCAAATGGACATACCAGTCAGTAAGCTTAAGAAGTATATCGAAGCAGCGCCGGAAGGGACGTTCTCTCCAGACAGAGAGAACAACGAGCTCACAATGGCCCTCGGGAATCCTGAGCACCCTGGACGGACACGAGGCACGCCAGGCTCCATTCCGTGGAAGGTTGGGTTTCCGGACGCAGGCGGTTACAAATCCCATGAGAGGAGGAAAAAGTGCAGCAGACCCAACTGCGGGCGCTGCAAGCAAGGGTAGACGCGATAGAGGAACGAGAAGCAAATCGCAGCAAACGTACTGCCGAAGCCTCCCCCGAAGCTACCCCGCCATCTCAGCACAGAAGCAGTGTGGCTTCCACCGAGCTGCTTCAGCTGGGCATGCCTTGACGGCTCCTGCTAGCTATCCCGTGGATGCTATAACGGAGTCTCAAAATTGCCACCTTATGACGCAATGGATGAATTTGAAGGTCAAGGCGGCTGTTGGCTCTGTTTATCCTACTGAACTCGATGCAACTTTTCACTGCCGGCCGATTCCAGAAGGATATGCTAGGGTGATGGTGGATGAGATAACGGAGGGATTTGAGGACCTCCAGCTTGACCACCCTACCGGTGAAGGGGAGACTCGGCTGGGGTCTGCTCTGAAGACTCCATGCCTTTGGCGGAAGGAGCTCATCAACCTTCCGAACTGGATGCCACCGCCTCCTCCTCCTCCTCCTCTGGCGAGTCAGGGCACTCCGCCTCCACCGCCTCCTCCTCCAGCGAGTGACGATCAGGGCCCTCGGCCGGCTCCTTCTCCGGCGCGTGGCGGCACTCCGCCTCCTTCTCCGCCTGCGTCGACGCGCCCGAGCAGCCAGCCTCCTCCTTCTCCGCCTCGTCACCAAGGGCGGAAGAGACCTGCCGCCGCTCTAGCTGCTCCGACGCGTTGTAGTCCTTCTCCTCCGCCTCTTAAGCAAGTAAAGAAGACAACCGCTACGTCTGCTCAGTCGGCGTCTAGCAGTACAACTAGAGGCGGGAGGACATACAGATTCGGTCCCTCTCTGAAGACTCCAGAGAAGTTACCATATGAGAGGACCCTGGAGGAGAACGCCGAGATCACGCGAGAAGAAGTGAGGAACTTCTTTGAAGGGGTGAAAGCAAAGAAACATCCACCTCCGGAGGAGAAGCTAGATCGGGTGAAAGTGAAGCGCACTCTGGCTGCCCTGACAAAACCACCGAAGTCTGATCTGCCGAAAGGAAACTATGACCGCATTATTGGAAAGGAATTTGCCGAAGCGGAGCGGTCGGGAAGTACTGTCAGTGATCAAAGGCTGAAAGAACGACGAGCTGGGAAACAAATTGCCCAGCTCGGCGAACAAGCGAAGCAATCGTGCCCCCCGCTCAAGGTGCCTAGCCACAACGTCGCTAATGATCCGAGGATGGTGCCCGGTTATAGCAATCTTGCAGATTACCTGCCCGACGAAGTACATTATGAACCCATGGATGTGCAGATACAAAGATACGAGTACGGGAAGCCTCTCGTCAAAGATGAAAGATCTCTATCAACGATGATGCGAAGATTGCATGATTGGTACTTGAAAATCTGCAGAGACTCTGGGGGGAGGAGTACTTTGTATGTGAAAGTTAAAAAGGAGCATGACCTCGTTGGAATTGATCTGTTGCCTGTTCCATTTGAGGAGTTCTATCAGTTTATCAATCCATTGGCCCTCGATAAAACAACGGTCGCCTGCTACTGTCTGTAAGTAGTACTACTTCTGTCATTAAGTTTCTCTATATAGCTTAGCTCTTTCATTGCATGTATTTATAATCATCCTCACTATATTATGCAGATTGAAGATCGCCGAATTGAAGAAAAGACAAGTCGGTGATATTGGGTTCATTAACACATATCTCATAGATGCAACTAAGGTTAAACTTCATGCCGCAGCTACCGAGGCCAACTTGCTACGATCGTTCGTAATAAATCAAAACAAAGATATAATACTCTTTCCTTACAACTTCAGGTGAGTGTTACTGTCTTGTGCGTATTCGGTTTCCCTTATATATTAGTCAATGTTATAGTAATGTAATTCATGAGTTATGCATGTGTGTGCAGTTTCCACTATATTCTCCTAGAGATTAAGCTTGAGCAGGGAGTAGTAACCGTCTTGGACTCTAAACGAAAAGATCCCCAGGACTATGCCGACATGACTCAAATACTCCAGAAGTAAGTTAAATCGATCATTATCCACCATATCAGCAACTTTGTTCATTTCCTAATATCAAGTAATTGTTTTCTTTGTCCGGCAGGGTTTGGAGAAAATTCACCAAAACAGTTCCGGGACTGCCGAAGGAGCTGGAATTTAGACACCCGAAAGTAAGTACTATAGTAGCATGTTCCGCGCATCTCCAAGTGATTCAAGCGCTAGTTTCATCAATACCATTTAGCATTCTTGCTTATCAGTTTGATTGACCTCTATTTCTTGTAAAGTGGTTGTGGCAGGAACAAGGGAATGATTTCTGTGGATACTACATCTGCGAGTCCATCCGCCACACGACCTGTGAGCGGGGCGGGTACTCTAACGAACAATATGAAGTACGTATATAACAACATTCACAATTTTATTTTATTACCATCATTTGTGTTGAGTTTCATTCATTTATATATTTATATATATATATTGACCCCCCTTCTTCAAATTAGATGTTTCGGAAGCGGGATGAACTCCTAGCACCAGCTCGCATGCGAGCAATTCAAGAGGAATTGGCGGCATTCTTTCTTGACCACGTGATCCCTGAAGACGGAGAATTCTATGTGGACCCTGAGTCCGTATGATTATATTTGTAAGAGATAATTATTGTATATATGTAGCCGGTAGTGTCAGATAGATATATGAGAACTTGTTGTTCGACCAATCTCTCGGAGAAGGAGAGGTGGTCGATATCACTTCTCTCTGTATGCATATATGTTCATGACGATCTTCTGTTTCCTTCCTTTGCTTACTAGCTAGCCAGCGTGTCTAGTCCTCTCTATACGTATGTATAGTATGTAGCGTCGACCAAGCACGGACATAAGAGAGGACACTTCTCTCTATTAATTATAGCTAGCTAACACAATATATGAAACACCTAAATTAACCCCCCAAAACCCCCAACCCCCCCCCCCTTCAAAAAAACAAAAACCCCAGCCACAGAAATGCTGGCGCGTGGATGCCTATTGGTCCCAGTTGGTGCCACCAATCGGGACCAAAGGGTCTCCTGACTGGGCTCTGCGCACTGCCCATGTGGAGGGGCCTTTAGTCCCGGTTCTGGATTGAACTGGGACTAAAGGGGGGAGGTATTAGTACCGACACTTTAGTCCCGGTTCCGGAACCGGGACTAAAGGCCCTTACGAACCGGGACTATAGGCCCTTTTTCTACCAGAGGTTGAATACCAAGAGCCCTCCCCGTAACCGTTTGGGACTCGCCTTTAATCGAGGAAACGTGCTAACAGGCACGATTGGGTTACCCACGTCCGTATTGATGAGAATCCCGTAAAAGGGGGGACACGATCTCTGCTTTGACAAGACGTGCCAAGGAAATCGCCTCGCAAAGCATGCTGAGGTGGAAAAGTAAAAATGATTCGAGTAAAAGACTTGGCCGTAGTGTGATGACACACTGCGAAGTACGTCAGCAGATTTGATTTGTGTTAATATTATTCTCTCTATGGCAATATGTGGAAACTTGTTTTGCAGAGCCGGACACTATCCTTGGTGTTTAAAATCTTCTTGAAGAACTTGGAGGAGGAACCCGCCTTGCAATGCCGAAGACAATCTGCGCATCGGACTCTTCGTCCTTGAAGCCTGGTTCAGGGGCTACTGAGGAGTCCTGGATTAGGGGGTGTTCGGGTAGCCGGACTATACCTTCAGCCGGACTCCAGGACTATGAAGATACAAGATTGAAGACTTCGTCCCGTGTCCGGATGGGACTTTCCTTGGCGCGGAAGGCAAGCTTGGCGATGCGGATATTCAAGATCTCCTACCATTGTAACCGACTTTGTGTAACCCTAACCCTATCCGGTGTCTATATAAACCGGAGGGTTTTAGTCCGTAGGACAACATCATCATACAACAATCATACCATAGGCTAGCTTCTAGGGTTTAGCCTCCTTGATCTCGTGGTAGATCTACTCTTGTACTACCCATATCATCAATATTAATCAAGCAGGAGTAGGGTTTTACCTCCATCGAGAGGGCCCGAACCTGGGTAAAAACATCGTGTCCCTTGTCTCCTGTTACCATCCGGCCTAGACGCACAGTTCGGGACCCCCTACCCGAGATCCGCCGGTTTTGACACCGACACCTGCCGTGCCCTAGTATTCTTGATTTTATGAACACATTCATAGGCAATTAGAACATTGTCAGTGATGAGTCTTCCATAAAATTCTTATTATCCATGTGGTTACTGAGAACAAAAGTTGTTTTTTTCATATAACTGTTGATATCCATAATATTTTTGCTTGAGGGCCTAACCCAACACTGAGTTATTTATATAGCCCGAAATAACTATGTCTATTATCTACGACATGTAAGTACAATACATGTAGGCAACCCTCCAAATTCTACACACGGCACGCAAGTCCACAATGGAAACCCTACGAGCGTCCGAGAGGTCCACAACTAGACAGACCTTCTGCATAGATTAGGAACAAATAAGAAGAGAGATGGAGAGAGGGGGTCTCCCTGCCGAATTCCCCTAGAAGTAATAAACATGTCAGTTCATGGGAATTAAATCTTACTTTGTATCTCACAGATGAAATACATGCCATGATCATATGAACCCAAAGGCTATGAAATCCAAGTTTCTCCATCATACTTCTAAAGAAAATCCACTCCATTTGGCCGTAGGCTTATGCATATCCAACTTGACTGCACAAAGTCCTGCGAAGGGATGGCAATGGGTACCCATTAACCACGTACCCCTGCGGGTAAAAACCCTATTAGGGTGAGGGTATGAGACAAAAAAAATACCCATATGTATATAAATAGGAAATGTTAAACCCAGGTAGAGCGGGTACGGGTATGGGATCATATAACCCATACCCATGTACCCATATAAAATCTATATGAACTCAAAATTATCCCTACACTTTTCATGAATTTGTGAACTCAAAATGTATGACTATGTGATGATGTTTTGATGTGTTGTTGTTTACGAGAAAGTGATGTTGTTTGTTAAATATGTTTTTGTTTATGATGTGTTGTTTTTATAATCTGTTGTGGTTTATAGATTATAATTATATGTTATTACTTATGACTATGAGTTGTTCAAACTGATGCTTTGCAAACATGGATATTATTTTACCCGCGGGTACCCATCACCCTGTCAGGTAATGGTTATGTGAAAAAATTGTACCCATTGACGGGTATGAGTAAGGGTGATGGGTAAGATCAGAGGTGACGGGTAAGCGTATGGGGTGGCTCCACCCGTACCCAGAACATGTGGGTGCCGTCCTTGGTCCTGCCTGCCCTGCCCTAGTATTCTTGATTTTATGAACACATTCATAGGCAATTAGAACATTGTCAGTGATGAATCTTCCATAAAATTCTTTATCCATGTGGTTACTGAGAACAAAAGTTAATTTTTTAATATAACTATTAATATCCATAATATTTGTGCTTTATGGCCTATCCCAACACCGAGTTATTTATATAGCCTGAATTAACCATGTCTATTATCTACGACATGTAACTATGCAATACATCGACAAACAGAGTGTAACTAGTATGCCTCTACTTGACTAGCTCGTTGATCAAAGATGGTTATGTTTTCTAACGATAGACATGAGTTTTCATTTGATAAACGGGATCACATCATTAGGAGAATGATGTGATTGACTTGACCCATTCCGTTAGCTTAGAACTTGATCGTTTTAGTTTACTGCTATTGCTTTCTTCATGACTTATACATGTTCCTATGACCATGAGATTATGCAACTCCCGATTACCGGAGGAACACTTTGTGTGCTACCAAACGTCACAACGTAACTGGGTGATTATAAAGGTGCTCTACAGGTGTCTCCGATGGTACTTGTTGAGTTGGCATAGATCGAGATTAGGATTTGTCACTCCGATTGTCGGAGAGGTATCTCTGGGCCCTCTCGGTAATGCACATCACTATAAGCCTTGCAAGCAATGTGACTAATGAGTTAGTTGTGGGATGATACATTACGAAACGAGTAAAGAGACTTGTCGGTAACGAGATTGAGCTAGGTATTGAGATACAGACGATCGAATCTCGGGCAAGTAACATACCGTGGACAAAGGGAACAACGTATGTTGTTATGCGGTTTGACCGATAAAGATCTTCGTAGAATATTTAGGAACCAATATGAGCATCCAGTTTCCGTAATTGGTTATTGATCAGAGACGTGTCTCAGTCATGTCTACATAGTTCTCGAACCTGTAGGGTCCGCACGCTTAAAGTTCTATGACCATCGGTATTATGAGTTTATGTGTTTTCATGTACTGAAGGTAGTTCGGAGTCCCGGATGTGGTCACGGAAGGGACGAGGAGTCTCAAAATAGTCGAGACATAAAGATTGATATATTGGAAGCCTATATTTGGACATCCGAAGTGTTCCGGGTGAAATCGGGTTTTTACCGGAGTGCCGGAGGGGTTACCGGAACCCCCTGGGGGTTAATGGGCCTTGTTGGGCCCTGTCGGTGTCAAAACCGGCGGATCTTGGGTAGGGGGTCCCAAACTGTGCGTCTAAGGCGGATGGTAACGGGAGGCAGGGGACACGATGTTTACCCAGGTTCGGGCCCTCTCTATGGAGGTAATACCCTACTTCCTGCTTGATTGATCTTGATGATGTGAGTAGTACAAGAGTTGATCTACCACGAGATCGTAGAGGCTAAACCCTAGAAGCTAGCCTATGGTATGATTGTTGTTGTCCTACAGACTAAACCCTCCCGTTTATATAGACACCGGAGGAGGCTAGGATTACACAGAGTCGGTTACAATGGGAGGAGATCTACATATCCGTATCGCCAAGCTTGCCATCCACGCCAAGGAGAGTCCCATCCGGACACAAGACGAAGTCTTCAATCTTGTATCTTCATAATCCAACAGTCCAGCCAAAGTATATAGTCCAGCTGTCCAGATCCCCCCTAATCCAGGACTCCCTCATTAGCCCCCGAACCAGGCTTCAATGACGATGAGTCCGGCGCGCAGGTTGTGTTCGGCATTGCAAGGCGGGTTCTTCTCCAAATCCTGAATACCTGTTAAATAGTGTCCGGCTTCTCATAAATGTTGCGCTTCTCGGCTTCCGCTTCCAATAATGGCCATCTCCCACATGTCGAACGAATGCGAGCGGCCAGGGCATTTTTACATTTACCACCCTAGCTGTATGAACATACTGTCTATTTAAAGAGACGGGGATTCTCAGATCCAAATCACACTATCCTCCCTTGGCGAGCCTTCATCGGAGCGCGGCCGAAAAAATCCATTCCATCATGACCGGCCAGCGCAGCTCCTCATCTCGTTCCCGTAGCCCTAAACCCAGAGATTGGGAGAAGTGTTCCATCCCGCACAGTCAATTAGTGGAGCTACAGACCCAGGGATTTCTCCCTCCAGCATACATGGTCCCTGTTCGAGCCGGGCTCGCCACCTACAATGGCGGGGAGCAGGCGGAGAGCTTTCCCAACCCCTCCAAAGCGGGTATGCCTCGTCCCTTATTTATTAAGGGGGGCGGTCGGATTTCCCATCCATCCGTTCCTCCGAGGGCTCCTGGAGTTTTACGGCCTCCAGCTGCATAATCTCACCCCTGCCTCCATACTACACATCGCTGGTTATGTAGCCCTTCGCGAGCTATTTCTGGGCTGCGAAGCTCACTTCGCGTTGTGGAAGAAGCTATTCTGCCTCGTGCCCCATACTCAGAGGGGGTCAATATATCATGTGGGCGGGGCCGAAATATGGCGCATCACCGGGACCGGATACCTATTCGGTACCCCGAAGAAGACGTCCGAAGACGGGCCTTGAGGGTGGTTTTATATGGAGGATGTCCCCCTCCCGGATCCTATTCGGATCGGCCTTCCTGAGTTTGACAATGCTCCTTTGAAGAAGCGCCTAAGTTGGCGATCAATGAGCCCTCAGGAGGAAGATGATAGAGACATTTCTTACGTGATGAGCCGGATAAAGACGCTGGCTCTATCAGGACTGACTACAACCGAGGTTATGTCAATATACATCATGCGAGGGGTGCAGCCGCTTCAATATCGAGGTCACCCTATGTGGGATTTTAACGGGGAAGATGATCCCACCCGCTGTGGTCGTAAGGGGCCGGACTCCGTTGCCGCTCTGGCAAAAATTCTGTCCGGTCTGTACAAGGGAGAGGAAGAGGAGTTCCTCCGCATCAAGCTGCGGGACGGATTCTCCATGTACAATCCTCCGAGCTGGGTAAGCTGCCACTTTTTATAACCTTCCCTTTCGCATTTTTCAACAAATATCTTACTCTGCCCGTTCACCGCAGGAGCTGCATAAGGCAGTAAGGGAGATCAACAACCCACCTCCACAACCAGAGGATCCTGAACGGTCCCTCGACACCGGCCTTCAAGAGGATCCGGACATATTCGTGGAGCTGATTGACAGGATATTTTATCAATTAAGCCGCGATGAGGCCATGGTGGCTATTGTAGCCGACTATCCGGGGCTACTCCCTGCCTCGCAGGTAAGTGAGACCAGGGTCCCAACCTTTGAGAAGTATCCCTTTTCACGCACTTCACCTACCGTATCTGTACGGTGTTCTACAGGGAAGGTCCTCGGGACACCACGCTGAGCCCGTGGTGAATCGCCAACGAGGGGCGCTGAAGCCGAGCAGGATGAAAAGGAAGGCGGTCCGGATGGAGACGCCGGCACAAAGGTATTTTACAAAACCTCACTCCGTGATCATCATATTTAAAACATAGTAACGCCCATGTTTCGATGAAGGAAAAGCGCTCGCCGGACTATATCCGGAGAGATCGCCGATCACGCCTCTACTAGCCAAGCTCCGGGGCCGGACACAGAGGCAGAAGCTAACACGGGGCATCCGCCCGTTGATCCTCCGACAGAGGATGCGGATAAAATATCCGCCACAAATTCCGAAGTGGAGAGCGCCATGAATCACAGGCGTCGCTGGGCCGTACTCCTGTCTCATGAGCTTGAAGAGTGCAAAACCCAGCTACGGGCCGCAGTTGTCGCATTGAAGAAGTCTGAGAAGGCCTCCTCGGGTAACACTTATCTCAAAGAATGATAGGTACCACATTGAGTGCGGTATGCCTGCAAATCTGACAATAAATATTGCAGATGACGCCGGAGTGAATCCGGATGAGCAACATGCCATACGGCAGCTAAAGGCTGGCGAGCGCGTGCTGACAAAAGTTAGGCAGGGGAAAAACGATCTCCAGGATGCCAATACCCAGCTGAGCGTGGAACTAAAGGATGTTCGCTCCCAGCTGTCGAACTCCATGAAGGAGAATAAGCGGCTTCGACGTGACATTTTCAGTAAGTGCTTGAGCGAACTTTAAAAGGAGTTCGGCAAAGAAGCCAGCTAACAGAGTTATGTCTGTAGGTATGCTGACAGGTCGTCCCGCGGATGAGGTGCCCGGGTCTGCGAGTGATCTTCTACCAGAGCTCTCACAGCTGCACGAACAAGTCCGGCAGGTGATGCAAGGTATTGCCCAGGCCTTGTGGCCATCCGTCTCCCTGCCCGAGGGCCTTGGAGAGCTTCCGGAGAAGCTCAAAGGAGCGCGGCGGCGCTTCCAGTTGTGGAAGGTATTGGCCTGCCACCAAGGTGCCAGGGAAGCCTGGGCTATGGTTAAGACGCGGTATACCAAGGCTGACCCAAACCACATGGATGAGGTCGGACCTGTGGGGCCCGATGTGAAAGAAATCCCTGTCAGTTTGGTGTATCACCAAGTAGAGTTAGCCGCAAAGTATTCCCAACAGGATTGTAGGCTAGATAGCCTGTTGGATGGTATAGAAGAGGAATTTAATCAGTCTAAGTGACTATTTAATTTAAATCACATGTAGAATGTCTCTAGCCGGATTGTAAATCATTTGTCATGGCGGACCTTTTTGCTTCGACCTCTGGACCCGATAGTCCGGAGTGTATCCGAATACCCACTCAGTTATGTAAAAACCGGGGTATGCGTAGAAACCAAGCGTAGGGGTCATAAGTGCTTGAACAGACAAGTACCCAACTAGTTATGTTATATTACATGGGTAGTAAGAAACATCTTCCAGGGAGAATAGTTCCGTTAAGGGTTCCTTTCCCTGGGTACGCATGCCCTAATGTGCATGTCCGAACTGCGAGAAGAGACGCAGGCACAAAACATCTGGGGGCAAGTGGAAAAATAAATAAAAAGTCATCTTTTATTCACCGACCGAATATTCCCTTAAGAACGCTAGCTTTCGCTTCACCCAGTCTGAGGTACACATCCGGCTGACCCGGCAGTAACAATCGCAGAGGTGCACCCCTTATGCCCTAGCCAAATTAACGGGAATGTAGGGCATAAATACAAGAGCCAGGCAACCCAGCTTGGCCAAAACTTAAGTCATATCGATGCATATAATGGCGAAAAAAGGTACATGCAGAATATTAACACATGTGCAGGGCATGAAGCCCATAAAATAATTAAGCTTCTGTGCAAGAAGCCCCCAGGTATAATGAGCGCGGCTGGCGCATCAATAGTGTGTAGTCAAAACACATTTTAGCCTATTAAGGCCTTGAAAGGAAAAATAGGGGGGAGAACAAAAAGACAGCTAACGAATGTATAAAAATTAGACAGAGGTAAGGAGATGAACACGGAGTCCGGCACTAAGCGTAGAATCTTCGGAGTCTGGCTGCGTTCCATGGATTTGGCTCGAGTCGATTGTACGATGCATCCCGCAGACGGTACGCTCCACCGGTCAGAACTTGGTCGATGATGAAGGGTCCTTCCCATTTGGGCTTGAGCTTGTTCTTTTTCTTCTCCGGTAGGCGTAGAACTAGTTCACTAACATTATAAGTTTTGGCCCGTACTTCTCTTCTTTGATACCTTCGAGCCTGTTGCTGATAGAATGCGGAACGGGCCTTTGCCACGTCATGCTCCTCCTCGAGGGCGTCCAAACTGTCCTGCCGATCGAGCTTGGCCTCTCTTTCTTCATACATGCGCACTCAAGGTGAGTCATGAATTATGTCGCGGGGCAGAACCGCCTCTGCGTCGTACACCATAAAGAACGGTGTGTATCCGGTAGTGCGATTTGGCGTGGTCCGCAGCCCCTAGAGTACGGAGTCGAGCTCCTCTACCTAGTGCGTGTTAGATTCCTTTAGGGACCGCACTAATCTGGTTTTGATGCCGCTCATGATAAGACCATTTGCTCGCTCGACTTGACCGTTAGTTTGTGGATGATAGACGGAAGCATAATCGAGCTTGATGCCCATGTTGCTGCACCATAGTTTTACCTCGTCGGCAGTGAAGTTTGCGCTGTTGTCAGTGATGATGCTGTGGGGGACACCGTAACGGTGTACAACCCCGGATATGAAGTCTATCACTTGTCCGGATTTGGCCGTTTTAACAGGTTTGGCTTCTATCCATTAGGTGAATTTATCCACCATTACTAGTAAGTATTTTTTCTTATGAGTTCCCACTTTAAGGGGTCCAACCATGTCAAGCCCCCAGACCGCAAAAGGCCAGGTAATGGGGATTGTTTGTAGGGCGACGGGCGGCATATGGCTTTGGTTTGCAAAAAGCTGGCAACCGACGCAGCGTTGGACCAAGTCCTGTGCATCTGCCCGGGCCGTCGGCCAATAGAATCCTGTACGGAAGGCCTTACTTATGAGGGCCCGGGCTGCGGCGTGGTGGCCACCGAGTCCGGCATGGATTTCTGCCAGAAGCTTCCGCCCTTCCTCTCCGGAGATGCACTGCGGGATTCCTGGATTAGGGGGTGTTCGTATAGCCGGACAATACCTTCAGCCGGACTCCAGGACTATGAAGATACAAGATTGAAGACTTCGTCCCGTGTCCGGATGGGACTTTCCATGGCGTGGAAGGCAAGCTTGGCGATGCGGATATTCAAGATCTCCTACCATTGTAACCGACTTTGCGTAACCCTAACCCTCTCCGGTGTCTATATAAACCGGAGGGTTTTAGTCCGTAGGACAACTTCATCATACAACAATCATACCATAGGCTAGCTTCTAGGGTTTAGCCTCCTTGATCTCGTGGTAGATCTACTCTTGTACTACCCATATCATCAATATTAATCAAGCAGGACGTAGGGTTTTACCTCCATCAAGAGGGCCCGAACCTGGGTAAAACTTCGCGTCCCTTGTCTCCTATTACCATCCGGCCTAGACGCACAGTTCGGGACCCCCTACCCGAGATCCGCCGGTTTTGACACCGACATTGGTGCTTTCATTGAGAGTTCCACTGTGCCGTCGCAATCAGGAAGGATGCCTCCTCCCGTCTTTAAAGACGGCGCCGTCGCTAAGGGAGCCTTGGCTGTTGGCCAAACTCTCCAGCTAGGTGGTTTCCTCATGACCGCCTGTTCAGCCGTTGCGCCGACGGTGACCTCTCGGGTCATCAAAAGCAACCTTCACGTCAGCTCGGAACTTGTCGAGCAGCTAGATCCAATGGAGCTCTCTTCCGTAAACGAGCTCTTGGATCGCATCGCCGCCCTGGGGGTCGCTACTGATTACGACCAGATTGGGCTTAAACCCGATCTAAGAGAAATTAACTCTCCCCAAGCCACCCACCACGTCGCCGTGGTAGAGGCGCAGTGCGGCGACCCTTCATCTATTTTAAGGACTAGCTACGTCCGAATTCCCAACCCCTCCAAGCCGGATACCCACGGAGGGGAGGATGTAACTCAAGGCCTGAGCTTAGAATCAGGCAACGGGCTAGACTCATTGGACAACATCCAAGAATCCGAACTTCAGAGTTCGAAAGCTCTTCGGCCTCTGAATCTTAGATTAGGTGAGGTTTCAGATTCAACGCCACCCGCCCACCCTAACATAAGCGATCCTTCCCAAATCAGGCAAAGGCCCGAGGAAACAGTACATCATTACTGGGCCACATTCCTCCTGGTTATGAATAGGATAAAGGATTGCCGCGAGGGAGACGCAATCTCAATCTTCTGAAGTAATTGCATGGACGAGGGAATCCTTAACGCCATAAGTCGTCGTGATATTACACGCTTCGCTGACTTGGCGTCCATAGTACAAAAGTACTGTGCGATGGAAAGTGCCTGGCAAACCAAAATAAAATTTTGGGATAATCCGGCCCTGAATAGCAATCCCGTCCGAACTAAGAGGGTGCATCATCGTAAGACACCCGGGTTAAACACCAAAAAACCAAAACCCTCTACAGAGCATGGAACCATATTGGAAAGATGGCTTGATGGACCTGTAAAATTCATAGTACAGAGGACGCCACACCAACTCACAGCCTTAGAGCATGTTGGATACTCCGGCAGGTGGCCAAAATTGGCGAGGACCTCCTAACTTTGGAGGCCGCAGAAAGCCATCCCGGGGACACCAGTACCGTTCTTACAGTCTTCGAGACTTTCGCATCAAATAATATGTGAAAAAGAACACTCCGCAGCCTTGCCAAAGTCTATCAAGTAGCAACAATAAACCCATGGAGCGACACAACTATTACCTTCAATGCAAGTGATGAACCTAAATTCCGAACAACCCGAGCACCAGCCGCATTGGTCCTCAGTCCAATAGTGGACGGATTTCACCTCACCAAGGTACTCATGGATGGAGGCAGCGGATTGAACCTCATTTATGAGGAAACCCTTCAAAAAATGGGATTAGACTGGAACCGCATCGAGCGAAGAAGCACAACCTTTAGAGGAATAATCCCCAGTCAGGAAGTGCGCTGCACAGGAAAAATCACACTAGATGTGGTGTTCGGTACGCCGGATAATTACAGGTCCGAAGAGGTCACGTTCTAGGTGGCCCCGTTCAGCAGCGGATATCACGCCCTACTAGGGCGGGAAGCATTTACAATCTTCCAAGCAATACCCCATTACGGGTACATGAAGCTCAAGATGCCCGGGCCGAACGGAATTATCACTCTCGCTAGTGATCCGGACATAGCGCTCCGCGCCGAAAACAAGACAGCCGCATTGGCCCTTGAGGCACTATCCGAAGCCTTAGCGGCTGAGGAACTGACTGCGCTGCTCTCCACGGTTAACAGGGATGATGTGATACTTGACAAGAGATCCAAGTCCACATCCTTCAAGCCAGCGGACGAAACAGTCAAATTCCAGGTCCATCCAACAGACCCCAATAAAACAGCTTCCATCGGGGCACGATTAAACCCTGATGTGGACGCCGCACTGCGAGAATTTCTACGTGAAAATTGGGACATCTTCACGTGGCACCCTTCAGACATGCCAGAAATCCCACGCAGGCTGGCCGAACACAGCTTAAATATCCTAAAAGGATTCAAACCTGTCAAACAAGCCCTTCGGCATTTTTCCGAACCCAAGAGACAGACCATGGGAGAGGAGCTTGCCAAGCTATTGGAGGCCGGATTCATTAGAGACATAAAACATCCGGACTGGCTAGCAAACCTGGTGATGGTACCAAAGAAGGACAAATCATGGCGCCTGTGTGTTGATTTTAAAGACCTTAACAAGGCTTGCCCAAAGGATCCCTTCCCCCTCCCCCGTATCGATCAAATTATCGATGCCACCGCAGGACACAATTCGTTGTGTTTCCTCGACGCATACTCTGGTTACCATCAAATCAAGATGGCAGAATCAGACCAAGCCGCAACGGCATTCATCACACCATACGGCCCATTCTGCTTCAACACAATGCCCTTCGTGCTGAATAACGCCGGCGCAACATATCAGCGCATGATTCAGACATGTCTGGCAAACCAGATCAGCAAGACAGTGGAGGCGTACGTGGATGATGTGGTCGTCAAAACAAGACATGTCGAATCTCTAGTAGACGACTTGAGGCTAACATTCAATGACCTTCGAAAATACGACATCAAGCTCAACCCGGAAAAATGCGTTTTCGGCGTTCCAGCCGGAAAGCTCTTGGGCTTCATTGTATCCGGTAGAGGAATTGAAGCAAATCCAGCCAAGATCCGAGCCTTGTCGCAACTGGATATCCCAAAGGTCCTCAAACAAATACAAAAATTAACTGGATGCGTGGCGGCTCTAAGCCGCTTTATCTCCTTCTTGGGAGAAAAGGCACTGCCCCTTTATCGCCTCCTTTGGCGCACCGAACACTTCGAGTGGATGGATGCTGCCACGGCCGGACTTGATGAAATAAAAGCCATATTGGCAACAAACCCAGTCCTGGCTGCGCCAAACACCGGCGAACCAATGCTATTGTACATTGCAGCAACCCATCAAGTTGTCAGCGCAGTGCTCGTCGTCGAGCGGGAAACGGACGGACACAAATTCCCTCTTCAAAGGCCGGTCTACTACGTGTCCACTGTCCTCACTCCATGCAAATCACGGTACCCGCATTATCAAAAGATTGCATACGCGGTATTCATGGCATCCCGGAAGCTACGACACTACTTTCAAGAGTGTTCCATAATAGTAGCCTCGGAAGTACCACTCAACGATATTATCAACAACCGCGACGCAACGGGCCGGATCACAAAATGGGCCATTGAGCTCCTCCCGTTCGATATAACCTATAAGCCACGGCGAGCTATTAAATCGCAAGTTTTGGCCGACTTCGTCGCAGAATGGACGGAGGCCGAGCTCCCTAAAGAGTACGGTACATATTCAAACTGGATCATGCATTTCGATGGCTCCAAAATGTTGGCCGGACTAGGGGCTGGCGTCATCTTGACGTCCCCCACAGGAGACACAGTTCAATATGTGCTCCAGATCATGTACACGGACTCCAACAATGCAGCCGAATATGAAGCCCTCCTACATGGTCTCCGGATGGCAGTATCCATGGGCATTCAACGCCTAGAGGTATGCAGGGATTCGAACCTCGTGATATCCCAAATAAACGGAGACTTCGACGCCAAGGATCCAAAAATGGCAGCTTACCACAATGCCATCCTAAAAATGTCAGCTCGGTTCGAAGGGCTGGAGTTTCATCATATAGCCCGAGAAAACAATCAGGCAGCGGATGTCCTGGCACGCATTGGAGCAAAACGCGATGCAGTCCCCCCCAACATCTTTTTAGAAAGACTGTTCAAGCCATCCGTAGTATGGGAGGGGGAACCCGCAGATAATAGCCCGGACCTAACCGCACCACTCGACGCCGAACAATCTGACATAATTGGAGGCTCTGCCACTGAAATTACACCTTCAGCCCACGTAATAATGGTGGTCATCGCCCCATGGACAGAACCATTCCTAGCCTACCTTACTAGGCAGGAACTCCCAGAGGACCAAAACGAGGCACGCTGCATATATAGTGCGGCGATCTAAATCCTATAAAGTCCACGAGAGAGAGCTTTATAAGAAAAGCACTACCGGAGTCCTTCAAAGGTGCATCTCCGAGGAGGAAGGGCAGAACCTGCTGGCTGAAATTCATGCCGGACTCAGTGGCCACCACGCTGCAGCTCGGTCCCTTGTAAGCAAGGCTTTCCGTATGGGCTTTTACTGGCCGACAGCCCGGGCAGACGCTCAGGACTTGGTCCAACGATGCGTCGGTTGCCAGCTTTTTGCCAACCAAAGCCATATGCCACCCACCGCCCTCCGAACCATCCCCATCACTTGGCCTTTCGTGGTCTGGGGGCTTGACATGGTTGGACCCCTTAAAGGCGGAACCCACAAGAAAAAATACTTACTGGTCATGGTGGATAAGTTCACCAAATGGATAGAAGCCAAGCCTGTTAAGACGGCCGAATCCGGACCAGTGATAGACTTCATATCCGGGGTTGTACACCGTTACGGCGTCACCCACAACATCATCACTAATAACGGCACAAATTTTACTGCCGACGAGGTAAAACTTTGGTGTAAAAACATGGGCATCAAGCTTGATTTTGCTTCCGTCTATCACCCACAAACTAACGGCCAGGTCGAACGTGCAAATGGTCTTATCATGAGCGGCATTAAACCCAGGCTAGTGCGGTCCCTCAAGGAATCTAACGCGCACTGGGTAGAGGAGCTCGACTCCGTACTCTAGGGGCTGCGGACCACGCCGAATCGCACCACCAGATACACAGCATTCTTTATGGTGTACGGCGCAGAGGCAGTTCTGCCTTGTGACATAATCCATGACTCACCTCGAGTGCGCATGTACGAAGAAAGAGAAGCCGAGCTCGATCGGCAGGACAACTTGGACGCCTTGGAGGAGGAGCGTGATGTGGCAAAAGCCTGTTCCGCATTCTATCAACAGCAGGCTCGAAGATATCAAAGCAGAGAAGTACGGGCCAAAAATTACAATGTTGGCGAACTAGTTCTACGCCTGCCGGATAAAAAAAGGACAAACTCAAGCCCAAGTGGGAAGGTCCCTTCATAATCGACCAAGTCCTAACTGGTGGAGCGTACCGCCTGCGAGATGCGTCGGATAACCGACTCGAGCCGAACCCATGGAACGCCACCCGTCTCCGAAGATTCTATGCCTAGCGCAGGACTCTGTGTTTGTCTCCTTCCTCTGTCCATTTTTTTTACATTTTTGTCTTACATTTCTCTCCTTCCCCTCTTTGCTCTTATAGCCCTTAAAGGCTCATCAAGTGATGCGCTCCCGCGCTCATTAAACCCCGGGGCTTCTTTAAACAGAAGCTTATTTTTACGGGCTTCACGCCCAACACATGCGTCAAACTTTCGCATGTACCTTTTCTTCACCATTATTTGCATCAATATGACTTAAGTTTTGGCCAAGATGGGTTGCCTGGCTCCTGTGCTTACCCCTACGTTCCCGATTGTTCGGCTAGGCGGTAAAGGGAGCACCTCTGCGATTGTTACTGCCGGATCAGCCGGATGTGTACCTCAGACTGGGTGAAGCCGAAAGCTAGCGTTCTTAAGGGAATATTCGGTCGGTGAACTAAAAGATGATCTTTTTTACTTATTTATATACATGCCCCCAGATGATTTTCCTGCATTTGCAGTCCGGACATGCACTTTAGGGCATGCCTCCCAGAGAAAGGAACCCTTAACGGAACTATTCTCTCTGGAAGATGTTTCTAACTAACCATGTAATATAACATAACTAGTTGGGCACTTGTCTAATAAAGCACTAATGACCCCTACACCTGGTCTCCATGCATACCCCGGTTCGTACTTAACCGATAGGGTATTCGGACACACTCCGGACCGTCAGGTCCCGAGGTCGAAGCAAAAAGGTCGGCAATGACAAACGATCTACAATCCGGCTAGAAGGCATTACAAATGTCAATTAAAAAATTACATAGTCACTCTGACTGTTTGTATTCCTCTTCTATACCATCTAACAGGCTGTCTAATTTACAGTCCTGCTGGGAATACTTTGCGGCCAATTCAACTTGGCCGTATGCTAAGCTTACAGGGATCTCCTTCCCATCAGGCCCCACAGGTCCGACCTCTTCACCATGGCCCAGGCCTCCCTTGCGCCTTGGCGGCAGGCCGAAATCTTCCACAACCAGAAGCGCCGCGCGCTCCCTTTAGCTTCTCTGCAAGCTCTCCAAGGACCTCGAGCCTGGGGAGGGATGGCCATAAGGCTTGGGCAACACCCTGCATCGCCTGCCGAACTCGCTCGTGCTGTTGCGAGAGCTCGGGAAGAAGGTCACCCGTTGAATCAGGCATCTCCTCTGCAGGACGACCTGTTAGCATACCTACAGACATAACTCTGTTAGTCGACTTCCCTGCCGAACTCCCTTTACAGAGTTCGTTAAAGCACTTACTATATATGCCGCGGCGAAGCCGTTGATTCTCCTTAGTGGAGTCCGACAGCTGGGCCCGAACGTCCTTCAATTCAACGCCCAGCTTGGTGTTGGCATCTTGGAGATTGTTCTTCTCCCGCCTCACCCTTGTCAGCATGCTCTCACCAGCCTTCAGCTGGCGTAGGAGTTGCTGCTTGTCCGGATTTAATCTGGCGCCATCTGCAATTTTCTTTGTCAGATTCGCACCCACGCCGCACTTTGCAACATATTTATCTTTCGAAGTGTATCTTACCAGAGGGGGTCTCTTTGGGCTCCCCTACCGCGGCTAGTGTGGCCTCCAGTTGGGTTTTGCACTCTTCCAGCTCCTGGGACAGTACGGTATTCTTCTCTGTAAGAACCTGCATAACAAATGATCCTTAAATCAGTTACTCTAACTGTTTCAAGTCTCGGGGGCTACTGGTATATATATGTTTACCAAAATTTTCTTACCCGTATGTCTTTTACATATTGCTCCGTGGCTCTGGGTAAACCATTTTGAGCGGCACAGAGGTACGCATCTCCCGAATTGAAGGCATCTAATGCCTCTTGGGAGAAACAAGCGTCGCGAACTGTCCGGCGACGCCTGTGGTTCATGGCACTCTCCACCTCGGAATTGGTGGCAGACAGCCTGTCCGCATCCTCTGTCGGAGGAGCGTCCGGTGCGCGCCTTATGCTCGCCTCCGCTTCCGGGCCAGGCGTTGGAGCCTGGCTAGTGGAGGCATGATTGGCAACCTCTCCGGATATAGTCCGGCGAGGTCTCTTCATCCTGAAGAGAGCACGAACGTTAGTATGCCCTGAAGGGATAACACCAGAGAGATAGATGCTGCGCTATACCTTTGCGCCGGTGTCTCAGTCCGGACTACATTCCTTTTTACCCCATGGGGCCCTGCGACCCCTCGTTGGCTATCTGCCGCAGGTTCGGCCTCCCGCCTCGGAAACCTCCCCTGCAAAACACGGTTGTCGTTAGAAAAACTGAAATGCGTGAGAATGGAATCCTTCTCAAGGGAATGAGACTCTGGTCTCTGTTACCTGGGAGTCCGGGATTAACCCTGGGTAATCGGCCGTAATGGCCACCAAGGTATTGTCCTTGCTTAGCTCATGAAACACCCCGTTAATTAACACCACCGATATGTTCGGATCCTCTTCAGAGTCTGGATCGAGGGACCGTTCTGGATCCTCGGGCTGTGGAGGACGGCTGTTTATATCCTTTATTTCCTTACGCAGTTCCTACGACAAAGTCGTTAGAGTACATATTTAATCATGGGAGTATAAAGCGGATGGTCGAGCAAACTCGTCCACTTACCCAACTTGGAGGGTTATACATAGTAAATCCGCCTTGCGGGTTGACGCGGAGGAATTCCTCCTCTTCTCCCTTGTACAAAGAGGATAAGATCTTTACTAGAGCGGCAGCCGAAGCCGGCCCCTTACGACCATAACGGGTGGCGTCATCCTCCCCGTTAAAATCCCACATGGGGTGGCCTCTATATTGAAGCGGCTGCACCCCCCCGCATAATGCATGCGGCCATGACTCCAATCATGGTTAGTCCGGAATGAGCCAATAGTCTTATCCGGCCCATCAGGTAAAGGACGTCCCTGTCGCTTTCTCTCTGAGAGCTCCGCGGACGCTAGCTTAAGCGTTTCTTTAATGGAGCACTGTTGAACTCGGGGAGACCAACCCGGATAGGATCCGGTAGCGGGACATCATCTATATAAAACCATTCCGAAGGCCAGTCCTCGGATGCCTTCTTTGGGGTTCCGGATAGGTATCCGGTCCCGGCGATGCGCCACACTTCGGCTCCGCCCACTTGATATATAGACCCCTCTTGAGAACGGGGCACCAGGTAGAATATCCTCTTCCACAACGCGAAATGAGCCTCAACACCCAAGAATAGCCCCTAAAGGGCGACGAAGCCCGCGATATGCAATATAGAGGCGGGCGTGAGATTGTGCAGCTGGAGGCTGTAGAACTCCAGAAGCCCACGGAGAAATGGATGAATTGGAAATCCATGTCCCCTTGTTAAATAAGGGACGAAGCACACCCGCTCTCCTTTAGAGGGATTGGGGGTGCTCTCCGCTTGTTTTCCGCCATTATAGGTGGCGAGTCCGGCTCGGACCGGGACCATATAGGCCTGAGGGAGAAATCCCTTGGCCTGAAGCGACACTAACTCGCTGTGCGAGATGGAGCACCCCTCCCAGTCTCCAGGTTTAGGACTGGAAGGGCGAGAGGAGGAGCTGCGACGGCTGGCCATGTTGGAATGGACCTTTGCTGGAGGCGCTCTGATGATTACTCGCGGAGAGGAGAGGGTGTGGTTTGGATCTGAATCCCCATCCCATTAAATAGGCGGCTCGTTTATGCGGCTAGGGGTGTGGATGTAAAAATACCCCGACTTTTCGCATTCGTTTGACACGTGGAAGACGACCATTATTAGGCGTGGAAGCCAAGGAGCGCTACATTGCAAAAATCAGACATTGTTTCAACAGGTACACAGAATTTGGAGAAGAACCCGCCTTGCAATGCCGAAGACAATCTGCGCGCCGGACCCATCGTCATTGAAGCCTGGTTCGGGGGCTACTGAGGGAGTCCTGGATTATGGGGTGTTCGGATAGCCGGACAATACCTTCAGCCGGACTCCAGGACTATGAAGATAAAAGATTGAAGACTTCGTCCCGTGTCCGGATGGGACTTTCCTTGGCGTGGAAGGCAAGCTTGGCGATGCAGATATTCAGGATCTCCTACCATTGTAACCGACTTTGTGTAACCCTAACCCTCTCCGGTGTCTATATAAACCGAAGGGTTTTAGTCCGTAGGACAACTTCATCATACAACAATCATACCATAGGCTAGCTTCTAGGGTTTAGCCTCCTTGATCTCGTGGCAGATCTACTCTTGTACTACCCATATCATCAATATTAATCAAGCAGGACATAGGGTTTTACCTCCATCAAGAGGGCCCGAACCTGGGTAAAACTTCGTGTCCCTTGTCTCCTGTTACCATCCGGCCTAGACGCACAGTTCGGGACCCCCTACCTGAGATCCGCCGGTTTTGACACCGACATGCACCTTTGAAGGACTCCGATGGTGCTTTTCTTATAAAGCTCTCCCTCATGGACTTTGTAAGCTTTAGATCGCCGCACAATACAGCATGCTTCATTTTGGTCCTCGGGAAGTTCCTGCTTGGTTAGGTAGGCCAGGAATGGTTCAGTCCATGGGGCGATGACGGCCATTATTACGTGGGCTGAAGGTGTTATTTCGGTGGCGGAGCCACCGATTATGTCAGAGTGTTCAGTATCTGGCGTTGTAGCCGGGTCTGGACTGTTGTTGCTGGTTTCCCCTTCCCATACCACGGATGGCTTAAACAGCCTTTCCAAGAATATGTTGGGTGGGACCGGATCGCGCTTAGCGCCGATACAGGCGAGGATATCCGCCGCCTGATTGTTTTCCCGGGCCACATGGTGGAATTAGAGCCCCTCGAACCGAGCTGACATCTTTAGGACGACATTGCGATAAGCCACCATTTCGGATCTTTGGCGTCGAAGTCTCCATTTATTTGGGATATTGCAAGGTTGGAGTCCCCACGCACCTCTAGGCGTTGAATGCCCATGGAAACTGCCATCCGGAGACCATGTAATAGGGCCTTGATGACATGTGTAGATCTCCTCCCATTGTAACCGACTCTATGTAACCTTAGCCCCCTTCGGTGTCTATATAAACCGGAGGGTTTAGTCCGTAGGACAACAACAATCATACCATAGGCTAGCTTCTAGGGTTTAGCCTCAATGATCTCGTGGTAGATCAACTCTTTTACTACTCATATCATCAAGATCAATCAAGCAGGAAGTAGGGTATTGCCTCCATAGAGAGGGCCCGAACCTGGGTAAACATCGTGTCCCCTGCCTCCTGTTACCATCCGCCTTAGACGCACAGTTCGGGACCCCCTACCCGAGATCCGTCGGTTTTGACACCGACAGGCCATAGTGGAGAGAGAGAGGTGCCGGTCAGGCCAGGCCGCGCGCCCCCTCCCCCTCTGGTCCGAATTGGACTGGGAAGGGGGGCGGCGCCCCCCTTTCCTTCTCCTTCTTCCCCTTCCTTTCCCCCTCCTAGTAGGAGTAGGAAAGGGGGAGTCCTACTCCTACTAGGAGGAGGACTACTCCTCCTGGAGCGCCCTATAGGGCCGGCTGGCCTCACCCCTTGCTCCTTTATATATGGGGGCAGGGGCACCCTAGAACACATAAGTTGATCATTGATCTCTCTTAGCCGTGTGCGGTGCCCCCTCCACCATAATCCACCTCGGTCATATTGTAGCAGTGCTTAGGCGACGCCCTGCGTCGGTAACTTCATCAACATCGTCATCATGCCGTCATGCTGACGAAACTCTCCCTCGAGCTCTACTAGATCGTGAGTTCGCGGGACGTCACCGAGCTGAATGTGTGCCGAACACGGAGGTACCGTACGGTCGGTACTGAGGATCGGTCGATCGTGAAGACGTACGACTACATCAACTGCATTGTCATAACGCTTCCGCTTTCGGTCTACAAGGGTACGTGGACACACTCTCCCCTCTCGTTGCTATGCATCACCATGACCTTGCGTGTGCGTAGGATTTTTTTTGAAATTACTACGTTCCCCAACAATGGCATCTGAGCCAGGTTTACGCATAGATGTTATATGCACGAGTATAACACAAGTGAGTTGTGGGAGATACAAGTCATACTCCTTAACAGCATGGCATACTTTGGTTCGGCGGTATTGTTGGATGAAGCGGCCCGGACCGACATTACGTGTACGCTTATGCGAGACTGGTTCTACCGACGAGCTTCGCACACAGGTGGCTGGTGGGTGTCAGTTTCTCCAACTTTAGTTGAACCGAGTGTGGCTACGCCCGGTCCTAGTTGAAGGTTAAAACAACAGTAACTTGACGAAATATCGTTGTGGTTTTGATGCGTAGGTAATAACGGTTCTTGCTCAGCCCGTAGCAGCCACGTAAAACTTGCAACAACAAAGTAGAGGACGTCTAACTTGTTTTTGCAGGGCATGTTGTGATGTGATATGGTCAAGGCATGATGCTATATTTTATTGTATGAGATGATCATGTTTTGTAACAGAGTTATCGGCAACTGGCAGGAGCCATATGGTTGTCGCTTTATTGTATGCAATGCAACCGCCCTGTAATTTCTTTACTTTATCACTAAGCGGTAGCGATAGTCGTAGAAGCAATGGTTGGCGAGACAAAAATGATGCTACAATGGAGATCAAGGTGTCGCGCCGGTGACGATGGTGATCATGACGGTGCTTTGGAGATGGAGATCAAAGGCGCAAGATGATGATGGCCATATCATATCACTTATATTGATTGCATGTGATGTTTATCATTTATGCATCTTATTCTGCTTGATTGACGGTAGCATGATAAGATGATCCCTCACTAAATTTCAAGGTATAAGTGTTCTCCCTGAGTATGCACCGTTGCCAAAGTTCGTCGTGCCGAGACACCACGTGATGATCAGGTGTGATAAGCTCTACGTTCACATACAACGGGTGCAAGCCAGTTTTGCACACGCAGAAATACTCGGGTTAAACTTGACGAGCCTAGCATATGCAGATATGGCCTTGGAACACTGAGACTGAAAGGTCGAGCGTGAATCATATAGTAGATATGATCAACATAGTGATGTTCACCATTGAAAACTACTCCATCTCACATGATGATCGGACATGGTTTAGTTGATATGGATCACGTGATCACTTAGATGATTAGAGGGATGTCTATCTAAGTGGGAGTTCTTTAATAATTTGATTAACTGAACTTTAATTTATCATGAACTTAGTACGTGATAGTATTTTTCATGTCTATGTTGTTGTAGATAGATGGCCCGTGTTGTTGTTCCGTTGAATTTTAATGTGTTCCTTGAGAAAGCAAAGTTGAAAGATGATGGTAGCAATTACACGGACTAGGTACGTAACTTGAGGATTATCCTCATTGCTGGACAGAAGAATTACGTCCTGGTACCACCGCTAGGTGTACCACCCGTGCCGGCAACTGCAGACATTGTGAATGCCTGGCAGTGGCGTGTTGATGACTACTCAATAGTTCAGTGTGCCATGCTTTACGACTTAGAACCGGGACTTCAACGACGTTTTGAACATCATGGAGCATATGAGATGTTCCAGGAGTGGAAGTTAATATTTCAAGCAAATGCCCGGATTGAGAGATATGAAGTCTCCAATAAGTTCTACAATTGCAAGATGGAGGAGAATAGGTCTGTCAGTGAGCATATACTCAGAATGTCTGGGTACTGCAATCACTTGATTCAACTGGGAGTTAATCTTCCGGATGATAGTGTTATTGACAGAATTCTTCAATCACTGCCACCAAGCTACAAGAGCTTCGTGATGAACTATAACATGCAAGGGATGGATAAGACAATTCCCGAGCTCTTCACAATGCTAAATGCTGCGGAGGTAGAAATCAAGAAGGAGCATCAAGTGTTGATTGTTAACAAGGCCACCAGTTTCAAGAAAAAAGGGCAAAGGGAAGAAGAAGGGGAACTTCAAGAAGAACGGCAAACAAGTTGTTGTTCAGGAGAAGAAACCCAAGTCTGGACCTATGCCTGAGACTGAGTGCTTCTACTGCAAAGCGACTGGTCACTGGAAGTGGAACTTCCCCAAGTATTTGGCGGATAAGAAGGATGCCAAGGTGAACAAAGGTATATGTGATATACATGTTATTGATGTGTACCTTACTAAAGCTCGCAGTAGCACCTGGTTATTTGAAACTGGTTCTGTTGCTAATATTTGCAACTCAAAACAGGGACTACGGATTAAGCAAAGATTGGCTAAGGACGAGGTGACGATGCGCGTGGGAAATGGTTCCAAAGTCGATGTGATCGCCGTCGGCACGCTACCTCTACATATACCTTCAGGATTAGTTTTAGACCTGAATAATTGTTATTTGGTGCCAGCGTTGAGCATGAACATTATATTTGGATCTTGTTTGATTTGAGACGATTATTCATTTAAATCAGAGAATAATGGTTGTTCTATTTATATGAGTAATATCTTCTATGGTCATGCACCCTTGAAGAGCGGTCTATTTTTATTAAATCTCGATAGTAGTGATACACATATTCATAATGTTGAAATCCAAAGATGCAGAGTTGATAATGATGGTGCAACTTATTTATGGCACTGCCATTTCGGTCATATTGATGTAAAGCGCATGAAGAAACTCCATACTGATGGTCTTTTGGAATCACTTGATTATGAATCACTTGGTACTTGCGAACCATGCCTCATGGGCAAGATGACTAAAATGCCATTCTCTGGAACAATGGAGCGAGCAACGGATTTGTTGGAAATCATACATACTGATGTATGTGGTCCAATGAATATTGAGGCTCGCGGCGGGTATCTTTATTATCTCACCTTCACAGATGATTTGAGCAGATATGGGTATATCTACTTAATGAAATATAAGTCTGAAACATTTGAAAAGTTCAAAGAATTTCAGAGTGAAGTGGAAAATCATCATAACAAGAAAATAAAATTTCTACGATCTGATCGTGGAGGAGAATATTTGAGTTACGAGTTTGGTCTTCATTTGAAACAATGCGGAATAGTTTCGCAACTCACGCCACCTGGAACACCACAACGTAATGGTGTGTCCGAACGTCGTAATCGTACTTTACTAGATATGGTGCGATCTATGATGTCTCTTACCGATTTACCGCTTTCGTTTTGGGGTTATGCTTTAGAGACAGCTGCATTCACGTTAAATAGGGCACCATCTAAATCCGTTGAGACGACGCCTTATGAACTATGGTTTGGCAAGAAACCAAAGTTGTCGTTTCTTAAAGTTTGGGGCTGCGATGCTTATGTGAAAAAGCTTCAACCTGATAAGCTCGAACCCAATACCCAAAGCAGACTGTTGGGTACACCTTCTATCATAGATCCGAAGGCAAAACATTTGTTGCTAAGATTGGATCCTTTCTAGAGAGGGAGTTTCTCTCGAAAGAAGTGAGTGGGAGGAAAGTAGAACTTGATGAGGTAACTATACCTGCTCCATTATTGGAAAGTAGTCCATCACATAAACCAGTTCCTTTGACACCTACACCAATTAGTGAGGAAGTTAATGATGATGATCATGAAACTTCGGATCAAGTTACTACCGAACCTCGTAGGTCAACCAAAGTAAGATCTGCACCAGAGTGGTACTGTAAGCCTGTTCTGGAGGTCATGTTACTTAACCATGGCGAACCTACGAACTATGAGGAAGCGATGATGAGCCCAGATTCTGAAAAATGGCTTGAGGCCATGAAATCTGAGATGGGATCCATGTATGAGAACAAAGTGTGGACTTTGGTTGACTTGCCTAATGATCGGCAAGCCATCGAGAAAAAATGGATCTTCAAGAAGAAAACTGATGCTGACGGTAATGTTACTGTCTACAAAGTTCGACTTGTTGCGAAAGGTTTTCGACAAGTTCAAGGAGTTGACTACGATGAGACCTTCTCACCCGTAGCGATGTTTAAGTCCGTCCGATTCATGTTAGCAATTGCCGCATTTTATGATTATGAAATTTGGCAAATGGATGTGAAGAATGCATTCCTGAATGGATTTCTGGAAGAAGAGTTGCATATGATGCAACCTAAAGGTTCTTTGGATCCAAAGGGTGCTAATAAAGTGTGCAAGCTCCAACGATCCATTTATGGATTGGTGCAAGCCTCTCGGAGTTGGAATAAACGTTTTGATAGTGTGATCAAAGCATATGGTTTTATACAGACTTTTGGAGAAGCCTATATTTACAAGAAAGTGAGTGGGAGCTCTGTAGCATTTCTAATATTATATGTGGATGACATATTGTTGATTGGAAATGATATAGAATTTCTGGATAGCATAAAAGGATGCTTGATAAGAGTTTTTTAATGAAAGACCTTGGTGAAGCTGGTTACATATTGGGCATCAAGATCTATAGAGATAGATCAAGACGCTTAATTGGACTTTCACAAAGCACATACCTTGACAAAGTTTTGAAGAGGTTCAAAATGGATCAGGCAAAGAAAGGGTTCTTACATGTGTTACAAGGTGTGAAGTTGAGTAAGACTCAATGCCCGACCACTGCAGAAGATAGAGAGAAAATGAAAAGTGTTCCCTATGCTTCAGCCATAGGCTCTATCATGTATGCAATGCTGTGTACCAGACCTGATGTGTGCCTTGCTATTAGTTTAGCAGGGAGGTACCAAAGTAATCCAGGAGTGGATCACTGGACAGCAGTCAAGAACATCCTGAAATACCTGAAAAGGACTAAGGATATGTTTCTCGTTTATGGAGGTGACAAAGAGCTCATCGTAAATGGTTACGTCGATGTAAGCTTTGACACCGATCCGGACGATTCTAAATCGCAAACCATATACGTGTTTATATTGAACAATGGAGCTGTTAGTTGGAGCAGTTCTAAACAAAGCGTCGTGGTGGGATCTACGTGTGAAGCGGAGTACATAGTTGCTTCGGAAGCAGCAAATGAAGGAGTCTGGATGAAGGAGTTCATATCCGACCTAGGTGTCATACCTAGTGCATCGGGTCCAATGAAAATCTTTTGTGACAATACTGGTGCAATTGCCTTGGCAAAGGAATCCATATTTCACAAGAGAACCAAACACATCAAGAGACGCTTCAATTCCATCTGCGATCATGTCCAGGTGGGAGACATAGAGATTTGCAAGATACATACGGATCTGAATGTTGCAGACCCGTTGACTAAGCCTCTCTCACGAGCAAAACATGATCATCACCAAGGCTCCATGGGTGTTAGAATCATTACTTTGTAATCTAGATTATTGACTCTAGTGCAAGTGGGAGACTGAAGGAAATATGCCCTAGAGGCAATAATAAAGTTATTATTTATTTCCTTATTTTATGATAAATGTTTATTATTCATGCTAGAATTGTATTAACCGGAAACATAATACATGTGTGAATACATAGACAAACAGAGTGTCACTTGTATGCCTCTACTTGACTAGCTCGTTGATCAACGATGGTTATGTTTCCTAACCATAGATATGAGTTGTCATTTGATAAACAGGATCACATTTCTACCTCTTGAGCACTGCGTTGGTTTTCCCTTGAAGAGGAAAGGGTGATGCAGCAAAGTAGCGTAAGTATTTCCCTCAGTTTTTGGGAACCAAGGTATCAATCCAGTAGGAGGCCACGCTCAAGTCCCTCGCACCTACACAAACAAAAAAAACCTCGCAACCAACGCAATAAAGGGGTTGTCAATCCCTTCACAGTCACTTACGAAAGTGAGATCTGATAGATATGATAAGATAATATTTTTGGTATTTTTGTAATAAAGATGCAAAGTAAAATAAAAGGCAATAAAAATAGCTAAGTGTTGGAAGATTAATATGATGGAAAATAGACCCGGGGGCCATAGGTTTCAATAGTGGCTTCTCTCAAGAGCATAAGTATTACGATGGTGAACAAATTACAGTTGAGCAATTGATAGAATTGAGCATAGTTATGAGAATATCTAGGTATGATCATGTATATAGGCATCACGTCTGTGACAAGTAGACCGACTCCTACCTGCATCTACTACTATTACTCCACACATCGACCGCTATCCAGCATGCATCTAGAGTATTAAGTTCAAAAGAACAGAGTAATGCTTTAAGTAAGATGACATGATGTAGAGGGATAAACTCATGCAATATGATATAAACCCCATCTTGTTATCCTCGATGGCAACAATACAATACGTGCCTTGCTGCCCCTGCTGTCACTGGAAAAGGACACCGCAAGATTGAACCCAAAGCTAAGCACTTCCCCCATTGCAAGAAAGATCAATCTAGTAGGCCAAACCAAACTGATAATTTGAAGAGACTTGCAAAGATAACCAATCATACATAAAAGAATTTAGAGAAGATTCAAATATTGTTCATAGATAATCTTGATCATAAACCCACAATTCATCGGTCTCAACAAACACACCACAAAGGAAGATTACATCGTATACATCTCCACGAGAATCGTGGAGAACTTTTTATTGAGAACCAAAGAGAGAGAATAAGCCATCTAGCTAATAACTATGGACCCGTAGGTCTGAGGTAAACTACTCACACATCATCAGAGAGGCTATGGTGTTGATGTAGAAGCCCTCCGTGATCAATGCCCCCTTCGGCAGGACGCCGGAAAAGGCCCCAAGATGGGATCTCACGGGTACAGAAGGTTGCGGCGGTGGAATTAGGTTTTCGTGGATGCTTCTGTTGGTTTGGGGGTACGTAAGTATATATAGGAGGAAGAAGTACGTCGGTGGAGCAACATGGGCCCCACGAGGGTGGAGGGTGCGCCCCCCTGCCTCGTGCTCTCCTGGTTGATTTCTTGACGTAGACTCCAAGTCCTATGGATCACGTTTGTTCCAAAAATCACGTTCCCGAAGGTTTCATTCCATTTGGACTCCGTTTGATATTCTTTTTCTGCGGAACTCTGAAATAGGCAAAAAAACAGCAATTTGGGCTGGGCTTCCGATTAATAGGTTAGTCCCAAAAATAGTATAAAAGTGTATAACAAAGCCCATTAATCATCCAAAACAGAATATAATATAGCATGAATCAATAAAAAATTATAGATACATTGGAGACGTATCAAGCATCCCCAAGCTTAATTCCTGCTCGTCCTCGAGTAAGTAAATGATAAAAACAGAATTTTTGATGCGGAATGCTACTTGGCATATTATTTTTAATGTAACCCTCTTAATTGTGGTATGAATATTCAGATCCGAAAGATTCAAGATAAACGTTTAATATTGACATAAAAGCAATAATACTTCAAGCATACTAACTAAGCAATTATGTCTTCTCAAAATAACATGGCCAAAGAAAGTTCATCCCTACAAAATCATATAGTTTAGTCATGCTCCATTTTCTGTCACACAAGAATGCTCTCATCATGCACAACCCCGATACCAAGCCAAGCAATTGTTTCATACTTTAGTAATCTCAAACTTTTTCAACCTTCACGCAATACATGAGCGTGAGCCATGGATATAGTACTATGGGTGGAATAGAATATAATGATGGGGGTTATGTGGAGAAGACAAAAAAGGAGAAAGTCTCACATCAACGCGGCTAATCAACGGGCTATGGGGATGCCCATCAATTGATGTTAATGCGAGGAGTAGGGATTGCCACGCAACGGATGCACTAGAGCTATAAATGCATGAAAGCTCAACAAAAGAAACTAAGTGGGTGTGCATCCAACTTGCTTGCTCACGAAGACCTAGGGCATTTGTGGAAGCCCATTGTTGAATATACAAGCCAAGTTCTATAATGAAAAATTCCCACTAGTATATGAAAGTGACAAAACGAGAGACTCTCTATCATGAAGATCATGGTGCTACTTTGAAGCACAAGTGTGAAAAAAAAGGATATTAGCATTGTCCCTTTTTATTTTCTCTTTTTTTGCGCCTTCCTTTTTTTGGCATTTCTCTTTTTTTATTGGGACAATGCTCTAGCTATGAATGATGATCATCACACTTCTATTTATTTACAACTCAATGATTACAACTCGATACTAGAACAAAGTATGACTCTATATGAATGCCTCCGGCGGCATACCGGGATAGGCAATGAATCAAGAGTGACATGTATGAAAAATTATGAACGGTGCTTGGCCACAAATACGATGTCAACTACATGATCATGCAAAGCAATATGACAATGATGAACGTGTCATGATAAATGGAATGGTGGAAAGTTGCATGGCAATATATCTCGGAATGGCAATGGAAATGCCATAATAGGTACGTATGGTGGCTGTTTTGGGGAAGATATAAGGAGGTTTATGTGTGACAGAGCGTATCATATCACGGGGTTTGGATGCACCGGCGAAGTTTGCACCAACTCTCAATGTGAGAAAGGGCAATGCACGGTACCGAAGAGGCTAGCAATGATGGAAGGGTAAGAGTGCGTATAATCCATGGACTCAACATTAGTCATAAAGAACTCACATACTTATTGCCAAAATCTACAAGTCATCAAAAACCAAGCACTACGCGCATGCTCCTAGGGGGATAGATTGGTAGGAAAAGACCATCGCTCGTCCCCGACCACCACTCACAAGGAAGACAATCAAAGAACACCTCATGTTTCAAATTTGTTACATAACATTTACCATACGTCCATGCTACGGGACTTGCAAACTTCAACACAAGTATTTCTCAATTTCACAACTACTCAACTAGCACAACTTTAATATCACTACCTCCATATCTCAAAACAATCATCAAGCATCAAACTTCTCTTAGTATTCAGCACACTCATAAGAAAGTTTTTACTAGTCTTGAATACTTAGCATATTAGGATTCATTTCCCAATTTAAGCAAATTACCATGCTGTTTAAGACTCTCAAAATAATATAAGTGAAGCACGAGAGAATAATAGTTTCTATAAAACAAAACCACCGCCGTGCTCTAAAAGATATAAGTGAAGCACTAGAGCAAAAACAATATAGCTCAAAAGATATAAGCGAAGCGCATAGAGTATTCTAATAAATTCTGAATCATGTGTGTCTCTCTCAAAATGTGTGTACAGGAAAGATGACTGTGGTAAACTAAAAAACAAAGAATCAAATCATACAAGACGCTTGAGGGAGTCCTGGATTAGGGGGTATCCGGACAGCAGGACTATATCCTTTGGCCGGACTGTTGGACTATGAAGATACAAGATTGAAGACTTCGTCTCGTGTCCGGATGGGACTCTCCTTGGCGTGGAAGGCAAGCTTGGTGATACGGATATGTAGATCTCCTACCATTGTAACCGACTCTATGTAACCCTAACCCCCTCTGGTGTCTATATAAACCGGAGGGTTTAGTCCATAGGACAACAACAATCATACCATAGGCTAGCTTCTAGGGTTTAGCCTCTACGATCTCGTGGTAGATCAACTCTTGTACTAATCATATCATCAAGATCAATCAAGCAGGAAGTAGGGTATTACCTCCATAGAGAGGGCCCGAACCTGGGTAAACATCGTGTCCCCTACCTCCTGTTACCATCTGCCTTAGACGCACAGTTCGGGATCCCCTACCCGAGATCCGCCGGTTTTGACACCGACTTTGGTGCTTTCATTGAGAGTTCCACTGTGTCGTCATCGTAAGGCTTGATGGCTCCTTCGATCATCGGTAACGATGCGGTCCAGGGTGAGGTCTTCCTCCCCGGACAGATCTTTGTATTCGGCGGCTTCCCACTGCGGGCCAACTCGTTTGGCCATCTGGAGCAGACCGATAGCTACGCCCCTGGCCATCAGGTCAGGTTTGGAAACTTGAATCACACTGCCGATATCCCCGGAGACTTGATCTTCGACGGATTCGAGCCCATGCCAGGTGTGTCGCACGATCACAACGAGCACGATATAGCTCTGTCGTCGGACAGTGTTCGGGAAACCACGCCAGCAACCGCCCCGGCCATTAATCCGGAACATGTCGCGCCACCCGAGGACGGGCGGATGGACCCCACCTTGGAAGTCGCACCCTCAGTGGCGATAGAGCCGAATACTGACCTTACCCTTCATGAGACCCGTGAAGCCGACTTGTCACCGGCCACGGACTCCGAACTGCCTACGCCCATGCCTATCGAATCCAATTGGGCGCCGATCATGGAGTTCACCTTCGCGGATATGTTTCAGCACTCGCCCTTCGGCGATGTGCTAAACTCGTTAAGGTTTCTGTCCCTATCAGGAGAACCTTGGCCGAACTACGCTCGGCTAGAATGGGATGCGGATGACGAAGAAATTCACTCCCCAGCCACCACCCACTTAGTAGCCACTGTCGAGGATTTAACCGTCATGCTTGACTTTGACTCGAAGACATCGATGGTATGGATAGCGATGCAGGAGACGAACAGGAACCACCGCCAACAGGGCGCTGGACCACCACTTCATCACATGACATCTACATGGTGGATACACCCAAAGAAAATGATGACGAGGAACAGAAGAAGGATAGCTCCCTCGAGAGGCAATCAAAGCGGCGCCGTAAGCGCCGCCCCAAATCCCGCCTCGGCAAAAACAGCGATAACAGCGCAAGAATAAACAATACCCCGGTTGACTCTGGAGGAAATGACGACCAAATAGACCCAACGACAGAGCAGGGTGAGCCAGCGGACGAACAAAGTACGGAGCCGCTATCCGAACACGGCGATGCCGAGCGTCAAGCTAATCAACCCGTCTCCGGAGAAGAAAACAGTCTGGATGACGATGAACAAATCATCCCGGAAAGGCAGCTCGGGCAAGAGAACCTCCGTAGAAGGCTTATCACCACTGCGAGGAGTTTGAAGAAGCAGAAGCAAAGGCTCAAGGCCGCACAAAATACACTCAACATTAGATGGAACAAAGTGCTCGATACGGCAGAAAAGTATGGTGACTGTCGCCACACGAAGAGCTACCCCAAGCGAAAGCTGCTGCCTGAATTCGACGATGAGGCCTTAGAGCCCCCACAGTCAAAAAATAAAACTGTCGGCCGGTCAGATCGACGACCCCGTGGCCGCGTCAGAGCGGCCAATGAGGCCACACATAAGTCAGTACATGACCCACGCAAGGACTCGCATCAAGAGATCACTGCAAAAGATCCATCTACAGATCAAGGAAACACGCTCCATCACCTAACCAAAACCAAATATCACAACCGTCCGAACGCCATGGTACAACTAAGTACAGAGGTGCCGCACACCCCCTATGTTTCACCGACGAAGTATTAGACCATGAATTTCCAGAAGGGTTCAAACCAATGAACATAGAGGCGTACGACGGGACCACAGACCCTGGGGTCTGGATTGAGGACTTCATCCTCCATATTCATAAGGCTCGCGGAGATGATCTCCATGCCATCAAATACTTGCCCCTCAAGCTCAAAGGACCAGCTCGGCACTAGCTGAAAAGCCTCCCCGAAAACTCCATTGGAAGTTGAGAGGAGCTCGAGGACACTTTCCGGCCTAATTTTCAAGGGACTTATGTCCGATCTCCGGACGCTGACGATTTAAGTCATATAATTCAACAGCCCGGAGAGTCATCCCGAAAGCTTTGGAACAGGTTTCTCACTAAGAAAAACCAAATTGTCGACTGTCCGGACGCTGAAGCCTTAGCAGCTTTCAAGCACAGCGTCCGAGACAAATGGCTTGCCAGACACCTCGGCCAAGAAAAGCTGAGAACAATGGCAGCTCTAACAAGCCTCATGACCCGCTTTTGCACAGGCGAGGATAGCTGGTTAGCCCGAAGTAGCACCAGCGACCCAAGCACATCCGAAGTCAGGGACGGCAATGGAAAACCGCGACATAGTAAAAACAAGCGCTGAAATAAAGAAGACAGCCCAGCTAACACGGCTGTAAATGCCGGATTCAGGGGCTCCCGACCGGGTCAGCGGAAAAAGCCCTTCAAAGGCAACAGAGATGGTCTGAATAGACTAAACAAGATCCCAGACAAACTATGTCAAATACACGGCACCCCCGATAAACATGCAAATCATACCCACAGAGAATGCTGGGTCTTCAAGCAGGCCGGCAAGCTAAACGCCGAACACAAGGGGGAGGACACACCAAGCGAAGACGAGGATGAGCCTCGCCAGCAAGGGACCGGGGGATAGAAGAAATTCCCATCGGAAGTCAAAACGGTAAACGTGGTACAAGTGATGAGGGGGAGAAGCAAAACCGCACTCCGAGACATACACGTCCTAGAACCCATCACCACCAAGTTCAACCCTTGGCTGTCCTGACCGATCACTTTTGATCACAGGGATCACGCTACAAGTATCCGGCCCGAAGGATTGGCTGCATTGGTGTTAGACCCAATAATAAACGGGTACCATCTCACACGAGTCCTCATGGACGGCGGCAGCAGTCTAAACCTGATATATCAGGACACAGTCCGCAAAATGGGAATAAACCCAACAAAAATCAGCCACAGTAATGCTACCTTCAAGGGGGTAATACCAAGCACAGAGACCCGCTGCGCGGGCTCTCTAATACTAGAGGTTGTGTTCGGCTCGCTTGACAACTTCCGAAGCGAAAAGCTAACCTTCGACATTGCTCCATTTCGAAGTGGCTATCAAGCACTACTCGGACGAGCGGCTTTTGCTCGTTTTAATGCAATACCGCACTATGCTTTTCTCAAGCTTAAGATGCCCGGTCTGTTGGGGAACGTAGTAATTTCAAAAAATTTCCTACGCACACGCAAGATCATGGTGATGCATAGCAATGAGAGGGGAGAGTGTTGTCTACGTACCCTCATAGACCGGAAGCGGAAGCGTTAAAACAACGCGGTTGATGTAGTCGTACGTCTTCACGGCTCGACCGATCAAGCACCGAAACTACGGCACCTCCGAGTTCTTGCACACGTTCAGCTCGATGACGATCCCCGGACTCCGATCCAGCAAAGTGTCGGGGATGACTTCTGTCAGCACGACGGCGTGGTGACGATCTTGATGTTCTACTGTCGCAGGGCTTCGCCTAAGCACCGCTACAATATTATCGAGGATTATGGTGGAGGGGGGCACCGCACACGGCTAAAAGATCAATGATCAATTGTTGTGTCTTTGGGGTGCCCCCTGCCCCCGTATATAAAGGAGTGGAGGAGGGGGCCGGCCAAGGAGGGTGGAGCGCCCAAGGGGGGGAGTCCAACTCCCACCGGGAGTAGGACTCCCCTTTTTCCTATTAGGAGTAGGAGAGGGAAGGAAGAGGAAGGAGGGAGGAAGGAAAGGGGGGCCGGCCCCCTTCCCAATTCGGATTGGGCTTGGGGGGGCGCCCCCTCCCTTGCTCCTTTCCCCTCCTTTCCACTAAGGCCCAATAAGGCCCATATACCTCCCTGGGGATTCCGATAACCTCCCGGTGATCCGGTATTGTCCCAATCTCACCCGGAACCTTTCCGGTGTCCGAATATAGTCGTCCAATATATCGATCTTTATGTCTCGGCCATTTCGAGACTCCTCGTCAAGTCCGTGATCACATCCAGGACTCTGAAAAACCTTCGGTACATCAAAATATATAAACTCATAATGAAACTGTCATCGTAACGTTAAGCGTGCGGACCCTACGGGTTCGAGAACAATGTAGACATGACCGAGACACGTCTCCGGTCAATAACCAATAGCGGAACCTGGAAGCTCATATTGGCCCCTACATATTCTACGAAGATCTTTATCGGTCAGACCGCATAACAACATACGTTGTTCACTTTGTCATCGGTATGTTACTTGCCCGAGATTCGATCGTCGATATCTCAATACCTAGTTCAATCTCGTTACCGGCAAGTCTCTTTACTCGTTCCGTAATACATCTTCTCGCAACTAACTAATTAGTTGCATTGCTTGCAAGGCTTAAGCGATGTGCATTACCGAGAGGGCCCAGAGATACCTCTCCGACAATCGGAGCGACAAATCCTAATCTCGAAATACGCCAACCCAACATGTACCTTTGGAGACACCTGTATAGCACCTTTATAATCACCCAGTTACGTTGTGACGTTTGGCAGCACACAAAGTGTTCCTCCGGTAAACGGGAGCTGCATAATCTCATAGTCATAAGAACATGTATAAGTCATGAAGAAAGCAATAGCAACATACTAAACGATCGGGTGCTAAGCTAATGGAATGGGTCATGTCAATCACATCATTCTCCTAATGATGTGATCCCGTTAATCAAATGACAACTCATGTCTATGGTTAGGAAACATAACCATCTTCGATTAACGAGCTAGTCAAGTAGAGGCATACTAGTGACACTCTGTTTGTCTATTTATTCACACAAGTATTATGTTTCCAGTTAATACAATTCTAGCATGAATAATAAACATTTATGAAGATATAAGTAAATAAATAATAACTTTATTATTGCCTCTATGGCATATTTCCTTCAGTCTCCCACTTGCACTAGAGTCAATAATCTAGATTACATAGTAATGATTCTAACACCCATGGAGCCTTGGTGTTGATCATGTTTTGCTCGTGGAAGAGGCTTAGTCAACGGGTCTGCTACATTCAGATCCGTATGTATCTTGCAAATCTCTATGTCTCCCACCTAGACTAGATCCCGGATGGAATTGAAGCGTCTCTTGATGTGCTTGGTTCTCTTGTGAAATCTGGATTCCTTTGCCAAGGCAATTGCACCAGTATTGTCACAAAAGATTTTCATTGGACCCGATGCACTAGGTATGACACCTAGATCGGATATGAACTCCTTCATCCAGACTCCTTCGTTTGCTGCTTCCGAAGCAGCTATGTACTCCGCTTCACATGTAGATCCCGCCACGACGCTTTGTTTAGAACTGCACCAACTGACAGCTCCACTGTTTAATGTAAATACATATCGGTTTTGCGATTTAGAATCGTCCGGATCTGTGTCAAAGTTTGCATCAACGTAACCATTTACGATGAGCTCTTTGTCACCTCCATGTACGAGAAACATATCCTTAGTCCTTTTCAGGTATTTCAGGATGTTCTTGACCATTGTCCAGTGATCCACTCCTGGATTACTTTGGTACCTCCCTGCTAGACTTATAGCAAGGCACACATCAGGTCTGGTACACAGCATTGCATACATGATAGAGCCTATGGCTGAAGCATAGGGAACATCTTTCATTTTCTCTCTATCTTCTGCAGTGGTCGGGCATTGAGTCTTACTCAACTTCACACCTTGTAACACAGGCAAGAATCCTTTCTTTGCTTGATCCATTTTGAACTTCTTCAAAACTTTGTCAAGGTATATGCTTTGTGAAAGTCCAATCAAGCGTCTTGATCTATCTCTATAGATCTTAATGCCTAATATGTAAGCAGCTTCACCGAGGTCTTTCATTGAAAAACTCTTATTCAAGTATCCATTTATGCTATCCAGAAATTCTATATCATTTCCAATTAGCAATATGTCATCCACATATAATATCAGAAATGCTACAGAGCTCCCACTCACTTTCTTGTAAATATAGGCTTCTCCGAAAGTCTGTATAAAACCAAATGCTTTGATCACACTATCAAAGCGTTTATTCCAACTCCGAGAGGCTTGCACCAGTCCATAAATGGATCGCTGGAGCTTGCACACTTTGTTAGCTCCCTTTGGATTGACAAAACCTTCCGGCTGCATCATATACAAATCTTCTTCCAGAAATCCATTCAGGAATGCAGTTTTGACATCCATCTGCCAAATTTCATAATCATAAAATGCGGCAATTGCTAACATGATTCGGACAGACTTAAGCATCGCTACGGGTGAGAAGGTCTCATCTTAGTCAATCCCTTGAACTTGTCGAAAACCTTTTGCGACTAGTCGAGCTTTGTAGACAGTAACATTACCATCAGCGTCAGTCTTCTTCTTGAAGATCCATTTATTATCAATTGCTTGCCGATCATTGGGCAAGTCAACCAAAGTCCACACTTTGTTCTCATACATGGATCCCATCTCAGATTTCATGGCTTCAAGCCATTTTGCGGAATCTGGGCTCACCATCGCTTCTTCATAGTTCGTAGGTTCATCATGATCTAATAGCATGACTTCCAGAACAGGATTACCATACCACTAGAGTGCGGATCTTACTCTGGTTGATCTACGAGGTTCAGTAGTAACTTGTTCTGAAGTTTCATGATCATCATCATTAGCTTCCTCACTAATTGGTGTAGGTGTCACAGAAACCGGTTTCTGTGATGTACTACTTTCCAATAAGGGAGCAGGTACAGCTACCTCATCAAGTTCTACTTTCCTGCCCCTCACATCTTTCGAGAGAAACTCCTTTTCTAGAAAGGATCCATTCTTAGCAACAAATGTCTTGCCTTCGGATCTGTGATAGAAGGTGTACCCAACAGTCTCCTTTGGGTATCCTATGTAGACACATTTCTCCGATTTGGGTTCGAGCTTATCAGGTTGAAGCTTTTTCACATAAGCATCGCAGCCCCAAACTTTCAGAAACGACAACTTTGGTTTCTTGTCAAACCATAGTTCATAAGGCGTCGTTTCAACGGATTTTGATGGTGCCCTATTTAACGTGAATGCGGCCGTCTCTAAAGCATAACCCCAAAATGATAGCGGTAAATCTGTAAGAGACATCATAGATCGCACCATATCAAGTAAAGTACGATTATGATGTTCGGACACACCATTACGCTGTGGTGTTCCGGGTGGCGTGAGTTGCGAAACTATTCCGGATTGTTTCAAATGTAAACCAAACTCGTAACTCAAATATTCTCCTCCAAGATCAGATCGTAGAAACTTTATTTTCTTGTTACGATGATTTTCAACTTCACTCTGAAATTCTTTGAACTTTTCAAATGTTTCAGACTTATGTTTCATTAAGTAGATATACCCATATCTGCTTAAATCATCTGTGAAGGTGAGAAAATAATGATATCCGCCACGAGCTTCAACATTCATTGGACCACATACATCTGTATGTATGATTTCTGACAAATCTGTTGCTCTCTCCATAGTACCGGAGAACGGCGTTTTAGTCATCTTGCCCATGAGGCACGGTTCACAAGTACCAAGTGATTCATAATCAAGTGGTTCGAAAAGTCCATCAGTATGGAGTTTCTTCATGCGCTTTACACCGATATGACCTAAACGGCAGTGCCACAAATAAGTTGCACTATCATTATCAACTCTGCATCTTTCGGCTTCAACATTATGAATATGTGTATCACTACTATCGAGATTCATCAAAAATAGACCACTCTTCAAGGGTGCATGACCATAAAAGATATTACTCATATAAATAGAACAACCATTATTCTCTGATTTAAATGAATAACCGTCTCGCATCAAACAAGATCCAGATATAATGTTCATGCTCAACGCTGGCACCAAATAACAATTATTTAGGTCTAATACTAATCCTGATGGTAGATGTAGAGGTAGCGTGCCGACCGTGATCACCGACTTTGGAACCATTTCCCACGTGCATCGTCACCTCGTCCTTTGCTAGTGTTCGCTTAATCCGTAGTCCCTGTTTCGAGTTGCAAATATTAGCAACAGAACCAGTATCAAATACCCAGGTGCTACTTCGAGCTCTAGTAAGGTACACATCAATAACATGTATATCACATATACCTTTGTTCACCTTGCCATCCTTCTTATCCGCCAAATACTTGGGGCAGTTCCGCTTACAGTGACCAGTCTGCTTGCAGTAGAAGCACTTAGTTTCAGGCTTAGGTCCAGACTTGGGTTTATTCTCTTGAGCAGCAGCTTGCTTGCTGTTCTTCTTGAAGTTCCCCTTCTTCTTCCCCTTGCTCTTTTCCTTGAAACTAGTGGTCTTGTTGACCATCAACACTTGATGCTCCTTCTTGATTTCTACCTCCGCAGCTTTTAGCATTGCGAAAAGCTCGGGAATTGTCTTATCCATCCCTTGCATATTATAGTTCATCATGAAGCTCTTGTAGCTAGGTGGAAGTGATTGGAGAATTATGTCAATGACGCAATCATCCGGAAGATTAACTCCCAGTTGAATCAAGTGATTATTATACCCGGACATTTTGAGTATATGCTCACTGACAGAACTGTTCTCCTCCATCTTGCAGCTATAGAACTTATTGGAGACTTCATATCTCTCAATCCGGGCATTTGCTTGAAATATTAGCTTCAACTCCTGGAACATCTCATATGCTCCATGACGTTCAAAACGTCGTTGAAGACCCGGTTCCAAGCCGTAAAGCATGGCACATTGAACTATCGAATAGTCATCAGCTTTGCTCTGCCAGACGTTCTTAACGTCGTCAGTTGCATCGGCAGCAGGCCTGGCACCTAGCGGTGCTTCTAGGACGTAATTCTTCTATGCAGCAATGAGGATAATCCTCAAGTTATGGACCCAGTCTGTGTAATTGCTACCATCATCTTTCAACTTTGCTATCTCAAGGAACGCATTAAAATTCAACGGAACAACAGCACGGGCCATCTATCTACAATCAAACATAAACAAGCAAGATACTATCAGGTACTAAGTTCATGATAAATTTAAGTTCAATTAATCATATTACTTAAGAACTCCCACTTAGAAAGACATCCATGTACGTACACGTTCGCGACCAGAATGACAATGCTACGTACGCTTCGACCAGGTGGGTCCCGACTGTCAGGCACTTCCTTGCGTGCGAAGATGTAGCTGGTGGGTCCCAGCAGTCAGGGGGGCGAATCGTTTTTTTTTTGCCCGGACGCACTTCCTTGCATGCTAAGATGTAGCTGGTGGGTCCCAGCAGTTAGGGGGGCGAATCATTTTTTTGCCCGGACGCACTTCCTTGCGTGCGAAGATGTAGCTGGTGGGTCCCAGCAGTAACGGGGAAATGTTTTTTTCGTGAAATACGGTGGCCCGTCTGGTGGGTCCTCACTGTCAGGTGGAGGAATCATTATTTTGCGCGTAATAAGGAGGCACTTCCTTGCTGCGGCCATGGACCCAGTTGTCAGCCTCTCCACGTACAGTCCACGTCCGATGGAAGTCGTTCCTTGACCACGCCACGCCGAGAGCACCACGGTGGTGGACGACAGGGAGGACTAGGAAGGGGACGACTCGGAGCCGGGGAAGACGCAGCAGTGGATGCCCACGCAAAGAGGAGTACGAGGGTTCACTGGTTCGGCTGCGGTGTGAGGCTGCTGTCGCCGCAGAATAACAGGGGGTGTGGGTGAGTAGAGGGATGGCCTGGCCAGCGGTGGGAGTAGTAGGGGGCGATGAGGCCTTCGCGGCATCACAGCCGGCCATAGGAGGCAGGAGCACGCGGCACGACCGGCGCTGGTTTGGGCGGCTGGAGCAAGAAGACCAGAGATTGAAGAAGCACTATGGCCGTTGGATGAACATCGTACCGTAACAGGAGCTAGAATCGTTCATATTGACTAAGTTGACAAAGCCCTGTGTCCCCGTCAACTTGGTAGGCCCACAAGTCAGCCTCCCACTATGCTAAGTTCCAGCTGGTAGGGGGAATATTCATTATTTTGTGCGTAATAAGGAGGCACTTCCTTGCGAGCGAAGATAGCTAGTGGGTCCGACATGTTAGCGAGAGGCACGTTATTTTCACGAAATACAGAGGCCCTTCCGGTGGGTCCCAAATGTCAGGTGGAGGAATCATTATTTTGCGCGTAATAAGGGGGCATTTCCTTGTGTGCGGCCGTGGACCCAACTGTCAGCCTCTCCACGCACAGTCTACTTATGATGGTGTTGTTCGTTGACCACGTTGACCACGCCGTGCCGAGCGCATCCAAGGTGGTGGACGACGGCGAGGCCCCGGACAGCAACGAACCGGAGATGGGAAGACGTGGGAGTAGAGTCGCAGACAGAGAGGTGTACGAGGGTTAACTGGTTCTAGTGCCGTGTTTCGGCAGTCGATGGAGAAGAACAGGAGATGTGGAGGGGTGGAGGGATGGCCTGGCCAACGGTGGAGTAGCGCTTCATAGCGAAGCGTGCTAAGCAGAGCTGCTAGCAGCAGGAGGAGGGAGGTGGCCCCAGCGGCGCTGGAGGAATTATAGGGGATGTGCATATCCCCGTTGAGGTAACTTAGTGTTATTCGAAATTTCTCCGGTTCCATGATTATCGGAATGAGTTTGTTAACAAGACTTGATCAACCTTGTCAGTGGATTCTTTTTGATGAGCATGAGATGGATGAAACTAGCAGCACAACCTTCTGTACCTTCTCTATACTTTCTATTATTTAGTAGAAATAAAGTAAAAATAGTATTTTTCTGTCTGTTTCCTGATTTATCCGTGCAATATAAAAATATCCCAAAAATAAAAGTCCTTAGAATGACATGCCAATTTAATATGATTTTTTCGGGAATATTTGAGGATTTAATGTGCAAAAATTACCGCGGGGGAGCTGCCACCTGGCCACGAGGGTGGAGGGCGCGCCCTACCCCCCCTGGGTGCGCCCCCTACCTCGTGGGCCCATGGTGGCCCTCCTCCACTTATCCCTGGACCCATCTTCTTCCTCTTCCTCACAAAAACCCGAAAAACCAACTCAAGCACGAGTTTCAGCCCTCTTTGCTGTGATTTTCGATCTCCTTGCTCAAAGCACCTCTCGCAAAACTGCTTGGGGAGATTGTTCCTTGGTATGTGACTCCTCCATTGGTCCAATTAGTTTTTGTTCTAGTGCTTTACTCCTTGCAAATTTGTGCTGCATAGGTGACCATGTTCTTGAGCTTGCATGTCAAATTTATATGGTTCCAAGTAGTTCTAATGCTTGATATAGGCTCTAGGCACTTGTAGGAGTAGTTGCTATCAGTTTTATTGAAGTTGGTTCACTTTTGTTTGAAGTTACTAAAAATTTCAGAAATTTTTCAGAGAAAAGCAATATGCTTAGGAAGATGTCCCAAGGTGGTTCTTCTAAGAAGCAAGGACCCCGGCTGGCTATGCGTGATGCTGACGAGGAACCACCAAGAGACGCTCTAGTGCGGCCTTGCGAATGGCCGTCGAAAAATTTTATGGATCGTGCAGGAATTAAAGAAGAATTTAAAGCATATTTGCGCAATGCCGGTCTTGAGGATTTTGAGGCTGACAAATGCCCCCAGTATCATGATCTCACAAGTTCATTTGTGAGGAGGGAAAACGAAGATATACTATCACCAGAGAGGAGGCAGATGAGTACGAGAGGAGAGCGGAGGCAGCCTGACTCCACGCTGTAGCTCAGCAGGCGATAACCACTGCATCACAGTATGATCCCAGCTATTCCTCGTCGTAGTACGACCCCAGCTACACCTACGGGTATCCGCCAGGCTATCCCTGGCAATAGACCAACTTAGGCCAAAAGCCTAAGCTTGGGGGAGTACGTATTTCTCACCGACGTTACATTTATGTTCACACACACTCATTGCTAGATGTCGGTGCACATGCCCTTCACTGTAATATCCATGCTAGTTTATTTTCTTTTTCCTGCTTTCTTCTTGTGTGTTTGTTAAACCTTAAGAAAAACCAAAAACATTAGTAGTAGTTTATTTTTCTGCTGTAGTAGTAGTAAGTAAAAAAGAAAACCCAAAAATATTTCCCGTTCTTCTTTTGCTTGTTGGGAGCTTTCCCGTGTAAATAGTTTTTATTTCTTTTCTTTTCTTTTGGGGTCAGTAGGAGAAGACCATGATTAAATTGTTGAAGTGGCTCTTATATGCATTATTGTTGAATTAACCCAGAGCCCATATTGCCTTGTCTTCTCCTGTTTATTGAATGCTCGCAGATTCCAGCTTAGTACAATGCACGTGCACTCTTATTATTATTCACATCGTTCGGTCGTGCAAGTGAAAGGCAATTATGATGATATATGATGGACCGACTGAGATGAGAAAAGCTGGTATGAACTCGACCTCTTTTGTTTTTGTAAATATGATGAGTTCATCATTCTTGATTCAGCTTATTATGAATAAACATGTTTGCAATGACAATTAGAGATCATAGTTGCTTGTCCCATGCTTGATTAGCTATGAGTTATAATGGTTTACCTTGTGTAACAACATGCTATTGAGATGATTATGATGTGGTATGATGGGGTGGTATCCTCCTTTGAATGATTTAAGTGACTTGACTTGGCACATGTTCACGCATGTAGTTGAAACAAAATCAACATAGCCTTCACGATATTTATGTTCATGGTGGATTATATCCTACTCATGCTTGCATCCAATGTTTATTAATTTTAATGCATGTACATGGCTGATGTCGCTCTCTAGTTGGTCGCTTCCCAGTCTTTTGCTAGCCTTCACTTGTACTAAGCGGGAATACTGCTTGTGCATCCAATCCCTTAAACCCCAAAGTTATTCCAGATGAGTCCACTATACCTTCCTATATGCGGTATCTACCTGCCGTTCCAAGTAAATTTGTATGTGCCAAACTCTAAACCTTCAAATAAACATTTTGTTTTGTATGCTCGAATAGCTCATGTATCAACCAAAGCTACCCTTATATTCCATGTTAGGCGGGTTATTCTCAAGAGGAGTGGACTCCGCTCCTCACCCATGAGAAAATGGCTGGTCACCGGGATGCCTAGTCCCATGCTTTATGCAAACTAAATCAAAATTTAATTGCAAACAAAACTCCCCCTGGGACCTGATGTATGTTGGAGACACTCGTTGTTTCGAGCAAGTCATGGATTGATGCTTGTTGGTGGAGGCGGAGTATAAACTTTACCATTCTGTTTTGGAACCGCCTATAATGTGTGTGACATGGAAGATATCGCCATCTCTTAGTTGCTACGTTGACAATGAAAGTATACCGCTCAAAATACAATTTATCTCTATTTCAAAACCGAGCTCTGGCACCTCTACAAATCCCTGCTTCCCTCTGCGAAGGGCCTATCTATTTACTTTTATGTTGAGTCATCAGCCTCTTATTAAAAAGCACTAACTGGAGAGTGCAGCTGTCATTTGCATTCATCATTGTTAATTTATATTGGGTATGACTATGATTGGATCTCTTTTACCATGAATTACAGTGTCTAGTTAGTCCTTGATCTTTAAAGGTGCTCTGCATTTATGTTTTGCGGTCTCAGAAAGGGCTAGCGAGATACCATCCTGTTATATCATATTATGATTGTTTTGAGAAAGTGTTGTCATCCGAGATTTATTATTATGGCTTGCTAGTTGATTATGCTATTGATATAAGTGATTGTGAGACCTGAGAATTAGTGCTAATGTGGTTAGTTATGATCTTTGCTAAAAACCTGAATGCTGGCTTTCCATATTTACAACAACAAGAGCAAACAGATTTTGTAAAAGTTTTCTTTTTCTCTTTCAGTTTGTCAACTGAATTGCTTGAGGACAAGCAAGGGTTTAAGCTTGGGGGAGTTGATACGTCTCCATCGTATCTACTTTTCCAAACACTTTTGCCCTTGTTTTGGACTCTAACTTGTATGATTTGAATGGAACTAACCCGGACTAACGCTGTTTTCAGCAGAATTGCCATGATGTTGTTTTATGTGCAGAAAACAAAAGTTCTCGGAATGACCTAAAACTCCACGGGATGTCTTATAAAAAATAATAAAAAATCCTCGCCAAAGATGAAGACCAGGGGGCCCACACCCTGTCCACGAGGGTGGGGGGCACCCCCCCTACCTTGTGGGCCCCCTGGACACCCTCCGACACCAACTCCAACTCTATATATTGGCTTTCGGGGAGAAAAAAATAAGAGAGAAGAAATCATCGCGTTTTACGATATGGAGCCGCCGCCAAGCCCTAAAACCTCTCGGAACGGCTGATCTGGAGTCCGTTCGGGGCTCCGGAGAGGGGGATTTGTCGCCGTTGTCATCATCAACCATCCTCCATCACCAATTTCATGATGCTCGCCGCCGTGCGTGAGTAATTCCATCATAGGCTTGCTGGACGGTGATGGGTTGGATGAGATTTATCATGTAATCGAGTTAGTTTTGTTAGGGTTTGATCCCTAGTATCCACTATGTTCTGAGATTGATGTTGCTATGACTTTGCTATGCTTAATGCTTGTCACTAGGGCCCGAGTGCCATGATTTCAGATCTGAACCTATTATGTTTTCATGAATATATGTGAGTTCTTGATCCTATCTTGCAAGTCTATAGTCACCTACTATGTGTTATGATCCGGCAACCCCGAAGTGACAATAATCGGGACCACTCCTGGTGATGACCATAGTTTGAGGAGTTCATGTATTCAATATGTGCTAATGCTTTGTTCCGGTTCTCTATTAAAAGGAGGCCTTAATATCCCTTAGTTTCCAATTGGACCCCGCTGCCACGGGAGGGTAGGACAAAAGATTTCATGCAAGTTCTTTTCCATAAGCACGTATGACTATATTCGGAATACATGCCTACATTACATTGATGAATTGGAGCTAGTTCTGTGTCACCCTATGTTATGACTGTTACATGATGAACCGCGTCCGGCATAATTATCCATCACTGATCCGGTGCCTACGAGTTTTCCATATACTGGTTCTCGCTATTTACTTTTCCGTTGTTACTGTTACAATCACTACAAAATACCGAAAATATTTACTATTGCTCGCACTACTCTTTTGTTACCGTTACCACCACTATCATATTACTTTGCTACTAAACACTTTGCTGCAGATACTAAGTTTCCAGGTGTGGTTGAATTGACAACTCAGCTGCTAATACTTGAGAATATTCTTTGGCTCCCCTTGTGTAGAATCATTAAATTTGGGTTGAATACTCTACCCTCGAAAACTGTTGCGATCTCCTATACTTGTGGGTTATCATTTACTGCTCCCTTGTTACGAGTAGTTATCAACCTAGAGCTCTGCTCACCGGCCATGGCAACGACGGACGAAGAAGAAGCACTTATGAGGAGGAAAGGTAGAGTAATTTTCGGTTAGGTAGTTCCCCTTTTTATAACCTAAGTACTAGCACTAGTACTAATACCTGCATAGTGGGAACACGTTCAGGTTTGGTACATACTAGTAGGTGTGAGCAGGCTTTCGAATGTGATGGGAACAAGGTAAAGATTAATTGCTGGTTTTGGTTTCGAGGCCCGAAACGGCTCCCGATGAGTTTAGCGGAACATAAATTTCAAGTACTACACTGCTCAAATGCGTAAATATTGTGTTACTGTCAAAAATTGGCACAAAATACGAAGGAGACCAATGGAAGTACTACTAGCAACCCATGATTTAACTACTCGCATGCGCGCAGTGGAGTAATAATGTCTTTCTTCTGCCCTCACGTCCACTCAATTTGCAAGCGCTGTATTAATTGACCATCAATGAAGTGAACGACTTTACACGCGTCAAATTATCACATGGGGTGGATCTTGGTACAAAATTGTGTCCGCTCGTGTACCCGCGTGTGCATGCGAGGGAATGGGTGTGTGCGTGGCGTGCATGCATATCTTCGCTTCGTGCATGTACCGCCAGTATGGCTCAGGGAGGACGAGTACATTCTTCTGGAACCAGCAGCACGTCATTGTGATCAATCCACGCAAGGAGGTCGCAACAACGCCTCCACATGTGCCACGTGGCTTCATGAACTGTAAGAGAGACACTGTGTAGCGTGCCATTGGTATTCTAATTTATGTGTTTTGCACATACTCGAAGTACTAGTAAGGTACACGTGCATTGCACGCATCAGATTTTGCAACCAAATTATGAATAAATACCACACTATAGCATGTAAGCTTTGAGTCATATATGCCTGATGTAGCCCTTCGTTTAATTCTTATAGTTCATCTCATTCAAAATCAATTAGTTTTTTAAAAAAGCTAAGAACGCGGGAATAGGAAAAACATGGGATTATAGTGGAATGTCGTCTTGAATCCTACAGGATTGTACGAGTGTTTGATTGTGCATAGAAAAAACGAAGAATTCTTTCAAAGAGGTTTGAGTGGATGGGATGTTTCCTATGAAATCTAGTGCAAATGAATCATATGGAAAAATTCCTATGGTTTACATTCCTACGAATCAAACAACTAAGATAGGAAAAATTCTTAATGATTAGAATCCTCCAAAATTCCTTTGAGAATCCTTTGAATCAAAGAAGCCCTTAATCTATTTTATGATTCCTGGAATTGTGCGTTGTAAAGCATAAAGTAAAAACAAATAATGGCAATTCAACTAGAAAGAAAGTTTGGGCAGTTATGATATGGAAGATTCTAGAACAAAAGAGAACCACGCACTGTTGTTTTGAGGTTTGTGCATTATGCTTAAGTTCAACCATGGAGTCTGCTAGATTGTACATGTCTCAAAATCTGGTGGGGGGCTAGAAGATGGTGCGAGGGGCCGAGTGGAGGGAGACTATGAAGGAATGCACAAGTGCAAGATCGATATTTAGAGAGAGGGGGAAAACACGTGCGCTGTTGCGCGCAGTGGTGGAGCCATGAAAAATAAATGAGCTAGGGGTCCAAGCATTGCTAATCCTTTACGAGGAGGGTCAATTAATGAACTTAAACCATTTTTATCAGCAATTGTCTAATGATCACATTCTAATGATCACATTCATATTAGCCTTGATATATAGTGATGTTAGGGGGGAGGGGGCAGGGCCCTTACTGCCCCCTGTTTTCGCCATTGTGCACGCATCTGAGAGATGAAGCGGAAGGCATGGATGATGAGAGGGGGACGTTGAATATATATATAATTAATGTGGGTGTATTAGCTATATATGTTAATCCTATATAGAGAGGTATAGATTGATTGATGTGGACATGGGAAAGAGGGTGAGACCTCACTGGATATATCGATTGATCGGTTTGTGTGGAAAACTATGAAAGACCTAGCTATATACACACATACATAGAGGAACATCAATCGTTGCGCATGCACGCGTGAGAGATAAAGAATGCCCGATATGGAGAGGGGGATGTGTGTGGGTGTGTGCCTTCATGGGAGACCGACCTGAAGAAAAAGACTGCATGCGTGCGATGGATAATGCTGACTGGTAGTGTGTGTGCGTGCATGCACGAGAGAAAGTTAGTGGTACAATTATAAAGAGAAGACTACTGTGTGGGTGTAAAAGAATAGGTGAGGTCATAACCAATGTAAAGTTGAATTCAAATATTTGAATAAGAGATCCTGATGTTTGAAACCCATGCATGCATGAATATAACGGAGATCTGCGCGATGTGGTTTGGAAACGAGCATGTTGTAATGTATACACGTTGAACAAGGTCAGACTGATTTGAATTTGAGATACCGATGGCAGACATCATTTGGCCAAGTCGCATCCGTACATGGACACACTATTCTAATTGGAGATGATGGGCGGCTTTCGCATCACATATCTATATCTATACCCCTATATATATTATATTTTATATATTTTTATATTGTGTGCGGGTAACTTTAACTTTGAAAGATGGTCGTTGGATGAGGCGAATCCGATGGTCCAAAGATGGCAAATTTGAGCACTACTGGCCGTTCCACCAGATTTCGGCACATGTATAATCTAGAAGACTCCATGGTTGAACTTAAGCATAATGCACAAACATCAAAACACAAGCACTTCTTATTTGTTCTAGAATCTTCCATATCAGAATTGCCCAAATGTTTTCTACATGATTTGCCATTATTTGTTTTTACTTTATGTCTTACGACGCACAATTCCATGAATCTTAAAATAGATTATCTTTCTTATAAAAACTAGATGATTTTGAATAAAACGAACTATAAGAATTAAACGAACATCTACATCATGCATATATGACTCAAAGCTTGCATGCCATAATGTGGTATTTATTCATAATTTGGTTGCCAAATCTCATGTGTGCAATGCACGTGTACCTTACTCTAGTCTAAATGGTGTTTGTGTGTGTGTTGTGCGTGTTGAGGTGCAAATTGTCTTTTTTGGGGGTACACGTTAAGCTTGTTCTTCCGAAATTTCAAGCCGCGCCTTGTTATGCCGAAAATTCAAGCTAGCGTCTCTGTGTATCGTGCTACGAAACTCCCGCCTCTTCAACCCGCGCCTTGTTAGCCCGAAATATTTAAGATATATCTTTGTATCGTTGTGCTCCGACAACTCCCTCCATCTCAACCCGCGCCTTGCTATTCCGAAATTACAACGCGCGTGAAAACTCCCACCTCCTGTGAAATCCCGACACGCAAAATGCGCGTGGTATCCCTGAACCGAAAGAACCGCCTCAAATCGGTGAGGGTACTTTTGTAACTTACCCCACATTTCGGACAAGCGCGTCTCTAAGCCATGGTTCCCCACTACCATCCCATCCGCCCACCCATTCGTACACCGAGGCTGCGAAAACCCGCGACGAAACCCCACACCCTGCTCCATCCGCCACCCAGCCGCAACCTCTTCCCCGACGACCTCATCCACAGCAACACCTCGACGTCCCTCATCCACCGTACCGGATGAGGATCCATCGTTGATCTCATCATCCTGCCGGTTCAACCACCCCGTCCTCCACCTCCAAGGATCTGCCCCAATGTTCCTCTCGCCTTTCGCGCCACCTCCATTCCCACACCGCCGTCTTCACCTGCACCACCGGAAGAGCATCATCATCACCATTTCCTGGGATGAAGCTGCGGCCTAATCGGCCCCACCAAAGAGGTTGTACACTAATCGCCGCATTTTCTTCTTGATTCGATCTCACGGTGCTGCCGGCGCTCGGTCCTGAGCCAACACGGCGCGGCTCCATCCACGGCGGCGTCGCCGGCCACTTCCTCCACGGCGTCGCTCCCTCGGCGGCGACGTCCACATCAGTAGGAGCTGCTGCTGCTTTAGCTCTTGCTCGCGCTGCTGCTCTGCTCTTGCTCTTGGTCCCCTGCCTGGTCTGCTCTTGCTATTGCTCTTGCTCGTGCTGCTGCTCTCGCTCTTGCTCTTGCTTGCGATGCTGCTCCGATTTAGCTACACTTCAGTCGACTGAATCGACTTTTGGGTCAGTCGATTTTCAGGGGGTGAGGGGGGGCTCGCCGGGATGAAGGAAGAACCAGCCGCAACGGGAGGGGGGCTCACCGGAGAGGTACCCCACTATCTATCTTAGGGTTCAGGATGGGGGCGATGGTCGCCAGCGGTGGCGGGGCGTTGGTGGGGCGGTGGCGTGTTGATCGCCGGAGAAAAAGCTCGGCACATGGGGGCCTAGAGGGATGGCCGGGGCGGCGGGGGACTGGCGGTGGGGAGTGTTTTCGGGGCGGGCGGGGCGGCGCACCACCGGCCGCGGGCGGCGGGGGGCTGCTGTTTGGCCAGTGGTGGCTGGCGGCTCAGGGGGTGGAGGTTGAAGATGAACCACAGGCCCTTGATTTCGTATCCAACGGCTGCAAAGTCGACTGACCAGAGATGAAAAAATCAGTCGACCGACGTGTAGCCTCACCTTGCTAGGGCGTTCAGTTTCGACAGCAAAATTCAGTTTCGACAGTTAAGTTCAGTTTCGACAGTTAAGTTCAGAGATGAGCGGCTGATGTATTTTACATCTAGCACTTTGTGGTTATGTATTTTACGTCATGTATTGGAGATGCTATTAGAATTCCACTCAGGTTAACGTTGTTCGCTGTCTCTCTTGTCCTGCTTCAGCCTCGGCGTTGTACAACTCACCGGAGCTGCTCCAACGACGAAACCCTCCATCACAGTGGAGCAGTACCTCGGGATCCATCTCCAGACGCCTAAGATCTTCTTCCACTCCTCCGATAGCAAAGTCAGTCGGAGCATCCTCACCGGCCAACCCAATCATGCTGAGGTCGACATGGCTTCGCCAAAGAGGTTGTACACTTGTTGCATCTCTTTTTTACTCTACATGTTATATATATTGTCCACTGAGCACTCGTAGTAACGGGAAATACGATTATTTTATCCTACTATCTGAAAAGCAGTGAGGTACCAGGCAACTTAGCTATCCGTGATGGACTCTCTTGAACGCCATCATTATTTATCTCTGCGCGTTTGAGCTGTGCATTTGTCCATGGGCCTGGGAGTTGAGCTTGTATGGCAGTGGCCTGGGTCCAAAGTAATAGAAGTAGAACAAAAACATTTTTTAGTGTAGGATTTTCCTTGCTCAAGCCTGCCTACTAGAATCGCCAGTGCTTGAAAGGAAAAGTGAATGAAAAACATCGGAATTGGAAAGTTTCCTATGGTACTACTTTTCATGAATTTGGTGCAATGGAATGGAGCAATGGAAAACTGTAGGATTTGTTCCTTTAGTGTCTCCTTGAAAGAAAAACCATAGGAATTCTAATTTCCACTTCTCCTCCTTTTCATATTCCTATTAATCAAGCATAATACTAAGAGATAGTAGCATAATAGCATTATAACCGTACATTTTCTTGTGGTTTGACTTAATCTCACCATGCTTTTTTACATCCTGTGATCTTCCAATTGTTGTGAATCAAACACCCAGATTGGCAGAAATCCTGTGTTTTTAAATTCTCTGTTTTGCACGTGCATTCCTATCCTATTCCTGTCTATTTCCTATCCCTGCATTTTTAGAATCCTCAAATTCAAACAAGCCCTTACTCAATTACTTCTATTACAGATATGTGTCAAAGAAAACCTTGTGTGGTTTGTCCTGCTCCTGCGGTGCTGTGTTCCACCCTAGCTCAGCTGCTCCAACGATGGAAGGGTTCACCAGAGCAGGGATCCGCTCTCCAAACTATATTTCGCCACCTCAGATCTTCTTCCCCGCCGCCGGCAGCCACGGCAACTACATTACCATCATCAACTGAGCATATGACCTTGAGGACTACACGGGTCCGCAAGAGAGGTCGCACTCTTCCGTGTCCGCTTACGTTATACGTCGCTTAATATGATGACATGATACATTATCGTCGTGTTCACTTATTAGACTCCGAGTCAGGTCCAAACTAATGCTGAAACTTGAGTTTTTAAATGGTTGTGGGGTACATATTGGGGAAGCAATCAGTACTATCTATCTATTATCTGGTTAATCTCCGGTGTCTACTATGAGTTTCATGTTGGGTGCAAACAAACATTAAAGGAGACATTATCTGTACTTTTTAACTAAAGCTATTATCTGCCTGCTATCATTGGTTTTGGGTCTATCCACAATTTGCTACCATCACTCTGGATTTGTGCATGCACTCCTTACATAATCTCACTATGTTTTATCCCTATGCATGCCAGTTATTGTACACAATGGAACTGATCATGTAGAGCAAAAGAGACGAGCCTTGTGTGGCAGTAAAATTTCATGCAGACGTTGTTCCATGGTGGGCGCAAAGGTAGCCCCCCCCCCTCCACCCATTTCGGATTGTAATCAAGAGGAAGATAACTGTTATGAGGGGGATTCAGAAGGAAAAGACCACTCCTATTTACCCCATGAGGTCTTCACTCGAACTTGGCATGCTGATGTTGGTAATATCATGCATATGGTGCCTTGCATTGCTTACTGTATACATTAAAGATGTCATCTGCTTAGTTTAGACATGCTTTGTGTCAATGCCATCTGTTTAGTTTCTTTATCGTATATGTGAACCATGCAATGCCATCTTGTCTAGCCAGGCATCATATATGTGAATTTTGCAATGCCACCCTGGTTAGCCAGTCATCTTATATGTGAATTATATCATGCCATCATTTTTTTATTACGTGTTAAATTTGTCAACAATTTTAGTACATTCAATTACTCTTCCTGTGCATCAGCCATTCGGCACAGTCATGGAAAAATCTGGAGTGGAAACAAGGTCTTCAGAGCAGACAATGCTATCTGACAAAGTGCATGTCTTGCTGGTTACCGATAGCTCCTCAGAGGAGGATTCAGAGACAGATGACCAGTCATATTCCCCCCACCCCCGAGGTGCATGCCCTAACTTGGCAGGGTTATGTTGCTCATATCATGCGTATGGTATCTTGCATTGCTATGTCATTTGCTTACTTTAGACATGCTTTGTGTGAATGCCACCTGTTTAGTGTCTAATTACCATATATGTGGATTATGCAATGCCATCTTGTTGCAAGACATTATATATGTGAATTATGCAATGTTATCTTGTTGCAAGGCATTATGTATGTGAATTATGCAATGCCATGCTGTTTAGGCAAGCGTCATATATGTGAATTATATCATGTCGTCCTTTTTTGTATTTCTCATTGCTTTTGTCGACAATGTTTGTATATTCAACTGCTCTTCCTGTGCATCAGCCATTTGAATTGGTGATGAAGAAATCTAGAGTGAAAACAAGATCTTCAGAGCAGCCAATGCTACCTGCTGAAGCAGATACCTTGCTGGTTACAGATAGCTCTTCAGAGGAGGATTCAGAGGCAGATGACCAGTCCTATTATCCCCCTGAGGTGTATGCTCAGACTTGGCAGGGTTATATTACTCATATAATGCATATGTTGTATTGTAATGCTTAGTTTTTACATCATATACACAATATTGAATGCCATCTCCTTAGTTGACACATCATATATGTGATTGCCCTCCGCTCACTTCCTTAGTATATAAATCATATATTTGAATTATGTCATGCCATGATGTTTACATAGACAGCGTGTATCTGAATTATGGCATGCCAACCCATTTTCTAAAGACATAATATAGTTATATCATCTCAGTCTGTTTACATAGTCATCATATTTTAAATTATGTCATTCTATCCGTGAATTATATCATGCCACCATGTTTCCATCGACGGCATGTTTTTGATTTATGGCATGCCAACCACTTTAATAGACACATCGTATAGTTATATCATGTCATACTGTTTACATAGTCATCATATTTTGAAGTATGTCATTCTATCCTGTTTAGTTAGCCATCATACATGTGAAATTGTGTCATGCTATCCTGTTTAATTAGCCATCATATATGTGAAATTATGTCCTGCTATTCTGTTTGCTTAGACAACATAAATGTGAATTATTTCATGCCCTGTTTTCTTCCCTACTATCCATTGCACATGTCTATCTTACAATGTCTGTACATTCAATTACTTTTCTTATCTATCAGCCATTTCAATTGGAGGGAGTGATGGCAGTATCTGTGGGAGTAAAAACACAGTCTTCAGAAAAGATCGTGCTACCTGTCGATGCAGATAGAACCACGGTTGTACTTGCCCAAGAACCAGCCCCACCACACATAACCCACACTCATGCAGATTGTACCCCTACCCAGTTGGACAGAGAACCAGCTACACCCCTTCTAACCCCAACCCCAGCAGATAGACACCTAGTTCCCGTTGACACAGCACCGTCTCCACCACAGAGCACCCAAACACGAGCAGTTAGTAAGGCAACTGCAGTGCCCAAATCACGAGGACCACCACTCCGAACCCGAAGTCAACGCTTAAAGCAGAAGAAGAATTGTTCTCAGGTCAGGTTCCGTAGCTATGGTTCATACTACTTTGCTCTTGCATCACTGTATTTACTGATACCAACTAATTTCAAATTTGAAGGATGCAATTGAAACTCCAATGGCGCAACAGGTATGTTTTAAACCTGTTTCTTCAACGTGTTTGGCTGTTTGCTGTTGTAACTTGCTCTATGTTGATTTCAGTTTCAATTGAATAAACAGTTATGTTCTCATGCCATGCACATTACAAGTGTTGTTATTGCTGTGTAGTTTCCCACACTTATATTCTGTCTATGCTGCTTTGTCTTAAATAGATATGATTCAAAATGTATCTATCTTGATTTGGCAACATAAACTAGAATGATATAGACCATACAGTGACCAAACTACATAGATATATGTTTGTTTCATGTTGTTATCCTGTCCACCTTACTACTGAACTGGTTTACCAAAACAAGTTTCATATACTACATTGTAAACCTGAGATGTGTTTGTTTGTTTCTCTTTTAGAACGCGGATAGAATATTGGAGAAGAGTACCCTGTTATGCAATGGTAAAGGAAGTAATGCAAATAAGTTTCAAGATAGTGAGACATCCCTGTTGGTCTCCAAGAAAGCTGATAAAAACTATATTGAAGACACTGAAACAACCCCAAAGTCTTGTCTTGATGTAGTGTTCGAGTTACTGGCTACCACTGCTGGCACTAGCTCTTCGAACTCGTTGCCTGAATCAGTTCGGCTTCTTGAGTCTCAACTTCAAGTTGAAAGACATCGATCAGATGTTATCGACAGGAAGCCGAAGGACTGAGGAAGTCCCTGCAGAATTTAGATGCATACTTTCTGGTGCAACAGCAAGCGCTGGAGGACTTAAGTGCCAAACAAGAGAAAGTTAATAAGCTTGCTAAGCATCTTGCCAGCATTATGGGTACCCAGGATATTGTTTCTTGAGCTCTTCTGAACTGGTTTCAGTTCTGGACTTGTTTTGCTGCGGCGTTTATATGCTGTTGTGTTCCCTATATTTGAACTGGTGGCGAACTTTGATGCCTAATGGATGTAATATGTGTAATAGCCGTGATAGCCTAGTGTAAGTTGCTTGCTTATTTATTTCCTTGTTGTCTTGTTTATTTGTTTGCTTGTAGTCAGTGCAGTTCTTTTTCTGCGGTTTGCTAGTGGCTGCAATAACCTAATTTTTTAAACTAGGCCACAATAACCATGGGCTAATATTTACTGTAGTGACACTGGGCCTCCTACGGGCCGTAGAAACAGTGGGCCTTCTACGGGCCGTATAAACAGTGGGCCTTCTACGGGCCGTAGAAACAGTGTGCCTTCTATGGGCCGTAGAAACAATGGGCCTTCTACGGGCCGTAGAAACAATGGGCCTTCTACGGGCCGTATCATCAATGGGCCTTATACAGGTCGTATGATCGATTGGCCAAACATGGGCCAAACAGACCGCATTCTAGCCATAAACAGGCTAGAGTTGGAATCGTCCGTTCATGGGCCGACCATAACGGGCCATCATTAATAGGCCGTATTTGATGACGCTATGAAAATGGCCCAACGTATTAATGGACCACAAACGGGCCGGCTGTAACCACGTGCTGAATTTGGCCCACAAGAAGAAAATGACAGTAACGGGTCGTAAGTAAACGAATGTTGGAAAATAGCCCAAGAATAAATGGGCTCTGAGAAGGCTGAAAGATAATATGGGTTGGAAACAGCCCAACGGAATAACGGGCCGTTAATGGGTATAAAGTGATACACTGTTCTTTACGGGCCAGTTTCACCACGGGCCATTAATGGGTGTAAAGTGATACACTGTTAATTACGGGCTAGTTTCACCACGGGCCGTTAATAGGCCAAGAGTTACATAGGGCCTCATATGGGCCGAAAGACGTCATGGGCCATACATGGGTCAGAAGTAAAAACGGGCTGGAATCATATTGGATGGCCCAGATGACGCTACTCGGCCTAATTCGAATAGGGCGTAACGGGCCTTGGGTTTGCGGGCTGTAAATGGGCTATATGCGAATAGGCCGTTAACAGGCTTTCCATGGGCCGGCCCGCCACCTTTTGACCAAGTCAAACGGTCCAGCATTTTTACAGGAATGGGCCTCTGTTGGGCCGTGCCAACGTATCATAGGCGCCTTCTGTCCAATGAGTGGATGACATCTGTCCCAGCGATGAGCCGACACGTGTTTCCTCCAGCCAATGATGATTTTACATGTGGAAAATCCCCATTGGTTGGGGTTGTTAACGGGTTATCGGATCCAAAACCCGACCCGATAGCTTAACAGTGTTCTGTAACGGTGGACGCCACGTGTCGGTCACCCTTGACGAAAGCACTTCTGTGACGCGCGATTTATCGTCATGGAAGTGGACACTTCCATGATGATAATTTTGGTAATGTCATGGAACACTTCTACGACAGCACAGGTATGACTATCTTGATTCTGTCATAAATTTGTCATGGATGTACATGCATGACAGAAAACGCGACCTACTGTGACAAACACGTATCATCACGGAAGTGTATTTTTTTGTAGTGTGATGATTTCAATGATGCTCACATAAAAGATAAGAATTGAAACATAAAGAGACCTTCATGAAGAATATGACTAGCACATTTAAGTCTAACCCACTTCCTATGCATAGGGATTTTGTGAGCAAAAACTTATGGGAACAAGAATCAACTTGCATAGGAAGGTAAAACAAGCATAACTTTAAAACTTTAAGCACATAGAGAGGAAACTTGATATTATTGCAATTCTTACAAGCATATATTCCTCCCTCATAATAATTTTCAGTAGCATCATGAATGAATTCAACAATATAACCAGCACCTAAAGCATTCTTTTCATGATCTACAAGCATAGAAAATTTACTACTCTCCACATAAGAAAAATTCTTCTCATTCAAAATAGTAGTGGGAGCAAACTCAACAAAATAATTATCATGCGAGGCATAATACAATTGAAAACTAAAATCGTGATGAAAAGTTTCATGGTTATCATTATTCTTAATAGCATACAAGTCATCACAATAATCATCATACATAGCAACTTTGTTCTCATAATCAATTGGAACCTCTTCCGAAATAGTGGATTCATCACTAAATAAAGTCATGACCTCTCCAAATCTACTTTCATAAATATTATAAGATTCAACATCCTCCAAAATAGTGGGATCTTACTTCCTAAAGTTGACATTCTTCCAACCCCACTTTTATCAATATAATCATCATAAGTAGGAGGCATGCTATCATCATTATAAATTTGCATGTCAAAACTTGAGAGTCTAAAAATATCATCTTCGTTAAACGTAGCATCCCCAAGCTTGGGACAAACATTAATTGCAGCAAATATATTCTCAAAAACATCATCTTCACACAACATAGCATCCCCAAGCTTGGGCCTTTTCATATCATAAGCATGATCACTCTCATCATTAATAGTATGGATAGCACCAATAGTATAGAAAATATCATATTTTTCCAAGCAAGTTCCAAAAAGGTTTTCAAGATCATAAGAAATATCATTATCTTCCCAATCATAATCATCACCACAAGCAATAGGCATAACGAGATCATCATCAAGTGCATCATCTTCCATAATTATTTTTGATTCATTCTCATGAGGCACAACAATAATAGGAGCAACATTATTTGGGAGAGATATCTTTTTACCTCTCTTCCTTTTTCTTTTCTTCTTCTTCACCACATCATGTGTGGGTTCAATCCTCTTTTTGGAGCTCCTTATTAATGAGATCGGTTGAATAGAAGGCTCCTCCTCATTACCTAATTCATCATAAGAAATAATAGGAGGATATTGGGAAGTCTCTTCCCTTTAATTAGTATTTTCTTCATCTTCTATTTGTTTTCTTTTCTTTATGTAGTTGGCAATATAAGGATTTTCAATGCAATTCACCGCACAATACATATAAATTTCTTCTAGATCAAAATGAAGAACTCTATCAAGGGCAAATTATGGAATAACCTTAGTTATACATTTCATTTCTTCATAACCCAAGAGCAAACTAAGTTCATTATGATGTGCAAGGGAAATCAAGTCATCACAATTTTTGAACACGATACGATCATGAAACAATTTGCATTGGGTACTGAAATGATCACGTTCATTGCAAAGTTCACAAGTATGGCTAAGAATGTTTAAATTTTCAGCACACACATCTAGCCTTTCTTGCAACCATTTAGTTTCTAAATGCTTATGCCTCTTGCAATATTTATCTTCTCTATTTGGTGTGTACTTGCAAACCCAGAACACTCCACAAAAATTGACATGCTTATAGGAGATATTTCCATCATGACTAGTGCAATCATCATTAGTACTATGGATATTCAAAGAGTTCATACTAACAACATTGCAATCATGCTCATTATTCAAAGATTTAGTGCCAAACATTTTAATGCATTCTTCTTCTAACACTTTGGCACAATTTTCTTTTCCATCATACTCATGAAAGATATTTAAAAGGTGAAGCGTATGACACAAACTCAATTCCATTTTTTTTGTAGTTTTCTTCTATAAACTAAACTAGTGCTAAAACAAGAAACAAAATGATTTGATTGCAAGATCTAAAGATATATCTTCAATCACTCACCTCCCCGGCAACGGCGCCAGAAACTGCTTGATGTCTACTACGCAACCTTCTTCTTGTAGACGTTGTTGGGCCTCCAAGTGTAGAGGTTTGTAGGACAGTAGCAAATTTCCCTCAAGTGGATGACCTAAGGTTTATCAATCCGTGGGAGGCGTAGGATGAAGATGGTCTCTCTCAAACAATCCTGCAACCAAATAACAAAGAGTCTCTTGTGTCCCCAATACACCCAATACAATGGTAAATTGTATAGGTGCAATAGTTCGGCAAAGAGATGGTGATACAAGTGCAATATGGATGGTAGATATAGGTTTTTGTAATCTGAAAATATAAAAACAGCATGGTAGCAAGCGATAAAAGTGATCATAAATGGTATTGCAATGCGTTGAAACAAGGCCTAGGGTTCATACTTTCACTAGTGCAAGTTCTCTCAATAATAATAACACACTTGGATCATATAACTATCCCTCCACATGCAACAAAGAGTCACTCCAAAGTCACTAATAGCCGAGAACAAATGAAGAGATTATGGTAGGGTATGAAACCATCTCAAAGTTATTCTTTCCAATCAATCCGTTGGGCTATTCCTATAAGTGTCACAAACAGCCCTAGAGTTCGTACTAGAATAACACCTTAAGACACAAATCAACGAAAACCCTAATGTCACCTAGATACTCCAATGTCACCTCAGGTATCCGTGGGTATGATTATACGATATGCATCACACAATCTCAGATTCATCTATTCAACCAACACATAGAACCTCAAAGAGTGCCCCAAAGTTTCTACCGGAGAGTCAAGACGAAAACGTGTGCCAACCCCTATGCATAGGTTCATGGGCGGAACCCGCAAGTTGATCACCAAAACATACATCAAGTGAATCACGTGATATCCCATTGTCGCCACAGATACGCATGGCAAGACATACATCAAGTGTTCTCAAATCATTAAAGACTCAATCCGATAAGATTACTTCAAAGGGAAAACTCAATCCATTACAAGAGAGTAGAGGGGGAGAAGCAACATAAGACCCAACTATAATAGCAAAGCTCGCGATACATCAAGATCGAATCACCTCAAGAACACGAGAGAGAGAGAGAGAGAGATCAAACACATAGCTACTGGTACATACCCTCAGCCCCAAGGGTGAACTACTCCCTCCTCGTCATGGAGAGCGCCGGGATGATGAAGATGGCCACCGGTGAGGGTTCCCCCCTCCGGCAGGGTGCCGAAACAGGGTCCCGATTGGTTTTTGGTGGCTACAGAGGCTTGCGGCGGCAGAATTCCCGATCTATTTTGTTCCCTGATCGTTTTAGGGTATAAGGGTATATATAGGCGGCAGCGGAGCCACGAGGGGCCCACGAGGGTGGAGGGCGCGCCCAGGGGGGTGGGCGTGTCCCCCTGCCTCGTGCCTTCCTCGTTGCTTCCTTGACGTGGACTCCAAGTCTCCCGGGTTGCTTTCCTTCCAAAAAATAACTTCTCCAGAAGGTTTCATTCCGTTTCGACTCCGTTTGATGTTCCTTTTCTTCGAAACACTGAAACAAGGGGGAAAACAGGAACTGACACTGGGCTCTGGGTCAATAGGTTAGTCCCAAAAATAATATCAAAGTGTTTAATAAAGCCCATAAACATCCAAAACAGATAATATAATAGCATGGAACAATAAAAAATTATAGATACGTTGGAGACGTATCAGGCTCCAGAGAGGGGAATCCGTCGCCATCATCATCATCAACCATCCTCCATCACCAATTTCATGATGCTCACCACCGTGCGTGAGTAATTCCATCGTAGGCTTGCTGGACGGTGATGGGTTGGATGAGATCTATCATGTAATCGAGTTAGTTTTGTTAGTGTTTGATCCCTAGTATCCACTATGTTCTGAGATTTATGTTGCTATGACTTTGTTATGCTTAATGCTTGTCACTAGGTCCCGAGTGCCATGATTTCAGATCTGAACCTATTATGTTTTCATGAATATATGTGAGTTCTTGATCCTATCTTGCAAGTCTATAGTCACCTACTATGTGTTATGATCCGGCAACCCCGAAGTGAAAATAATCGGGACCACTCCCGGTGATGACCGTAGTTTGAGGAGTTCATGTATTCACTATGTGCTAATGCTTTGTTCTAGTACTCTATTAAAAGGAGGCCTTAATATCCCTTAGTTTCCATTAGGACCCCGCTGCCATGGGAGGGTAGGACAAAAGATGTCATGCAAGTTCTTTTCCATAAGCACGTATGACTATATTCGGAATACATGCCTACATTACATTGATGAATTGGAGCTAGTTCTGTGTCACCCTATGTTATGATTGTTACATGATGAACCGCATCCGGCATAATTCTCCATCACTGATCCAATGCCTACGAGCTTTTCACCTATTGTTCTTCGCTTATTTACTTTTCTGTTGCTACTGTTACAATCACTACAAAACACCAAAAATATTACTTTTGCTATCGTTACTTTTGTTACCGTTACCACTACTATCATATTACTTTGCTACTAAATACTTTGCTGCAGATACTAAGTTATCCAGGTGTGGTTGAATTGACAACTCAACTGCTAATACTTGAGAATATTCTTTGGCTCCCCTTGTGTCGAATCAATAAATTTGGGTTGAATACTCTACCCTCGAAAATTGTTGTGATCCCCTATACTTGTGGGTTATCAACTCCCAGGCAACGGCGCCAGAAATCCTTATTGCTACCTCTTGAGCACTGCGTTGGTTTTCCCTTGAAGAGGAAAGGGTGATGCAGCAAAGTTGCATAAGTATTTCCCTCTGTTTTTGAGAACCAAGGTATCAATACAGTAGGAGGCCATGCTCAAGTCCCTCGCACCTACACAAACAAATAAAAACCTCGCAACCAACGCAATAAAGGGGTTGTCAATCCCTTCACGGTCACTTACGAAAGTGAGATCTGATAGATATGATAAGATAATATTTTTGGTATTTTTATAATAAATATGCAAAGTAAAATAAAAGGCAATAAAAATAGCTAAGTGTTGGAAGATTAATATGATGGAAAATAGACCCGGGGGCCATAGGTTTCACTAGTGGCTTCTCTCAAGAGCATTAGTATTACGATGGGTGAACAAATACTGTTGAGCAATTGATAGAATTGAGCGTAGTTATGGGAATATCTAGGTATGATCATGTACATAGGCATCACGTCCGTGACAACTAGACCAACTCCTGCCTGCATCTACTACTATTACTCCACACATCGACCGCTATCCAGCATGCATCTAGAGTATTAAGTTCAAAAGAACAGAGTAATGCTTTAAGTAAGATGACATGATGTAGAGGGATAAACTCATGCAATATGATATAAACCCCATCTTGTTATCCTCGATGGAAACAATACAATACGTGCCTTGCTTCCCCTGCTATCATTGGGAAAGGACACCGCAAGATTGAACCCAAAGCTAAGTACTTATCCCATTGCAAGAAAGATCAATCTAGTAGGCCAAAGCAAACTGATAATTCGAAGAGACTTGCAAAGATAACCAATCATACATAAAAGAATTCAGAGAAGATTCAAATATTGTTCATATATAAACTTGATCATAAACCCACAATTCATCGGTCTCAACGAACACACCGCAAAAGAAGATTACATCGAATAGATCTCCACGAGAATCGTTGAGAACTTTGTATTGAGATCCAAAGAGAGAGAATAAGCCATCTAGCTAATAACTATGGACCCGAAGGTCTAAGGTAAACTACTCACACATCATCGGAGAGGCTATGGTGTTGATGTAGAAGCCCTCCATGATCAATGCCCCCTCCGGCAGGACGCCCAAAAAGGCCCCAAGATGGGATCTCACGGGTACAGAAGGTTGCGGCGGTGGAATTAGGTTTTCGTGGATGCTTTTGTTGGTTTGGGGGTACATAGGTATATATAGGAGGAAGAAGTACGTCGGTGGAGCAACGTGGGCCCCACGAGGGTGGAGGGCGCGCCCAGGGGGGTAGGCGCGCCCCCTGCCTCATGCTCTCCTGGTTGATTTCTTGACGTAGACTCCAAGTCCTCTGGATCACGTTTGTTCCGAAAATCATGTTCCCGAAGGTTTCATTCCGTTTGGACTCCGTTTGATATTCTTTTTCTGTGAAACTCTGAAATAGGCAAAAAAACAGCAATTTGGGCTGGGCCTCCGGTTAATAGGTTAGTCCCAAAATAATATAAAAGTGTATAACAAAGCCCATTAATCATCCAAAACAGAATATAATATAGCATGAAGCAATCAAAAATTACAGATACGTTGGAGACGTATCACACATCATTAGGAGAATGATGTGATTGACTTGACCCATTCCGTTAGCTTAGCACTTGATCATTTTAATTTACTGCTATTGCTTTCTTCATGACTTAAACATGTTCCTATGACTATGAGATTATGCAACTCCCGATTATCGGAGAAACACTTTATGTGCTACCAAACGTCACAACGTAACTGGGTGATTATAAAGGTGTTCTACAGGTGTCTCCGGTGGTACTTGTTGAGCTGGCATAGATCGAGATTAGGATTTGTCACTCTGATTGTCGGAGAGGTATCTCTAGGCCCTCTCGGTAATGCACATCACTATAAGCCTAGCAAGCAATGTGACTAATGAGTTAGTTGCGGGATTTACATTACAGAACGAGTAAAGAGACTTGCCGGTAACGAGATTGAGCTAGGTATTGAGATACCGACGATCGAATCTCGGGCAAGTAACATACCATTGACAAAGGGAGCAACGTATATTGTTATGCGGTTTGACCGATAAAGATCTTCATAGAATATGTAGGAACCAATATGGGCATCCAGGTTCCGCTATTGGTTATTGATCGGAGACGTGTCTCGATCATGTCTACATAGTTCTCGAACCCGTAGGGTCCGCACGCTTAAAGTTCTGTGACGATCGGTATTATGAGTTTATGTGTTTTGATGTACCGAAGGTAGTTCGGAGTCCCAGATGTGATCACGGACGTGACGAGGAGTCTCGAAATAGTCGAGACATAAAGATTGATATATTGGAAGCCTATATTTGGACATCGGAAGAGTTCCGGGTGAAATCGGGTTTTTACCGGAGTGTCGGAGGGGTTACCGGAACCCCCTGGGGGTTAATGGGCCTTGTTGGGCCCTAGTGGAGAGAGAGGGGGGCCAGCCAGGGCAGGCCGCGCACCCCCTCCCCCTCTGGTCCGAATTGGACTAGGAAGGGGGGCTCCCCCCCTTTCCTTCTCCTTCTCCCCCTTCCTAGTAGGAGTAGGAAAGGGGGAGTCCTACTCCTACTAGGAGGAGGACTCCTCCTCCTGGCGCGCCCTACAGGGCCGTCCGGCCTCCCCCCTTGCTCCTTTATATAAGGGGGCAGGGGGGCACCCTAGAACACACAAGTTGATCATTGATCTCTCTTAGTCGTGTGCGGTGCCCCCCTCCACCATAATCCACCTCGGTCATATCGTAGCGGTGCTTAGGCGAAGCCCTGCGTCGGTAACTTCATCAACATCATCATCACGCCGTCGTGCTGACGAAACTCTCCCTCGAGCTCTATTGGATCGTGAGTTCGCGGGACGTCACCGAGCTGAACGTGTGCTGAACACGGAGGTACCGTACGTTCAGTACTGAGGATCGGTCGATCGTGAAGACGTACGACTACATCAACCGCGTTGTCATAACGCTTCCGCTTTCGGTCTACGAGGGTACGTGGACACACTCACCCCTCTCCTTGCTATGCATCACCATGATCTTGCGTGTGCGTAGGAAATTTTTGAAATTACTACGTTCCCCAATAGTAGGCAACCCTCCAAATGCTACACATGGCATGCAGGTCCACCATGGATACCCTACGAGCGTCCGAGAGGTGACAGCGTCAGCGATTGGTGGGCGGATTGCTAGGGTTAGGGTTTTGCCAGGGGTGGCGGTGAACTGCGACGAAGGTGGAAGAAGCGACTGTGCTTTCTCTCCCTGCAGGTCGGCTAGGGTTGGCTCTC
>NC_041382.1:47251552-47265952 GCF_002162155.2 Triticum dicoccoides
ATCCGACGAAGACGGTGGCTACTGCGAAAACGAGCAGGGGGCGCCCTCCTCGAGTACAAACTGAGTTAGTATAAACACAAAGAAATGTTGGAACGTAGCACATGTACCGGATTTGGCACGAAGGGGAAGGTACACGAATAATGAGTGTAACAATCATTCAAAATAAGAAGATAGTATTTTTAACCCGAGAAACTAACAAAGGGAGAAGTCCATAAGTTGCAATGCATCTACACCAATAAAAAAGACTCAAAGAGGCAGATCAGTAGTTTATTATTTTTATGGAAAGCAATCATTGACGGTGACTGGTTGTAGTGCATACAAACAAAATTTCAAAAGTCACTATGTCATGAAATGTACATCATGCAATACAAATATGAATTGCTATATTGGGATACTTTGACTTTGGACAAAATTTATACGTAGACTTAAAAGGACTGGGGGTACAGTATTACACAAGATAACCAGTTGCTACTGGCTACCACGACAACAATCTATCTACGTTCATTACTCCAACTGCATTGCCACCGGTGTATTGCTCACACACAAGAATAATGCATTCAGCGATACATGAGCCTCCCACGAGGACGAACAGAAACGCCAGGAGGAGGACGAGGAAAGGCGCAGGCGAGCTCTCGAAGTCGTCCATCACGTAGAAGGTTAGGCCGAAGAGCATGACGCCAGCGCATCCCAAAAGGCAGATGATCGCCCACCTGCTACACTCCTGGGGCTCCGCCGTCGCGATCACCGCCAGTTCGTCAAGCTCCTGGTCACCGCCGTCGGCCATCGTACACGTGCCCTAGTTTCGACGTCTGGTCTCTTGATTTTCTAGAGGGTTGTTAGTTATTTCGCCGCCGTCGGCCATCGTACGTAGTAGGATTTATAAGAAGAATCCAATGATGCAGGTGCGAAGAGATAAAGTGCGTACGTACTACAACATTCCCAAACAAACAAAAATTAGGTACTACGTACATGCAGGAGTAGCTGTTTGTTCGGATTGATCCACCGGCCGGTTACCTACGAGTCTACGACCGATGTAGTTAAAAAGAGAGTGAACAAAGCTTAGAATTTGTCCAAATTTTATGCAAATACGGAAATCATGAAGGCGCGGTGGGCCCCAGTCCTTGCCGGCGCGAGGGACCTTACTTTGTTTTCAGGTGTTTTTGTAACTTTATGTAGGGTTTGTTTTGCTTAGAAAGACGAGATGGTGGTGGCTTCCTTAAGATGAAATATGGTTTTTCCTGCCTAGCACCCTTTCCAGTGATGCGTGTGCGTCATTGAAGGGCGTGTTGAGGTGTGTATCCGATGGATCTCGTGGGATTCGATAGGTGCTGGTCTTCAGTGGAATTGCTTGGATCTGGTCTTTGTTTGCCTTTGTTCATGTGCCTAGAGGTTGGATCCTATCGATCTATATTTCTCTTTGTCGACAACGGTTGCGTTTTTTGTGCGCCCTGTGGGGTCTATTAGCACAACTTTTTGACTGTCCCTACAACAAGTTTGGCCTGACTCCGGTGAGGAAGGGGCCATGACGATGATGCGCCTTCGTCTCACTTCAGTGGTTGTACTAGTCGCTAGGTGGTTTACAGGCATGCACTTGTTATTTATGTCTTCTTTGTACTACCATGCCGGATGAGTAGATCCAAAGTTTTCTCGCAATTTTCTTGTAAGAACACTGGCCACTGATAGGCGTCATCCGACTCATATTCACGAAAATCAGCCGCATTGGTAGCCGTTCGATCCACTTGGTGTAGCCGTTCGATGGGGTGAACGCACCAGTAGTGCTTTCTTCTCTTCCGATTCAGCAAATGCCACAGTATGGATACCATGAGAATGAACAGCATCGCCGCTCACGCACTGCAACACCTTCATGTTCGCCGGAGTGCCGAATTTTCACTCACATCAGCCAGCCGTACTGCCATCTGCCGCTCCTTCTTAAGCAACATCGTCACCCCACCACATAGCATAACCGGCAGCCGTTTTAGCAACGCCAACTTGCAATGTTGCGCAACACTCGCCGGCACCGATGGCCGCCGATGAGTATTGCATCGCAACATCGCCGCGCCCCATCCGGCTTGCAACATTCGTCGCGCCACAACACATGCATGTACAATTAAATAATTGTTAGTACAATATTTATTGTAAGATAACTACAGTAACTACTGGCTACCACGACAATAATCAATCTACGTTCATTACTCCAGCTGGATTGCCGCCGTTGAACTGTTCACATACAAGAATAAAGAATTGAGCGATACATAAGCCTCCCGCGGGCATCAACAGAAGCGCGAGGAGGAGCACGAGGAACGGCGCAGGCCCGCTCTCGAAGTCGTCCAGCATGTAGATGGCTAAGCCGAAGAGCGTGACGCCCGCGCATCCCAATAGGCAGATGATCGCCCACCTGCTACACTCCTGGGGCTCCGCCGTCGCGATCGCTGCCAGTTGCTCAAGCTGCTGGTCGCCGCCGTCGGCCATCGTACGCGCGCCCGTTGACCTAGCTTCGACGCCTGGTCTCTTGATTTTTCTAGCGTTGGTTATTTCAGATCGAATCGAAGACTACAGCGATGCCTATACATGCTACAAATAACTTTCTTTTTTGAAACTTACAAATAACTTTTGGGGGGTGGGGGGATGCTAGAAATAACTTATATTGGAAAAAAAAAGTGTGTTTGTCTGGTACGTAGGATGAGGATTTATAAGAAGACTCCAACGATCCATGTACTGTAACGCGCGAAGAGATAAAGTACGTGCTACAACATTTAAAAATAAAAGAGTATGTTGATTTGGAAAAATAAAAGTGTCCGTACTACATGTACTTATTTGTTCGGACTGATCCATCTGCCGGCTAATGGATGTATCTAGTTGGAGCAAGTATAATAAGCTTATGTAAGTGGACTATAAGAGGTAAATATTATATTTTTACTGACATAGAGGGAAGAGAAGAGGAGAGAGAAGAGGAACCAGCTACGGAATAAGAGCCGGCTGCAACACGTGCCCCTAGACACTATGTAAGAGTGAAACATGAGTCATGCATTAATAAAGTAGCACATCTTTACATCTAACTATTGTAAGTAACGGCTATAATCTTGGCTATGGATGACATTACAACATCCTACAGCCATCAAAGGTTGTACTATTAATTGTTGTACTATAAGACTAGCCACAATGGATAGTAACATAGAGTAGTAACATGCACATGTTACTACTCTATGTTACTACCTCTATAGTGGGAAGTAACATATGTGTGGTAACATGCAACACTTCATTTATTATAATATAGACTCATCTTGTCTTGATATGTGTGATGTTACTCATACTAGTAGTAACTAGATATGTTACTGCATGCCTCTCTTTCTTCATTTATTGCTTGTCACATAATCTATTTTATCTAGACATGTGTGATGTTACTATCTATGTTACTCCCACTGTGGATAGTCTCTAGACATGTGTGATGTTACTATCTATGTTACTCCCACTGTGGGTAGTCTCTCTAGACATGTGTGATGTTACTATCTATGTTACTCCCACTGTGGGTAGTGATGTTACTATCTATGTTACTCCCACTGTGGGTAGTCGACTACCCACAGTGGGAGTAACATAGATAGTAACATCACACATATCTAGATAAAATAGATGATGTGGCAAGCAATAAATGAAAAGAGAGGCACGTGGTAACATATCTAGTTACTACTAGTATGAGTAACATCACACATATCAAGGTAAGATGAGTCTATATCCTAATAAATGAAGTGTTGCATGTTACCACATATCGTTACTCCCCACTATAGAGTTAGTAACATAGAGCAGCAACATGGGCATGTTACTACCCATTGTGCCTAGTCTAAACACCTAAAAGCTAGAAAGTGTGTGCTCCACTCACGTATGCATAATGTCCAAATTTGTCTTTATGCACGACGTGGAACGCACTGTTCGAAACTCACGTGGGTAGCACTGATGGATGTGTTTGTGCATTTAATTTGGGGTTTTAAATTTTTAAAAAGCCATATCTTTCAAACTGTCCGTCGAAATTTAGAGTCGTTTTCACCGTTGGAATCCTCGCAACGAGAACTTTGAAACTACCCCCATGAGTATTTTTCGACAAAAGAATTTCTATGCCAACTTTGATGCTATATAGTGCAACTCTATTACTACATGATGCAACTTTAATATTGTATGGTGCAACTTTTTTCAAATCATTTTTGGAGCTGCATGATCCAATGTTCATATGGAGATGCAACCTAGCAACCATGACAACTAACTTTTTGTGATGTGCAACTAGTCTGCTGCTCACGCCAACTATCTAGTAGTCGGTGTACAACCCCGTCCATACTCGTGCATGTGTATTTTTCACAACTAGCACACCTTGTCGCACCTTCCCCGCCCGCGATACGTGCAACTTAGTCTGTTATCCAGCCAACTACATAGTCCTGGATGTGCAGCTCCTTTCCCTCTCTATTTGTGGATGCGTAGTTTAAGTTGGCAGGGCAACAAATGAAGTTGCACATAGTTTGTTAGGTAGTTGACCGGAGCAACAAACGAAGTTGCATATCTCACTGGGAAGGGTTGTTGGAGGGTGAAAAGCTGCACATCTACGAGGGTATAAAAAAGTTGCCGAGGCCCTAAAAGTTACACATCTCACTAGCAGGAGTGGTTGGGACGGGGTGCTAGCAGTGAATACTACACATCCATGGGATACGGAAAAAACTTGCACATCAATTGTTAGGCAGTTGGTCGGTGCAGCATCCGAGGTTGCACGTCCACTGTAACACCCTGGTAGTTAAGCTACAGTAACCACACACCCTAATGGTGCCATGTCATCGCTGTTAATTTTCTAATCTCATTTTGATCCAAACCGAATTCAAATTCAGTTTAAAATAAAGTCGAATTATTATTTTCTTCAACCGGTAAAACAAAATGTTCGCTCGGTTGCAAAAATTCACTAACTAATTGTCCTGAATATACCAACATTATTTGAATTTTAAAATTCCCTTGACCTATTTTAAACTGGACCAAACAACCCCTTTTATCTCATTTAATTTCCACCATAAATTCTAGGGGAAACAACTTGTCCCTAAACTTTTTGTGGCAGTGCAAAATATTGCAATATATTTAAATGGCCAATCTCCATTTTTTTTTGCAAAGTCATTTGGTGGCTTATTTAATTGCAAACAGTGGCTGTTCTAATTGTCAAAAAAGGGAAAAGGCAAACTAACTACTGTGCTAATGGGCACTACTTGCTACAGTGCACAGCCCAGCCCAACAACCCCTTTTTCCCCTTCCTCCTGCTACAGGAAGCAGAGGGGGGATCGTGGAGGCCATCCATGGCGCCCCGGCCACATGCCGGCCATCCCGCGGCCCTCCCTGGAGGTTAAGAGCATCGCCCCACACTGCCCCGGAAACCCTAGCCCCTTTTTCCCCTTCCTCGCGCCGTTTCCCTCTCTCCCACGCGCATCGCCCGAAGGTCCCCGCTATGGCCGATGTTGTTCGCACGCTCCCCGTCCTCCCCGCGACGTGGGACCGGGTCTGGGATCACCGCCGTCGTCTGCTACGTCTTCCTTGCCCACTGGGTCAAGCCAGGACCCCTGCATCGCCTACATCAGCTCCTTCTTCAAGCTCCAGCCGCCACTCATCGCCGCTTCGATCCCCCGCCGTTCGACCCGCTCCGGCTTCACCAAGTTGCTCCTCGTCACCGATGTGAGCAGCACGTGGTTTCCCCTCTGTTCTCGCCATCGATCTCGTCGCCTAGTACTCATCCCCGCGAGCTCCGTCTCGGCCGTCCGCCATGGCCGGCGGGCTCATCGCTGCCGTGTCCCCTAGCTCCGTCTGTCGATGCGTGCGTGCTCCGGGAGTTGTGTAGATTCCGCCTAGCCTCTCGGTTCATCAAATCCGAGCCCGTGGGCTCGAACCAGTCGAACGCCGCCGCTGCCGTCGCTCGGCCGTCAACGTAGTCGTCGTTCTCGGCCACCCCCGTCCACGCCAGTACCCTGGACCGATGCACCGCGCAACCCCGCGCCGCCCAAGCTCCGGCCGTTGGCCACGGTTCGTGCCTCGTGCCATAGCGCCCCGTGCGCGCCCCCTGGCCGCGACCGGCCGCGCGCCATCCGTACACTGGCGGCACCCCGCCGCCGCCGTCGTCGTACGTCGCGCCCCCAACCGCCCTTGGCCGTGCGTGCCTGCAACTGCTGCTGCTCGCGGCCGCTACCTGCTGCTTTGCCGCTGCTGTCGTTGAAGCTCTGCTGCTGTCGCCTGCTTCCTACTACCGTGGCTGCTACTGGCTGCTCCTCATGCGGCTGCTGCCGGCACTGCTTCTGCTGCTAGCGCCGCGCCTAGCTGCTGCGGCCTGCTCCTACCTCGCTGTTGCTGCTCGTGCTGTAGCCGCCCAGCCCACACGCATCTCCGGTTGCTCATGTGCGCTCCCGTGCCATGGCCATGGCTGGCCTGTGCTATGTGTCACTCTGTGCATTTTAAAACCGAACCGAAAAACCATACCGAAAATAAACCGAACCGAACCGATTTTTTTGTTTTTATGGTTTCTGGTTTCGGTATGGTATGAACTTTTCATACCGATTTGAACTTTGGTTTTTATGGTATATACCGAAAAACCGAATGGTTAACCGAATAAACCGAAGTAAAAGATAAATTTATATTTCTTGAGATGAACAACCGTACAAGTTATCATTTTTCTTGTACATGAGTCAAATTCACTACTAAGCACCAACATTTTTCTTGTAACATTGTCATTTTTCTCTTTTTAAAATGCTAAGCACGTCCATAACCATCAACAGATGAATCAATGCATGCATATATACTTATATATATAGTCATATACTATTTGTGTAAAATAGAATGTGTTTTGAGTCATAAATTTGCAAATTATTATTACGTCATTTTTAAATTCGCGTCAACTTTGGTTTTTATGGTATATACCGAAACCATACCGAAATAATTTGGTATATACCGAAACCGAACCGTATTTTAATTTCATACCGTATTTACCGAAGTATTAATACCGTACATACCGAAAAACCGTATAAACCGAACCATATAAACCGAATAAACCGAACGCACAGGGCCTAATTAAAAGATAGTATAAACCGAATAAACCGAACGCACATAGCCATGGCCGTGTGCGAGGCCGTTTGGCTTTCTGTACATGCGGCCAACCAAATTAAGTAGGGCCTAATTAAAAGATAGTTAAGGCTGGTTTATGGCAAGTGGGACCCTCCCCTGATTAAATTAGTTAGATGATTTATTGACACATGTGGCAATGACATGTGGGCCCCTTTGACCATGTTGACCAGTCAGCATTGACTAGTCAACTGTTGACTGTACCAGATGACTCAGCCTCTGGACCCCACGAGTTAGCCTCTCTGTTGCACTGCTGAGTACACTTCTCTGAGTACACTTAGTTTTTTTTTGCTATTATTTTCGAATTAAGGTAAATCAAAAAAATTCATCTAAAACTTAAAAAAAATCATATAAAATAATCCGTAACTCGAATAAAAAAGTTTTATATATGAAAGTTGCTTAGAACGACGAGACGAATCCAAACCCGCGGTCCGTTTACCTATCAGATGCCTCTAACTATCTGAACATGGAACTTTCCCTCTTCGGTCATCTGTCTGACACAGGTCCGGAACCGGGAAAACATTCCCGGTTGACTTCTCCCTTCACCGGTATCGTGTAGCACCACGTTAGAACACGTCTAGCTCTGTCTGTTGTCCTGTTATGCACTTGCTTGCTATGTATTTACTGTTTCTCCCCCTCTTCTCTTCGGTAGACCCCGTGACGATGTTGATGCCCCTATGATCGACTATGTCACCGACGACCCCTCCTTCTCGTCCGAGCAACCAGGCAAGCGCCCCCTTTGATCATCCCGATATCGCCCATTCCATTCTCTCATGCTTGCATTAGATTTTGCTAATGTTATTGTTTGCTCCTATTCTGATGCATAGCTTGCTTTTGTATCTGCTGTTGTACCTTACCTGTTTATCCTAAACTGCTTAGTATAGGTTGGTTAGTGATCCATCAGTGACCCCCACCTTGTCCTTGTTTCCCCTACTTCATCATCAAAGACCCGATCAACGGGATCGAAGACCAGGCCCCGACACTGTACATCACTTTCCCCTTAGTTGCTCGACACTACTGGGTTACTATCGAGTGCCGGGGGTGAGCCCTCATCAGCACTTCTGATGTTACCCTGTAGTGTAGCTATTCGGTCGTGGTCATCGAGGGTGATTCCGCCTTAACCACTTCCGATACGGCTCTGTCGTGCAACCCCTCAAGTGTGAACTTCGAGGGTGATTCCTCTTACGTTCACCTTGATGATTACATCTAGTGGAATTCATCGGGGGTGATTCCTCGGGTTTTCCCCTTGATGTTTGGACACACGGATACTTGGACTTTACCACTGTTACTTGGAAAGACGGGTCGACCCTGAGGGGTACCCCGCGCGAGCTTAATTGCGAGTGATGTGGAGTCGGGTTGACTTGGAGGGTGCCCGCGAGATAATTACGAGGCATGGCCGGGCATTCCTAGCCCTTGCCGCAAGTCCTCGAGACGGGGCAACGGGCTCACATCTTTCATGAGTCTCTGCTTGTTACCGCGCGTTCCTAATCCACTATGATTTGGATATTTGGTCCGAGGGGCCGCCTCTGGCCTGATAGCACTAACCATCACGTGGGCATAGTATGGGCGTTCTGCGTCGTATGCATCAGCCGAAGCTTAATAGACGTCAGCAACTGAGCGGCGCGCGCCGGGTTGGACTGCATAAGCGCCTGCCTTGTTGAAGGAGGTAGCTAGGTCTGCTCACCGGCCGCATACGCAATGTGCAGGAGTTCCCTGGGAGATGGCCCATGACCCCTGGGGGCATAGGTTTAGTCCGGCGTGCTGGCCTCTCTATTAAGCCTAGGTCGGGTTGCGGCGTATTGTTTGGCCGAGGCCGGGCATGACCCAGGAAAGTGTGTCCGGCCGGAGTTAATCGAACGTGGTGGGTAAGTTGGTGCACCCCTGCAGGGAAGAAAACATCTATCGATAGCCTGTCCTACGGTAACGGACACTTGGAGTTGTATCCCGATCAATACAACTAGAACTGGATACTTGTGATGAGAACTGGATGGTGATGAGGAATGGATTGTGATGATAACTGGATAGTATGGCTCTAGGATGCCTTTCTCGCAGGGAGTCGGGAAAAGATCTCCGGCCGAGGTTGATAACACTTCTACTACTTTACTTTATGCTACTCTACTCCCTCCGGTTGCTGCAAGATGGTGGTTTCCAGAAGATGCTAGTCTTCGATAGGACTAGGCCTTCTCTCTATTCTGGCATTTCTGCAGCCCGGTCCACATATACAGCCTTCCTTTGATAATGTTGCATATGTAGTGTAGATCCTTACTTGCGAGTACTTTGGATGAGTACTCACGGTTGCTTTGCTCCCCCCTTTTCCCCTTTCTTCTTCTTTCCGGTTGATGCAACCAGATGTAGGAGCCCAGGAGCCAGATGCCACCGCCGATGCTTACTACTACGTGGAGACCGCCGATGACCAGGAGTAGTTAGGAGGCTCCCAGGCAGGAGGCCTTGCCTTTTCGATCGTTGCTATTTTTGTGCTAGCCTTCTTAAGGCAAACTTGCCTAACTCATGTCTGTACTCAGATATTGTTGCTTCGGCTGACTCTTTTGTATTCGAGCTTATGTATTCGAGCCCTCGAGGCCCATGGCTTGTAATATAAAGCTTGTATTATTTTATTTGTGTCTAGAGTTGTGTTGTGATATCTTCCCATGAGTCCTTGATCTTGATCGTACACATTTGCGTGTATGATTAGTGTACGATTGAATTGAGGGCGTCACATCCACTCCTAGGCAGTTGGTGGAGGTAGCAATCGGTAAAAACTGGCATCTACATACACAAAAAGAAATTGCACATAGACTATTATGTAGTTGGCAAAGGCAGTAGACAAAATTGCACATCTCGCTAGTATGGGGGTAGTTAGTGTTGAAGGTGCCATAAGTGAAATCTACACGTCCATAGGTAGGGAAAAAGTTGCACATCGACTATTAGGTAGTTACACATCGACAGCTAGGCAGATGCACCAAACAGGGATTAAATTGCAAAAAAAGTTCATCAAGACATTACCATGAGGGATCTAGTTTTGAAGAGCACGTCACGAGGATTACAACGGTGAAAACAGATCTCAATTCTGACGCACAGTTTGAAAGATATGACTTTTTTTAAAATTTGAAAACCCGAATTAAATGCGTTCACACTTATTCACATGGATTTTCTTCTGTTTATATGGTACTTTTCCTAATTAGGAGTATATTATAATTTTTCTTATATGAATTAGGGGCTAATTATTTCCGTTTATAGATTAGGGGACAACAATTTTCCTTTCAGCGGAGACGCTCGTGACCCCCATAGAGAAATCGATCTCCCCTTCCCTCTTCTCCCCGCCGGTGACTGCCGGGGCTCTTGGGCCTCGCCAGCGGGTGGGGGCGAGGTGTTTGTGATCATACCGCCCACAGACCAACACTTCTTCAGGAACATGAGAATATGAGTGATGCTGCTTCGGGATCGGGGCAAGGCGCCTCTGATCTAGAGGCAATGATGAAGGAATTAGGGCTAAAGGAAGAGGGTCTCCAATATGTTGTGATCGAAGACGAGGAGCTACCGGCGGATGCGACCCGCTGGATGGCAATCGCTAGGGTTCACACGGAGAAAACCTACAACTAGTATTGGTTCTTCAGGAACATGAGAGTTCCTTGGGACTTGGCAAAGGAGGTGAAGATAAGGCCGCTGAAAGACAACCTCTACAGATGCAATTCGGTTGCCTTGGCGACTGGGAGCGGGTTATGGAGGATGGACCATGGACTTTCAAAGTAAAAGATGTGGCTCTAGCGCATTATGATGGCTTCACTAAACCGTCGACAATAGAGCTGAATAAGATCGATATATGGATGCAGATCCATGACCTCCCAGATGGCTTCTTCTCCAAAATCAAGGCTCTCTCCACTATAGTAGGAGAGTTCATCTACGCCAAGCCAAAATCACAGGACATTGAAGGAAACTTTGCACGGGTTTGGCTGAGGCTTGATGTGACAAAACCCCTCAAGACGTTGTGTTGCTGGTGATAAAGAAGAAAGAAACCCTTCAGAGAGTGATCTTTAGGGTGAAATATGAACGGCTCTCTGATTGGTGTGCAGTCTGTGGATACATTGGCCATCTGTTTAAAGAGTGTGGTGATGCAATTCACCCCCAGAGGCGCTAGTTTTCAAGGACCTGGAAGCGACTTGGTTCAAGGGGCCGGGCAATGGACCAGGAGAAGGAAGAGGCTCAGGGGAAGGCAATGGCACTAGGGGGCCATGGCAGAGGATGGTCTGGCTGACACCGTGGACGAGGAACAACATACCAGAATACTTCTGAAGGACACAATTTTGAACCTGAGTACAACAATGTGGATGTTGCCATGCAAGATGTAGAACGAAACAGGAAGAGGGGGGCGTGGTAGGTGACCCAACGGCCTATGTACCACCAGCGGTAGCTCCAACTGACGCAAATAAGCCACTGCTGCTGCCCCCTGCCGAGGTCCCAGCAAGTCCATCATCAAAATAGGAGCCGAAGAGGAACAAGCTAAGCTCGTTGACTAGTGAAAAACCCAATGGAAAGAACACAGTTGCCACCAAAAAACCTGATGCAGGTTTGGCGGGCCCCCGTGGAGGGTCGCACCTAGCGCAATGAGTCTTCTGTGTTGGAACTCTCGTGGTGCTGGCAAACCAGCGACAGTTCGACTGCTTCGTGATCTAACGAAGCAGTTTGCCCCCTCTGTACTATGTATCCTTGAAACTCAAATAGAGGGATCTAGAGTTGAGAGTATGGTTGGTTCTCTAGGTTATAATAAAAGTTTTGCTGTTAGCAGCTCGGGCAGAAGTGGTGGCTTAGGATTTTTTTTTTTTGGAATGAGGAAATAAAGCTTGAGATTGTCGGGTTATTCTCAGTATCACATTGATGCTATTATTAATGATCTTGTTGACATCAGAACAAGGGTTACTTTCGTCTATGAAGAAGCCCAAGTAAATGAAAGGTACAAGACTTGGGACACGCTACGGGGAATTGCTGGGGCAAGCGACATAGCATGGCTAGTCCTAGGCGATTTTAATGAGGTGCTGCAAGCCCACGAGCATGATGGAGTTGGAAACAGGAGCCAGAAGCAAATGGATGGGTTAGGGATGCACTCGATACATGTGGTCTTATGGACATAGGCTATACTGGTACTAATTGGACCTTTGAGCGGAAAGTCACAGGGGGGACGTTCACAAGGGTTAGGCTAGACCAGGGTGTGGCAAACCCGGCGTGGTCGATAGCCTTTTGCGACTGCATGCCTTGAACACAAAACAGCAGCTACAAGTGACCACGTACCTATCTACGTGAGATATGTGCATGAAGGTGCATGCACAGTAGTCCCACGCTCATTTAAATATGAGTTGGCATGGGAAAGAGACCCGGGTCTGGGGCAATCGTGCAAAGCGCATGGAACAGTGGCGCTAGTGATTCCGTCGGTGCAGTCAGCAGTAAGTTGCAGTCGCTTTCATTGGATCTCTTGAATTGGGATAGGAGACACTTTAGGAACGTGCGACGGCACATACAGAGATTAAAAAAGGAGCTACAGGAGTTGACGGAGACTCCTAATCACACCGGGCCACTACATGCTGAGATTATGATAGTTGTCAGGCTAACTAAACTAGATCACAGAGAATAAATTCTTTGGCGTCAAAGATCCCGGTTGGAGTGGTTGATGCATGGGGATAAGAACATGTATTTTTCTTCATCTACGTGCAAGCCGTCGACGAAGGAAAAAACCAAATAAAATCACTTCAGAAACCGGATGGGCAGTTAACTGAAAATGTGACAGAGATGGAGAATATGACCATTGCTTTTATCAGGATCTTTATACATTTGAGAGCGTCCATGACATGGAACGAGTCCTTGAAACAGTCCCAACCAAAGTCATGCAAGCCATGAATGAGACTTTGAATGCTCCATACACCCAAAAAGAAGTGAAATCAGCTTTGTTTCATATGTACCCCATTAAGGCACCTGGGCCAGATGGCTACCAAACACATTTCTTTCAACACCATTGAGATACTTGTGGGGATGATGTTACCAAGGAAGTCTTAAGGATTGTAGATGGCACCGAATCAGCAGAATGCATTAATGATATGATCATGGTTCTTATCCCCAAGGTAAAAAAAACCTCACTTCTGTCTCAATTTAGCCCAATCAGCCTATATAATGTCTTGTACAAGATTGCATCGAAGGTCATCTCTAACAGATTGAAAGTAGTATTGCCTGATATTATCTCAGAGGAGGAGTCAGCTTTTGTGTCAGGCAGGTTGATCATAGATAACATCATTATGGCTTACGAGTGCTTATATTTCATGAAGAGAAATAAGGCTAAGAAGAATCAATCCTGCGCTCTCAAGCTTGACATGATGAAAGCTATGACAGGGTGGAGTGGCCTTACTAAAAGCCATAATGCTAAAACTAGGCTTCAGTGCCCGATGGGTGGACATTGTTATGAGTTTGGTAAGCACAATGACTTTCTCTGTGTTGTTTAATGGGAAGAAGTTTCAACAATTCAAACCTTCACAAGGAATCAGACAAGGGGACCCGATATCTCCATACTTGTTCTTGCTAGCAGCATAGGGCCTTTCGTGCCTTTTGAATTCAAAAAGTGAGTCATCAAACTTGAGTGGTCTAGAGGTTGCTCCTTTGGCGCCACTGGTGAGCCATCTCCTATTCGCTGATGAAAGCATGCTGTTCTTCAAGGCAAATAGTGTGGGTGCTAATGAGGTGTACCATGTTCTGGATACTTATTGTCGGGCAACTGGACAGCGTATCAATCATGCAAAGTCATCAATTTACTTCAGCAAGGGAGTCCCAGATTCGGTCAGACAAGAGATTAAATAGGTACTCAACGTCCCTAATGAAACTCTTAACAAGAAGTATTTGGGGATGTCGTCTGATATTGGGAGCTCAAAGAATGGTGCTTTTAAATACCTAAAGGACCGACTCTGGAGTAAGATACAAGGTTGGATTGAGCGTACCATGTCTACGGCTGGTAAGGAAGTATTAGTCAAGTCTGTCACCCAGGCTGTATCCGTTTTTTCTATGTCAAGTTTGAAGCTACCAAGAGGGTTGTGCGAACATCTAAATATGCCTATCAGAAAGTTCTGGTGGGGGAGCAAGGAAGGGAAGCGAAAACCTCATTGGGTGTCCTGGAAAACAATGACCCAACCCAAAGGGCATGGGGGGTCTAGGATTCGAAGACTTTGAATTGTTCAATCTAGAGGTGATGGCTAAGCAAGCGTGGCGCTTATTGCAGAGTCCACACACACTGTGCGCTCATGTTCT
>NC_041382.1:47266461-47286667 GCF_002162155.2 Triticum dicoccoides
TGGTGTGGCGAGCCATTGTCGAGGGTAAGGATACATTAAAACAAGGTTTGATCAGACGCATTGGCAACGGAGCATACACCAATATATGAGCACACAACTGGTTATCTAGAGATGGCATGTACAGGCCATATGGAAGCATTGCACCGAATCCACCACATAGGGTGTCCGAACTTATTATGAGTGCAACGGCCTCTTGGAATAGGTAGCTTATTCAAGCTACTTTCATACCCATGGATGTACAGACCATTATGGGAATTCCTTTGTGCACACGGAATATACCCGACTTCTAGACGTGGCACTATGAGAAACATGGATCTTTTTCGGTAAAATCTGCATACAAAATGTTAGTGGCTATAAAGCAACGAAGTGAGGCATTACTTGATGGGTCTGTAGGTACCTCAAGTTCCAACGCCGAAGAAAGGGCTTGGAAATTGCTATGGAAAATTGAAGCGCCAGGTAAAATTAGAATGTTTTTGTGGAGGCTCTCCAAGCACTCATTGCCAACAAATGATGTACGCACACATCGCCATATGGTCGACTCGGATCACTGTGGGTTGTGCGGAGTCCAGGACTCCTGGCGACATTCCTTGCTGGAATGTACATCATCGAGGAGCGTCTGGGCTTTGGCGAACAGTGAGATTACACATAAAATAATAGAGAACACCAAGCCAAACGCAAAACAATGGCAGTTTAACTGATGCAAATTTTATCACACGAGCAGTTCGTCTTGATGGCAGCAACACTGTGGTCCATATGACATGGAAGATGCAAGGCCATTCACAAGTCAATCTTCCAGAGCCCTCAAGCAACTCACAATTTCATTGGCAGGTTCATGGAGGACCTTGGCATCATCAGAAATAGGTAGGGAAGCGCAACCATAAGAGTTGTTCCACAGGCCGGTCAGCAAAGGCCAAAGAAACCACCCACGGGATTCTGCAAGATACATGTTGATGCAGGAGTTACTGCAGGACAGGGAGGCTCGGCAGCGGCTGTATGCAGAGATGAAGGATGAAACTATATTCGGAGTTCGGCACTAGGTGTCGAAGGAGTTCTTGATCCGGCCACCCTAGAAGCAGTAGCTTGCAAATAGGCTCTCCCCCTTGCAAAATATTTGGGCATCCAAAACTTTGTTGTGGCTTCGGACTGCTAGCGAGTTGTCTCAGACATCAACAGAAATGCACGGGGTGCATATGGAGCAATCATCATTGAAATAACCCTCATGGCGACTACTTTTCATTGTAAATTTTTTTTAGAGTCGTGATGTTAATTATAAAGCACATAGCTTAGCCAAGTTTTCACTTTCTAGAAGTCCGGGACGCCACGTTTGGTTTGGTGTACCGCATGACCAAAGATGTATCCCAATCCATGTGGATTTTGCTGAATAAACTTGATTTTACCCCTAAAAAACTATGGCACTTGCCGACTATAACCTTGGCTATAGATGACATGGCAACATCATATAGCTATCAGGTGGCTGTAGTATTAACTATGCTCTTAAAAACACCTAAAAGCTAGATAGTGTGCATGCACTATTTTGAGAAATCAAACGGCCGCTCCACTCACGCATGCATGATGTCCAAATTTGTCTTTATGCATGACGTGGGACGTGCTGTTTGAAACTCACGTGGGTAGCACTGATGGATGTGTTTGTGCATTTAATTTGGGGTTTAAAACATTTAAAAAGTCATATCTTTCAAACCGCTCGTCGGAATTCAGAGTCGTTTTCACCGTTGAAATCCTCGCAACGAGATCTTTGAAACTAGACGGCGTATGAGTATATTTCGACGAAATTTTTTCTATGCCAACTTTGATGCTCTATGGTGCAACTCTCTTACTACATGATGCAACTTTAATACTGTATGATGCAACTTTTTTCAAATCATTTTTTGAGCCGCATGATCCAAACTTCATATGAAGACGCAACCTAGCAACCATGACAACTAACTTTTATGATGTGCAACTAGTCTGCTGCTCATGTCAGCTACATAGTAGTCGATGTACAACCCCCTTCCTACTCGTGCATGTGTATTTTTCACAACTATCACACCTTGCCGCACCTTCCCTACCAGCGATACGTGCAACTTAGTCCGTTGTTCCAGCCAACTGCATAGCAGTGGATGTCCAGCTCCTTTCCCTCTCTATTTGTGGATGTGTAGTTCCAGTTGGCAAGGCAACAGACGAAGTTGCACATAGTCTGCTAGGCAGTTGGCCGGGGCAACAAATGAAGTTGCACATCTCACTGGCGAGGGTTGTTGGAGGGTTTTAAAATGTACATCTACGAGGGTAGAAAAAAGTTGGCTATAGGAGGCCCTAAAGTTGCACAACTCACTAGCAGGGGTGGTTGTGACGGAGTGCTTGCAGTGAAAACTACACATCCATGGGATACGGAAAAAACTTGCACACCAACTGTTAGGCAGTTGGTCGGTGCAGCATCCAAAGTTGCACATCCACTGCTAGGCAGTTGGCGGAGGTAGATATCGATGAAAACTGACATGTACATACACAAAAGAAAATGCACATCGACTACTATGCGGTTGGCAAAGTCAGTAGACAAAATTGCACATCTCACTAGTATGGGGGTAGTTTGGGTTGAAGGTGCCATAAGTGAAATCTGCACGTCCATAGGTAGGGAAAAAGTTGCACATCGACCATTAGGTAGGTGCACATCGACAGCCAGGCAGTTGCACTAAACGGGGATTAAATTGCAAAAAAAAGTTCGTTAAAATATACCCATGAGAGATCTAGTTTTGAAGAGCACGTCGCGAGGATTGCAACGGTGAGACGGATCTCAATTCCGATGCACGGTTTGAAAGATATGATTTTTTAAAAATTTGAAAATCCAAATTAAATGCGTTCACACTTATTCACATGGATATTCTTCTGTTTATATGGTGCATATCCTAATTAGGAATATATTATAATTTTTCTTACACAAATTAAGGGTCTAATTATTTTCGTTTCTAGATTAAAGGACAACAATTTCCTTTTCTGTCAGCCGCTTGAGACGGCTAGGGAGCAGTAGGCCGCTCCCTAGACACGTCGTAAAAAACATGAAGAATCAAATTTATCTAAACTGTATTTATAAATTGAAGACCAATTGAAAGTGGCTAGCCCACATAAATAATGCGGCTGATAACCACGTTTCATATCCAACGCTCGTCGTGTCATTTCCGCTATTACTTAGCACGACGACTATTTATCACTTTAAGCAAGGGGAGAGGGGAACTCTCGGTGCCGCTAGCCACCTTGACTAGGATCCTTCTCGTGGTAAGTTGTAGGGCGCGTCCTACTTGACGCTATTGGATCAGGTTTTTTTCCTGTTTTATTTTGTTTCTTTATTAGTTTTCTTCTCCCTTTTTTCATTATTTCTTGCATTTTGTTTCTTCATTTTTTTCCATTTTGCTCCTTCTCTATTATTTGTTTGGTTTTTTTTTTCATTTTTCGTTTTTTCTCTTCTTTGTTTTCATTTTCACTCTACATTTTCATATGGGTCGAAAAGATTTTTTTAATAAGTGATGAACAATTATCTTATACGCGTTCAACATTGTCCGAACGCTTATTCAACATTTTTCAAATACTTGTTCCATAATTTTCAAACAATCGTTCAATATTTTTTAATACTTATTTAACATTTTATTAAAATATTTTTCAACATTTTAATACTTACTCAACATTTTCAAAAACTAGTTCATTATTTTTCATATACTCATTCAACATTTTTTAATACTTATTCAACATTTTTTAAATATTTTTTTACATTTTTAATACTTTTTCATAATTTCTTAAATCCTTGTTCGACCTGTTTCAATACTTATTAAAAAAATTCAAATAATTGTTCAATATTTTTCAAATACTTCTTCAACATTTTTGAATGCTTGATTAACATTTTATATACATGACCAAGGGATTTCATCATTTTTTTATACCTGGTCAACATTTTTTAAAGCATGATTAACATTTTTTAAGAATATTGTGTGAAGTAATTTTTTTTAATATACTCCCTCCGTCCAGAAATACTCGCCGGAGGAATGGATGTATGTAGACGTATTTTAATTTTAGATACACCTATTTCTATCCATTCCTTCGACAAGTATTTCGGGACGGAGGGAGTATATGTTTAGAATATTGAAAAGTGTAAGTAAAACTAAAAATGGAATAAAATAGCGAAATAAAAACATGAAAAAATAACATAAAAAAGGAGGAAGTGTACCTACCTGGAACTGGGCGGGCCCATATGGTTTTGAGTTTCAGCAAGTCAGATGACTCGCCTCGCTTAATACGAGGTATAGGGGCGCCCTTGTTTTAGTAACTTCCGCACACCCCCATTAGACCATGGGCTTATAGACCATTTATGTTTTTTCGTATTCTTTGTCCGTACTGTGAGTTAACTATACGGCCCTGCGTGCCAGATTTCGCAGCCACTTTTTAGTTTTTCGTTTTTCCTGTGTTCTTTTTTTTTCCTATTTCCCTTTTGCCGTTTATCTCGTTTTAATAACATTTTTCGAAACTCACAAACAATTCTAAAAATAATGAACCTTTACAAATTCCCGAAAACTTATTGAAATGCATAAATAAATTTTCAATTCGTGAACATTTTTTTATTTTTCGAGACTTTTTCAGATTCCTGATTTTTCGGAAAAAAATCACAGTCGTCATCCAAAATCATGATTTTTTAAAGAAATTATTTAATCCTTTTTAGATACAATTTTTCCAAAAAACCACAATGGTTTCCAAAAGAATGAACATTTTTAAATTGATGAACAGTTTCAGTTACGCAAGATTTTTTAATTCAGGAATTTTATGAAATTTGTAAACATTTTCGAAATTTACGAATTTTTCAGTTTCGTAAATAATCTTCACATTCAGACTTTTTATTATTCATAAATTTTTTCCAGAATCGTGAACTTATTTTTAAAATTCGTGACCTTTTCCGAGTTCACGAACTTTTTTAAAATTGACGAACAGTTTTAAAATCAGATTTGTCTTCAAATGTGCAAAAAAGGTTGAACTAATTAACATTTCAAATTATTAGAAAAATCCTAGCTAATTTCTGTTAAACTAGTGCGTTTTTCACACGTGCTTACTAGGAAAAAATACTAGTAAACCTGGCAAATCCTATTTCGCGCTGCAAGCGCCCGTTAATGTGTATTCTGCAAACGGGTGCCTGCAGCGCCCCAAGCTGGGCCGGCCCATATAGTTTGTTTCCAAACGCAAAAAATGTGCGGGATCCAAGTTTCAAAAACACAACCAATTCCTGGGCATTTCCTATTTAGCGCTGCAGGCGCTCGTTACAGTGCAATTTCCAAACGGGCGCCTGCAGCAGTCCAAGCTGGGCCGGCCCACTCTAGTTTAGCGGAAACACGGTGGACTCGTTACGATTGCTGCGCTCCAACCACTACGACATCGTGCTTGTTGTGTGCTAAGTTAAGTCGCTCTTTCTTTTTATTTTGTTTCTAATGGTTCGCGAAGTCTTGACGGTTTTATTCATTTTCCCCTTTTTTTCTTTCTTTTTTTGTTTTTTTAATGCGTGATTTTATAAAAGAATGTCATGTTTTTTTAAATCGTTGTACTTTTTCAGATTAAATGAGCTTTATTCAAATTTGATGAACTTTTTCTGGTTTCGATGAACTTTTTCAGATTACATGAACTTTTTTCAAATTTGATGCACAAATTTTTTAAAATCGATGAACTTTTTCCAGATTACATGAACTTTTTTCAAATTTGGCGAACTTTTTCTGAATTCGATGAACTTTTTTCATATTACATGAACTTTTTTCAAATTCGATGAACTTTTTTTAGATTACATAAACTTTTTTAAATTCAATGAACTTTTCTAAATGCGATGAACATTTTTCAAATCTAATGAACTTTTTTTTGAATTTGATGAACTTTTTTTCGAATCCGATGAACTTTTCTTCAAATTTGGTGAACTTTTTTCGAATTCAATGAACTTTTTTTTGAAAATTGATGAACCTTTTTCATCTTTTTGAACTTTGCTTAAAATTTGATGAACTTTTTTTTGAATTTACGTTTGTTTTTTGAGATAATTTATATTGATTATATATTAATGTTTTACTGCACGAAAAGGTTAACTAGAACTGTTTTCTTTTAGAAGACAACAAAGTTAGTTTGTTCTGGTGGTTAGTGTGGTGCACTAGCAACAAAGCGGTCAAGAGTTCGAACCTATCCTCAGGTTTTATTGCTTTTTTACTTCAAAAGCGAACGAGTGCAAGCGCGCGTTGCGCCAGCACATGCCAGCGATGCTGCAGGCCCAGAACGTTAACGGGCGCCTACATCGCTGACTAGGAGCTCCCCAATTCCTGCCATCCGGGCGAGGGCTTTGTTCCAACCTCTAGGCCATGCCTCGTTAGTTGAGTGATTGTTCTCCTTTTATCTTGTTATTTAGTCTGGTTTTTCTTTTTTCTTTTTTCTTTCAATTTTTTCTTACACTTTTCTGTTTCTTCTTTCTGTGTTCTTTAATATGTGCCTTTAAAAAATTTGTTAACCTTTTTTCTCAATTGCTAAACTCTTTTTCAAATTCCACGAATTCCTTTTCAATTTCAATGAACTTTTTTTAAAATTCAATGGACTTTTTTCAAAATCTATGATTTTTTTTTTCAAATTTGATGAACTTTTTTCTAAATTGTGATGTTTTTTTAATCTATGGAGATTGAAATTTTGTTCACGTTTATGCTTAAAAAGAAATCAAGTTTTTCTAAGTAGCACGGCTACTGTTTTGTTCTTGTGATAGGTGGGAACCCGATGAATGAGTTCACGCCCGAGGGTGGCCCGATCTTCACATCGTAGGATCGAATCGGGAGGGATAGCTAGCTGCAAGCAGCCGGGATAACTAGCTTTATACCTGCCAAGGTTGGATGCAACCCGTAAGTTGGGGATGGCTGACCGTAGCTACAAAAACTCCAACCCGCTGCCTGAACAATCGCAGAACCACAAATCGGGACTAATCCACACAAAACGGCCAGAATCGTAGAGCACGAACTAGCGGGAACCAGAGGCTCCTTCTTGCGAATTCGAATGAACTCATAAGAGCAAAGGTAGCAAGATCTCTCGGATCTCTCTAGCAGTCTTGCTGCATAAGCTTGTAGTTGAATGGTTTGACAAAAGGTTTTTTAGAGGATGGGGGAGATGGGATTTTATAGCAGGGACAACCCCCCTTGGCTCGGTGTGAAAATTGTTTCAAAAGTAAGCAGGTTTGCATGGCTTCCTACAGTGAATAAGCAGTCAACTTTGGGAGTTGTTGCAGAGCTCCTCGGAAATTCACAAAGCCTTGACAGCCTGGACACCTTCCACGAGAATGACTAGTACTTTTGACTCACAACTCCAAATGATGTGAGGTTTTTTGCATTGGAAAGATAATTTGATTTAGCTTCTGTTGATATACCCCTATGGACCCGTCTCTCCACCATATGGGTGTGCCACCATGAAACATTAGAGGTAAAAACTGACAGCATCGGTTTCACTTGAAACTTGTTTTCTTCAAACTCGTTCCTCCAGACCGGTTGCTTCAATAGCTCATAGGTTGTTGGATTTCTTCCATGTGATACATAAGTTCAACCAATAAAAACGTGGATGAAAGCATAGTTGTGTCATCAAGGTTATAAGGTAAACTTAAGTTAGCGTTCACCTGGTCACTTATTAGTTTGGCGCGACTTCTTGTGATTGGACCTATAATTGTTGGAAACTTGTCGATGGTTGTGGTGTCCTCATCATCCCCCCCCCCTCTTGAAAAGGAGTCATCCTCGACTCTGATGGTCCAAAGTATGGATAGAGGTCGGACACATTGAAGGTTGGACTAACACCATAATCCATCGGAAGGTCAATCTTGTAGGCATTGTCATTGATCTTCACAAGCACTTTGAATGGACCATCTCCACGTGGTTGTAACTTGCATTTGTGTTGATCCGGGTAACGATCCTTCTGCACGTGCACCCACACAAGACAACCTCTTAAAACAACACCTTCTTTCTTCCCTTGTTTGCTTGTTTTGCATATTGTTCGGTCATCTTCTCAATATTCTCCTTGGTCTTCTCATGAATTTTCTTCACGAAGTCAGCACGCTTACTTGCATCAAGATTAGTCCGCTCCTGCAATGGTAAAGGCAAAAGATCCATGGGAGCAGCAAGTTTGAAACCATAAACAATTTCAAAACGACAAAAAATAGTGGTCGAATGTACCGCCCTGTTGTATGCAAACTCCGCGTGGGGGAGACACTCTTCCCACATCTTCAAATTTTTCTTTAAAACTGCTCTCAACATCATGGATAGTGTGCGGTTGACAACTTTAGTTTGTCCATCCATTTGTGGGTGGCATGTAGTAGAAAAGAGAGGCTTTGTTCCTAGCTTTGCCCACAATGTTTTCCAAAAATAGCTCAGAAACTTGGTGTCACGATCTGAAACGATAGTGCGTGGTACTCCATGTAGCCGCACAACTTTCCTGAAAAACAAATCAGCAATGTGTGAAGCATCATCGCTCTTATGACACGGAATAAAATGCCATTTTTCTAAACCTATCAACCACCACAAAAACGGAATCACTCCCTCTCTTAGTACGTGGTAATCCAAGAACAAAATCCATAGAAATATCTTCCCAAGGTGTGCTAGGAATTGATAAAGGCGTATAAAGTTCATGAGGGTTTAAACGTGACTTAACTTTGCGGCAGATATCACAACGTAGCACATAGCGCTCAACATCACGCCTCATCCTTGGCCAAAAGAAATGGTCGGTCAGCACACTCTCAGTTTTCTTTGCTCCAAAATTTCCCATGAGACCACCAGCATGAGCCTCCTGCAAAAGCAACAAACGAACCGAGCATTCTGGGATGCACAATTTGTTAGCTCGAAACAAAAATCCATCATGCAAGTGAAACTTTTCCCAACCTTTTCCCTCACTACACTTTGAGTGTGGTTCAGCAAAATATGGATCATTCACATACAATTCTTTAATGCTTTGCAACCCAAGAATTTTAGTATCAAGTTGTGAGAGTAAAATATGGCGTCTAGACAAAGCATCGGCAACAACATTATCTTTTCGTTTCTTGTACTTGACAATATAGGGAAAAGATTCTATGAATTCACTCCATTTTGCATGTCTACAGTTCAGTTTTTGTTGACCACTAAGGTGCTTTAAAGATTCATGATCGGAATGTATCACAAATTTTTTAGGCCACAAATAATGTTGCCATGTTTCCAAAGATCTCACAAGTGCATATAATTCTTTGTCATAAACTGAATAATTTAGAGTTGGACCACTTAGTTTCTCACTAAAATATGCAATAGGCCTACCTTGTTGCATTAGTACGCCTCCAATACCCACACCACTTGCATCACATTCAATTTCAAAAGTCTTACCAAAGTTGGATAGTCCAAGCAATGGTGTAGATGTCAATTTTTCTTCCAGCTCTTAGAAGGCCTTCTCTTGTGCATTTGCCCACTTGAAGGGAACATCTTTCTTGGTTAGCTCATTTACTGGGGCAGCAATGATGCTGAAGTCCTTCACAAACCGACGATAGAAACCAGCGAGGCCAAGAAAGCTTTGTACTTAGCTTACATTTTGTGGAGGCATCCACTCACGGATGGCCTTGACCTTCTCCTCATCTACCTCCACACCTTGACCTGAAACAACAAAGCCAAGAAACACAACTTTTTCTATGCAAAATGTGCACTTTCCCTTGTTAGCATATAATTTCTCCTATCTTAGGACAGCAAGCACACACCGGATGTGTTCAACCTGTTCATCCAAAGTTTTGCTATAAATCAGGATGTCATCAAAGTAAACAACCACAAACTTGCCAACAAACATTCTAAGCACATGATTCATTAATCTCATGAAGGTACTAGGTGCATTTGTCAATCCAAACGGCATAACTAACCACTCATACGAACCAGATTTTGTTATGAAAGAAGTTTTCCATTCATCACCCTCTCTCATTCTAATTTGATGGTAGCCACTTCGCAAGTCAATTTTAGAAAAGATGGTGGCGCCAATAAGTTCATCAAGCATATCATCAAGCTTAGGTATGGGGTGCCTATACCTCACGGTCATGTTGTTAATAGGCCTACAATCACAACACATTCGAGAAGTTCCATCTTTCTTGGGTACTAAAAGAACGGGTACAACACAAAGAGAGAGACTTTCCCTTGCATAACCTTTGTTTAATAGGCCTTCAACTTGTCGTTGAATCTCCTTGGTTTCCTCCGGATTTGTGCGGTCACTACAAGAAATATGTCAACTTATGACCTTCTGTCAGTGACCCTAAAATAATTGGTCATAAATTTATGACCATTTTAGACCAATTGGTCAAAAGCTGTCTGGGGGGCTCCAAACCCTAAACCATTGCGACCATTTTGGTCAGAAAGGCCATAATTTCCTTACACGAAATGGTCATAAAGCAAACAGCGCTAGTCCGCTGCCTTATTTCTAGTTGTTAACAACCAATATAGATGGTCATAGCCTTGTAAATTGTGGTGGGTTGCGATGACTAGGCGCCATCTCATCAGTTTTGCCTATGTGTCATGTCCATGTGGCAGTTTTTGCCCTAGGTTGTGAAGCAACCTATATTTCTGTCATTCCCAAAATTCCCAAAAAAATCTCATAAATTCTTTGGGTCATATCTTCGTCAAATATGTAAAAACCTTCCTTTCCTAGTTCAAAAATAATTCAAAAATATTCATTTTCCTATTCTGTTCAGAACAACAGTTTGTGAAGGAAGTACCACTTTGGCATGTCCAAATAGTATCCATTTTCTACAGTGCTTTCCTATGCCCAAATAAACATCCTCCACCAAATGCCAGCTCAATCTATTCATTATTTTGAGCCGAGCTTCAACATACGTATTTATGTCCAGTGTGGTAGTTTGCAAAGCAAGTACCACCTAGGCTCCTCTTTTTGAGCTGAAAATTTGTGAAGACGGTCTTCTTAGTAACTGATCGTCCTCAGCTAAAACTCACGCCCATTATCCATGTACATTTCCCGTACCGCTAATCAAACACTTGGTGGCTAATTCATGTTTGAGCACCGATCGGTCTCCTCGTGAGAATCTTATGTTGTAATTTTCTTCCTAGCACCTACCTGGGGAGTGCCCAACCCACTAGACATGCCTAGGCTGCCCAGAACACATGGCAACGCCACGGTCGCGCGGTGACCACACGGCGAGCATGCGAGTTTACGCACTCTAGAGTTGGGGGCCTCGGCCACCGCCCAAACCTCGACGTATTGCCACCAAACCATCTATTTATGATTAAATAGGTACTTATGTAACTAGAAATGATTTTTGGAAAAAATAAATTGCAAACTATGAGGCAGTTGCAGTTCAAATTTGACCCGCTTCCAACTAAATCGGTGGAAATTTGTCTTTTTCACGAGAGGTAGATCAAAACTTTTTACACCCAACCATTTTGTCAATTGTGCATTAAATATGTCCTAGTATTTTAGAAAATTGATTTGTTCCAATTTTGCAACAATTATTTGGTAGTTCCTTCACAAAAAAACCTCATTTGGGGCAATCGAAAAATGGAAAATGGTTTTTCCGTGCACAGAAAATGAAAACTTCCTTAGGCAACATTGTTTGCCATTCCAATATGCACCCTTGTGCACAATATGAGATCATTTGAACAAACTATGCCACGAATGTGGCCATAAGATTGATCATTTGGCTTGAAAGCCATGAATCTTCAAAGATGATAGCTCGTTTCTGAGAACACTTTTTTATAATAATTGCCGTATTGCAAGTTTGTTGTTTTTCCTGGGAACTTGGCCACATATAATGACACAATGCGAAGGTTTCCCAATTTTTTGATTTTTTTGATTTTTTTTAAATTTTTTATGCCCGTTTCAAAATGCGGTCAAAACGGCGGGCTTGACCGTTCCTAGCTAGTGGTTGAATCTTGGAAAATTTTTGGTGTTTCTTTGATTAAATAGATACTTATGTACCTAGAAATGATTTGTAGAAAAAATAAATAGCAAACTATGAGGCAGCTGCAGTTCAAATTTGACCCGCTTCCACCTGAATCGGCGGAAATTTGTCTTTTTCACGAGAGGTGGATCAAAACTTTTTACACCCAACCATTTGGTCAATTGTGCATTAAATATGTCCTAATATTTTAGAAAATTGATTTGGTCCAATTTTGCAACAATTATTTGGTAGGTCCTTCACAAAAAAAGCTCATTTGGGGCAATCGAAAAATGGAAAATGGTTTTTCCGTGTACAGAAAATGAAAACTTCCTTAGGCAACATTGTTTGCCATTCCAATATGCACCCTTGTGCATAATATGAGATCATTTGAACAAACTATGCCACGAATGTGGCCATAAGATTGATCATTTGGCTTGAAAGCCATGAATCTTCAGAGATGATAGCTCGTTTCTGAGAACACTTTTTTAAAATAATTGCCGTATTGCAAGTTTGTTATTTTTCCTGATAACTTGGCCACATATAATGCCACAATGCGAAGGTTTCCCAATTTTTTGATTTTTTTTTGATTTTTTTATGCCCGTTTCAAAATGCGGTGAAAACGGCGGGAATGACCGTTCCTAGCTAGTGGTTGAATCTTGGATTTTTTTGGTGTTTCTCTGATTAAATAGATACTTATGTACCTAGAAATGATTTTTGAAAAAAAATAAAGAGCAAACTACAAGGTAGCTACAGTTCAAATTTGACCCACTTCCAGCTGAATCGGCGGAAATTTGTCTTTTTCACGAGAGGTGGATCAAAACTTTTTACACCCAACCATTTGGTCAATTGTGCATTTAATATGGCCTAGTATTTTATAAAAATGATTGGGTCCAATTTTGCAACAATTATTTGGGAGGTCCTTCACAAAAAAACCTTCTGTTGGGCACTCGAAAAATGGAAAATGGTTTTTTCGTCCAAAGAAAATGAAAACTTCCTTAGGCAACACTGTTTGCCATTCCAATATACACCCTTGTGCACAATATGAGATCATCTGAACAAACTATGCCATGAATGTGGCCATAAGATTTATCATTTGGCTTGAAAACCCTGAATCTTCACGCGTGATAGCTCATTTCTGAGAACACTTTTTTAAATTTCTGTATTACAAGTTTATTATTTTTTCTGGAAACTTGGTCACATATAATGACACAATGCGAATGTTTCCCAATTTTTTGATTTTTTTTGAATTTTTTATGCCCGTTTCAAAATGCAGTCAAAACGGCGGGCTTGACCGTTCCTAGCTAGTGGTTGAATCTTGCAAAACTTTTGATGTTTCTCTGATTAAATAGATACTTATGTACCTAGAAATGATTTTTGAAAAAAATAAAAAGCAAACTATGAGGCAGTTCCAGTTCAAATTTGACCCGCTTCCAGCTGAATCGGCAGAAATTTGTCTTTTTCACGAGAGGTGGATAAAAGCTTTTAACACCCTACCATTTGGTCAATTGCGAATTAAATATGGTCTACTATTTTAGAAAATTGTTTTGGTCCAATTTTGCAACAATTATTTTGTATGTTCTTCACACAAAAACCGCATTTTGGGCATTCGAAAAATGGAAAATGATTTTTTGGTGCAAAGAAAATAAAAAATTCCTTAGTCAGCATTTTTGGTCATTCAAGATACAAACTTGTGCACAATGTGAGACCATTTAAAAAAAAATTCATGTGCAAAAGTAGAAGAAAAACAAATTAAAATACACAAATCACATATACTCTATTCCCATTGGTGGAGTTGGTTTGACACGGATTGATGACATGGCGCCCATCCATCCATCCATCATCCCACATCCATCCATCCATTTATCTATAGAGAAGAAAAAAGAAAAAAGAAAATGAAAAGGGGAAACCCCACAGACCCACCCACCCCGATCCCATCCCTCCCGCACCCCCTCTCGTCTCCCACCCACCCCCGATCCCATCCCTCCCAAACCCTAACCCGCACTCCTCCTTCCTCGGCTCCTCGCCGCCGCCACCTCCTCCCTGTCCCGCAGTGGCGCCCACCCAGATCTGTGTTCTCGCGCTGCCCGGAGTCTCTAGGTCGTCCCACCACCACCGCATCGGCCTCGAATCGCCCCACCCGCAACAGAATGCTCCGCCGCATACCGGGCGCCTTCACCGTGGCCGCGGGCCTCCGCCGCTCCCTCTGCACGGCGCGGCCGCACCCTCCGTGGGCCCTGGTCCAGCACGCGTCGTCCACCCACCTCGTCCACCCGCGTCGCCCCGAGGCCGGCGACGGCGGGTTCGTCTCGGGCCAGGTCACCGCCTGCTTCGACGGCCTCCTCCTCGTGCGCTTTTGCCATGCCCGCCTCGACGCCCACGCCAAGGTCCACCTTGGCGTCCCGCGCCGGCGTGCATCACCCTACCCTACCACCCCTTCCCTCCGGCCAGATCCGCCTCGAGCGCTCACCCACGACCTCTCCCCGTGGCTAGGGTTACGGGGGCGGCGGCGCCTCCAACTCCGGTGCCTCTGCTTCGTCCTCTCCCTCCCTCCCACATGCATCTCCACCTTATGGACGGTGCTCCTGTGCTCGGTCGCTATGGGACTGACGTGCGCGGCGCCTCCCTCGGGCGGCCTCCTCCACCGCGTGCCTGACGGCAGTGGATGGCCGTCCCACAACTGCGGTGGCGCCTGTCCACGGCGTCGACTACACAAAACTCCCATGGTGAACATCATCCTCTCTGGCTCCCTCCTCTCTCTTCTCAAGTTTGTGGCCTTTGTGCAACAGCAGTACCATGCTATGATTCATGGCCATCAAGTCATTTTTGTGTTCTACTAGTGTTATGCTTTGGCCCGAATTGCTACAATCAAATGACTTTGTGATAAATACTGTAATTGATGCTAGGCGCTATCACCTCTGCATATTTAGATCCCGCCTCTTAGATTTGCCATTCTAGTACGTGTTTATATGCAGCGGACTTGTAGCCTGTTCGCTGTGACTTTGTTGTAGCTGGTGGTTTCATTGATCCATGCCTAAATTAGTTTCTTAATGCCCCTCTTTACTATCAGATGTAAAATACCCTGATTGGATTATTAGTACAAATGTGAGGATATTTCTGCCAAAAGAAAAAGAAACATTGCTGATGTGATAGCGCCTAGTTTTGAGATGCAAGTGATGTTGATTCTGTTCATCAAGGTATGTGTAGTTGATCATATTTCTCCTGTCCTTGTGCAGGGGAAGTTTCCATCCTTACAGCATAGCAGAAGGGCTTCACTTCATCGTACCAGCCAGGAAAGGTGCGTGGTGGTTGCAAGCCATGGAGGGGAGGCGGTCCTGTTCAACACCGGCTAATTGAACGCAAATCATGCGGCTTGTTGCTTGCCTAATTGAACACCTGCTGCTGCTGCTGCGACACCGTGGCTGGGCTGTCCAGTGGGTCGCGCCTGCTTACCTGGCAGCAGTGACGGCGGCTACAAGTTTTCTCCACTGCTGTAGCTCATCTCCAAGTCCTACAACCTGTATCATCTCCGTCACCAGCACCTACATTGGGTCTGAAGTCTGAACCTCTCTTCTCTACTCCATGTTTACTGAATTTCACTGAGTTTACTGAATTTCTCAAAAGTCTCCACAGTGTTTGTGTGTGTGTGTGTGTTAGAGTGTAGGAGTGCAAATGGGCAACCTGTATGGTATTCTGTGGCCCTCTTTAGTTCAACTAAATGAACTGAATTTTCAGAAGTCACATAACTTTTGAAAATTTAGTTTATTTGGTTAGATGATCTTTGTTCATGTTGATAAGAATTTTTTTAAGAAAGAAATCAAGTCAGATTATATACGTACAATTATTATGTACATACGTATGGTGACAGCCATGTTGATAAGAATTTTTTTAAGAAAGAAATCAAGTCAGATTATATACATACAATTATTATGCACATACGTATGGTGACATCTCATTATATTCTTTTGCTTCCACTTATATCCTGAGCATGTACTCTAATAGTCAGTTCCTAGAACATGACAATGGATTGCTTTTGTTTCTATACCCCACTATCCATACTCCCAGGTATTAGTAAAGCTATGAGGACACCTTCTGTATATCGTGTTGGATTAGTGCGCAATCTTATGAGAAATATCTGAATGCTGAGTTATATCCTTTATACTAAATCTTGCAATTCTTGGTTTTGGCTTCTGTTTTTCCCCTTGGCACTCGATTTACTCGAAGCCTTGTGAATCAGGTTATGCAAACCTGTTGCATTTAGCATCATCAAAGCTTGTTTACTACATCAGTTGCTTGCTCCAAGTGTCTTGTTCTTGGATTCTTTGATTTTATCCTGGTGTGCACAACGCTGGTATTTCTGGATAAGCTGAAACTAGTTTCTCCACCATATGCTATCTAGCTGTTGGGTGCTAATTATAGTTACTTTATATGAAGAAACACTTACCTTGCAGCCATCTAATATGCAATTCTAATAATATGTGATGCCTGCTTTTTTAATTGTATATGCCATTCGTGCATGAATTCCTTTTCTTATGTACCAACTCCCTAATCAATGTTTTGTGTTTTCAGTTTGCTATCTTAGGAGAACCTGGTGCTATATGGGGAAGCAAAGCAGCAGCCCAGAACCCGACCTGTGATTCCAGATGAAGGCACCACGACGCACCATGATGCTCCCTTGGAAGGTCAGCTCCTGGACCGCAACTTTCTTTCAATTTGTGCTCTGCTTGATATCAGTTCCTTGTATTGCTGCTGCATTAACTCAAGTTGCAATGCGCAGGGCTTCCGAGTCTGCACCCCGCCGTCCGAACAGAGCAAGGAGGGGGCATCGTCCATACCGCGGAGTTGGTTGAGCCTTGAGTGCGACCTGGAGAAGTAGTGCATCATCTGGGGTCATCTCTTGCTTGTGTCGTGGTAAGAACAGAGCGCCACTCTTTGTCGTGCATGTATCGAAATGGCAGAAATGTCGAATACATGTTCGCTCTCAGCTTCTCTCTGTTTCCTCTCTGCGGGAGTGTGCTTGCGAAGATCTCCCTCAGTTCTCGAGATCTGGTGAGCGCCTCCCTGATCCATGCATCAATTTTTACTTAGTTTCTTGTCTAGTATCACATCCACCATGTAAGTAGTGTGGTTTCATGTTGTAGTTGGCCTTTCTCAAGTTTCATGAAGAGTCTTCAGATCTTAGAGTTCAATTAGGATCCATTGACTTTGCTGATCTGGTCCCCGGTTTGATTTGGTAACCTGACTCGTATTCATTGATGTCATAAATTTGTTCTACTAGGATTACATTTCGTTTTACTGATTGCTCCTATAGCCGGTGAATCAGCTGATTGTTGTGATATTCTCCTTACATGCAGTAGATCATCCGCATTACTCGTAGACTGCAATAAAAGGCACATAGTTTATTTTATTTTTGCCACCTCAAGTTAGCTGATGCTATGAAGTTGCCAATATCTGACTGTTTACTGAATTTATTGGGGCAGCTTTGTTAGAACCTGGCTTTGTATGTGTCTGTCGTGTCAACCCTTTTCCACACTAGGATCTGAATCTTCATTACTTATGTTGACTCAGAAATGTCTTAACTATGTCTGATCTAACCGATAAAAAAAAGAGAAACAATGTCTGTTCTAAGTAATAGTTTTCACTTCTTGTTTGACAGTCCCCTAAAGATCCACTTTCTGTGATCCCAGGTTAAGCGGACAAGATGGTGAAGATCTGCTGCATCAGAGCTGGCACATCATAAAAGAAGTCTTCTACTTGGACATATTGTACACCTGTAGAGTTTGTTATACTGTGATCGCATTTGTATGTGTTGATGTAACATATTGTTGCTTCTTGTTGATGTAACAGATTGTTGCTTCTTGTTGATGTAACAGATTGATCGCATTTGTATATTAGAATCGGCTTGTTACACCTGTTTTCTGTCTATTTTGATTTAAATACTGGTTGTTTAATTATTGGCATATTGAAATATGAGGAACATGGCCATGACAACAAAGTTCCACAAACCAGAATCGGGCATTTGGGACCCGCTTATCAGAACCTGACAATTGGGACCCATTTCAAAAAGGAAAAAAAGGGCCACAACCCAGAAATAAAAACGCCGAATTATAGGGCCTGGCCCGTGTAGCTTACCCAAATTGCAAGAAAAAAACAATAAATGGGCTGAATTAATGGGCTCGGCCCATATAAACACCGAAATTGGATCGGGCTGAATCTTGTGCCACGTCAGATTGCCACGCTGGATGCCTACGTGGCCTGGGGAGGTTGCTAGTGACCAAAACGCCACCGTAGACGTATTTTGGTCATAAACGTCTTCGACCATTTCAGAAGAAAGGTCGCTATAGTCAGTTTACGACCGCCAGCTTTTGACCTTCTGTTTTTGGTCACAAAAAGGTCGCAAATGAAAATTTGTGACCTTTCAGTGACCAATAGTGGTGGTCACAAGTTGACATATTTCTTGTAGTGGGTATGGTGGTCGGTTCGGTGATGGGGCTCCTGGAACCAAATCAATTTGGTGTTCAATGCCTCTTTGTGGTGGCAGCCCTAGTGGTATCTCCTCGGGGAACACATCTTCATACCCCTACAAAATTTCAGCAACAACACTAGGAGTGGTAGAGGGTAAGTCATTAGTAGAAAGAAAGTTGTCCTTGTACAAAAGTACAAAGAACACGGAATTGGGTTCTCTCAACTCTCTCATGTCCCTTTTCCTACCCATCATAACTAATCCCTGTTTTTCCCTTGTCTTGGTCAATTTAAGCTGTGGGGTTTTATTTGGCTTTGGATTCTCTCGCTCACTATGTTGGTGGATGTCACTCAAGTGTTTCTCACTCACTCTCTCTTTCTTTTTTAGATCATCCATCGATATTTCTTCGGGTGTCAAAGGGAGCAAAGATATGCGCTCTCCCTCATATTGGAACGAGAGACGATTAGTACGGCCGCTGATTTGCACATCACGATCATACAGCCAGGGTCTTCCCAACAACAATTCGCACGCTTGCATTGGCACCACATCACATTCCACTTGATTTCGGTACTTCCCAAAGGAAAACTTAACGGTGACTATGTTGCTTACTCGAAGTGTACCACAATCATTGAGCCATTGCATCTTATAGGGACTTGGGTGCCTTCTTTGTTTCAGTCCCAATTTCTCCACCGAATCTGAACTTGCAATGTTGTTGCAGCTGCCATTGTCAACAATATTCTGCAAACCTTGTCCTTGATGGTGCTGCGGGTGTGAAAAATATTATGTCGCTGCCCTTTCTCTTCTCTAGCTGCATTGACACTAAGCACACGACGGGAAACAAAGCAATCTCCCATGTCGGCCTGAATATCACAACCACTCTTCTCGCCCTCTTCATCCTCATGATCATCCGATGCTCCATTATCTTCATGCTCACTCTCAGATTCCCATTCACCTTGTTCATTCACAAATAGAACTCCCTTGTTTCGACATTCAGAAGAAATGTGACCATGCCCTTTGCACTTCCAACACTCAATATCTCAGCTTCGAGATGATGGTACAGCCGTGGGGTTAGAAGTACTTCCAGCACCAGAAGGAGCACGCTTGTCAACATTCCTAGGAGCCGGTGATGATACCGATGAAGCCGTTGTTTGCCGGGTGGCAGTAGGATGTGAAGTATGTTGAAACTGAGAACCACCATGAGAGGCACTCATCTGCGACTTTTGCCATGGTGTAGTGGTGCGGTTATGAGATATCCGCCCATGACCACTCCGATGCACCTTCCTCTCTGTGCGCTTTGTTTGCTCCAGAATATCTTGTAGAGTGTTACACTACTGGAATCAGCTACTTTACCATCTGCCAGCTCTTTGCCGTCTGCTAGCAGACGGCAAAGAAGCTCTTTGCCATCAGCTACCCAAAAGCAGACGGCAAAGAACTGGCTGATGGCAAAGACCTTCTTTGCCATCAGCCAGTTCTTTGCCGTCCGCTAGCTGACAGCAAAGATTCTTTGCCGTCAGCTGGCAGACGGCAAAGAGGGAGGCGGCCCACACTAACGGTCTGATTAGGGAAAACCTAACGGGGCCCCTCTTTGTCGTCCGCTAGTTGACGACAAAGAGTATTAAAGCGGACGGCAAAGGGGGCGGACGACAAACGTTTAGGTTACTAACGGCCGAGCCCCACCCCGCCCATCTCTCTCTATTTCAATCTGTCCCCCTCCTCCCCGACGACCACCGCCACCCGCCGCCGCCCCCGCCACCCACCGCTGCCCCCTTGTCCCACCTTCCCTCGCCCCGTCGCCCCATCATCCCAACCACCCACCGCCGCCCCCTGGCCCCACC
>NC_041382.1:47288050-47294769 GCF_002162155.2 Triticum dicoccoides
GACACGGCACCCCGACACCGACACGACACCCCGACCCCCGACACCTCCCGAAAAGGTGTTCTTTGGCCTTCCAAAGGCCGACGGGGTCATATATTTGTGAATTATTAGTTAGGTCATATATTTTTCGATTTTGTTATGAAAAACATCATATATAATGCTTGACCGATTACGTCAAGGTGGCCTTGCACATGTTGATGCCACTGAACCCTATGAGCCCATCATTGATTATAGTGATGATGATGATTACGCATTTATTGATGATACTAATCGAGATTATTAGTAGTGTCAGGTATCCAATTTTTTTATGTTGTACTTGATGATGATACACTTAAGTGATATACATATTATTATTCATGTCGGTACTTTTTTTTATGTTGTACTAATTTGGTTTATTCTTTGTCATGGCAGGTGTTGAAATATGGTGGGCGTTGGTCGGGAGCGCGCCGAGGCCCCTTCTTCGTCGGCGCGTGGTGCGAGGTCTTCCATTCCACACGCACCTCTCCACCGAGCGTTGCTGGACAGTATGGCAACACCACCGGGCCCTTCTTCGTCGATCGTGGTGCCCAGCAGGGGACGAGGTAAGAAGAAGAGAGGAGGTGGAGCACGTGGTCGTGGGAGAGGAGGTAGGGTGACTGTTACGGCGCCTTCCTCGCCGCCACCCCCAGTTGTTTCACCCGAGCACGTGACAGCTAGGGTGGACTCGTCCGAGGAGGAGGCTACACGGACTCCGGTCCACGGGTCTTCGGCCCACGAGCCTCGGGTCGACAGGCCTTCGGCCCACGAGAGTTGGGCCCACGAGACCCCGAAGGAGCACACGTTTGGATGGGGTACCTGGTCGGGTCAGCCTGAGGAGCCGAGTGGCCATGCTGATGATGGCGGGGAGCCGACTGATATTGAGGAGGAGGGGGGCAACGTCTACCAGCGTGGTGCTACACGGCTCCCGTCCGTGCCGGCGACCCGCGAGCAGAGGTGGTTGATTTTCCCTGATGGGGAGAGGTAAGTGCATTTAATCTTTTTGTACCTTCTGCATTCACGTTTCTTCAAATAACTAATGCGTTGGCCTTGTCATGCTACAGGGGTTGTGTCGGGGATATACCCCGCGGCGTAAACCGGCCGGAACTTTAACCCGGCCGGACTTGGCGGTTTACTTGAGACCCGGCTGAGACTTGACGATTCACTGGTGACCCGTTTGGACCTGGCGGTTTATGATTCATTGGTAATCCGGCAGGCGGGTCAGAGGAGCGACAAGACCCGGTGGCCCAACGGGCGGTTCATGAAGGTCAATTCATACTATGGTGGACCGGTTTAAGAGGAAAGGCATGAGGAATATTTACCTTACAAGGAGTTAAGACCAGGACTTGTGTCACACCCTAGCTAGTCATGCATTAGAGTGTTGCATCATGTTTACTTCTTCATCAGAAACTTGAAATGGGGATGACAGAACCCCCAGTCCCCTCTGAAACCAACTAGGGTTTACTAAAACAATTTTCAATGAACCTGAAATGCCCTTCTAAAATGCCCATCATTTTTGTCTTGGTTCAGAACCTCTGCCAAAAGTGGTGCACATTTTCCTAGGCCATCCTAGGGTTTTTGAATTAATTCATAAATATTTGAATTTGGGCATTTAAAATTATATAAAATATTTAAATGCTCAAATACCTCCAAACTAAAATGTTTCATGTTGGAAATAATCCAACTATGGACCAGGAGTGATTTGGTGATTTTTGAAGTTGCCTAGGTATTTTATTAAATTCAACAAAGTTGCAGATATATTAAATAAAAACAGAAACAGAAAAAAAGGGGAAAAGCTTACCTGTCGCCCAGTACCGGCCCACCTGCCGGCCCAGCCCAGCACCGCGCCAGCGAGCTGCTTCCGGCCAGGCAGGCAGGCAGGTGCTCGACGGCGAGCACCGCAGCTCGCCACGCAGCTGCTCGCCGCCTCGCCGCCTTCCTCGCCCGGCTAACGCCGTGGATCAGCCTCCCTCTCTCCCCCGAACCCCCCAGACACCCCCTCTCCTCTCCAGCTCCTCCCCCTCGCACGCCCCAGCCATGGCCGACGCCATCGCCGCCACCCCCTCGCCGTAGCCACGCCCTCCGTCCACCCCACGCCGTGCCACCGTGTCCAGGAGCTCCGCCGCTGTCCACTTCATCGAGCAGCCGAGCCCCGAGCGCTCGCAACGCCCGAGTCCACCGCACCGACCTCGCCCGAGCTCACCGTCGCCGGAGATCCCCTTCAACGCCGTCGTCGCTCCGGTCCATCTCCGGCCGCACCAAGGACTCCGTCGCACTCACTGTGAGCTTAGCCATCTTCCCCTCCCTTCCGTTCTTGCTCCCGAGCCGTGTAGCAACCTCCCGGAGCTCAACCGCACCCACCGCCGTGGACCTCGTCGCCGACGTGCTCCTGGTCATCCTCCGGCCACAAGATGGTGTCCATCTTACTCACCGTGTCACTTAGCACCTAGCTAGCCACTCCACGAGCCTCACCGAACCCTCTAGCGCCAAGTTCACCTCCGACCGAACCCCGGTGGCCGCCAACATCGTCGCCGGCGCCAACTCCGGCCACCCCGACCCCAACGGACTCCGCCAAGAGCTGCGGTTTGTCCTCAGCTCCCCTCCGGTGGTCTCCGCGGCCCATTTGGTGGCCGAAATGGCCAAAACCACTCCCGCCGCCGCGTCGGGCTCGCCGGCGGCTAAACGCCGGTGCAGCCGACCCGGGTTTGACCACGGGTGGGCCCTGGTTGACTCCCCTGAGTCAATGACAGGTGGGGCCCAGCCCTGTTAATTAAACAGGATTAGTTTTAATTAAGTTTTAATTAAAATAATCACCCTGACATGCGGGACCCACTGTCAGGTTTGACCCAGACCTGTTCCGTTGACCTGCTGACGTCACACTGACGTCAGGCTGACGCAGTAATTGATTTTCTGGATTTAATTTAAATCAGGAAATTCCAGAATATTATTTAAACTTCAAAAATTCATAACTTTTATTCTGTAGCTCCAAATTGGACAAATTATATATGAAAAATGATCAGAAAAATCCAATCTATCCATCTGTACTATTTTCATGCATGATCAAACAAGTTAAATAGATGTTTTAAACAGAACAAGGAAAAGCACCTTAAAAGGCCATGTTTGAGTTTGAAATTTGAATCTTTGATTCAAATTTGTTCAAACCCTTCTGGTTTTAGTTGCATTAGCCCAACACACTCATATTGCCATGTTTCATGCATGCATCATATTGTTGCACATTGTTTGGTGATGGTTGTGTATCGGTGTCCTTTGCGACAGGTTCTGCCTCCGAGGAGTACCGTGATTACCCTAACGAAGAACCGTATCAGTGCATCGAACCATCAGGCAAGCAACCAACCATTTGATCATATAGATACAATCCCATGTTCTCGCTCCTGCTCTCTTTTACTGCATTAAGACAACGCGTTTCAAACTGCTGTGTGCTACGGTAGTTGAACCCATTTCCTCTGCATGACCTGTCATTGCCACAGTAACTAGATGAAACCCACTAGCATGTGTAGGAGTTGATTGAGCCATATGTATGTGTTGTTCCTACCTTGCTATGCCTGCTATGCTTAGAGTCGTGTCAGGTCTGGTTCATCTGGGTGATGGGCTAGAGTGAAATGTTTATGTCGGTAATGAGAGTGGTGTGGTGAACACGATTTGGTAAAGGTATCGATGAGAGGCCATGTAGGAGTACATGGTGGGTTGTTTCATTGAAGCCGACCTTAAGCACTGAGATCTGTATGTGTGATTTAAGAATCAGCTACTACCATGCATTGGGCCCGAAACCAATGGACCCTCTCGGCTTCTTATTCACCCTAGTTCTCCGTCCAGGAGTTGCAAGTAGTTTCTGGTGTTTGTAGCCTACTGGAGGCTTAGGTGATTAGGTAGGTCGTGGCCGACACCCACGTTGGGCTTCCGCTTGAAGGTTGCCGAGTACATGTCGTGTAAACGACGGTAAGTGGTGAGAGCATGTATGAAGAATTACACCCCTGCAGGGTTAACATGATCTATTCGAATAGCCGCGTCCGCAGTAAAGGACTACTTGGTTGCCTATACAGTTCATAGACAAGTAAATGGAAACTACTAAAAGCCTCAAGATAAGTGTGAGTGCCGAGGATGGCTCTTCCATAGGGAGACGGAGGTGGATCCTCGGTAGTGTATTGAAGTGGTGAGTAGTGGACTCGTGTGCGCAAAACCATTTCAAGTTGAAGTATCGTAGGATAGTCTAGCCAAAAGTCAAAGCTGGCTTGCTGCAATAACTCCACCAACCCTTCTTGATAATATGCATGTATGTAGGATCTGATGTAAGTCTTGCTGAGTACCTTTGTACTCATGTTGCTATAATTTACATTTTTACAGAAGACGCTGCAACCCCTTCTGATGGGTTCTATGTAGACATTGACATCAACGAGTAGGCTAAAGGCCCAGGTGGTGACCCTGAGCTTGTGAAGGACCATGTAGTATAGCTAGGCTTTCCAAGCCTCTTTTATTTTACTAGTTGTCTGTACTCAGACAAGTTACTTCCGCTGTTGGTTTGTATGACTGTATGACTTGAATGTTGGGTCGTGAGACCCGTACCTTTGTGTATGTTATGTATGGCTCCCTGAGCCTTAAATAAAGTACTTGTGTCGTAGAGTCATGTTGTGATGCTTCGTTGTATTTGCACATATCGAGCATATTGTGTGTATGATTGAAATGCTTGGTATGTGTAGGATCTGACTATCTAGTTCTTTATCTTTAGTAGCCTCTCTTACCGGGAAATGTCTCCTAGTGTTACCGCTGAGCCATGGTAGCTTGCTACTGCTCTGGAACACTTAGGCTGGCCGGCATGTGTCCTTCTTCGTTCCTGTGTCTGTCCCTTCGGGGAAATGTCACGCTTTGAGTACCGGAGTCCTGTTAGCCCGCTACAGCCCGGTTTACCGGAGTCCTGCTAGCCCAGTGCTACAGCCCGGACCCACTTGCTGATGACCGACACGTTCGAAGCTGGGTCATGGATGCCTGTCCCTGTAAGTCTGTGCCACTTTGGGTTTACGACTAGTCATGTCAGCCCGGGCTCCTTATCATATGGATGCTAGCGACACTATCATATACGTGAGCCAAAAGGCGCAAACGGTTCCGGGCAAAGGTAAGGCGACACCCGTGGGAATACCGTGCGTGAGGCCGCAAAGTGATATGAGGTGTTACCGGCTAGATCGATGTGACATTGAGTCGGGGTCCTGACAGCGTTGGCATCAGAGCCGGACTGCCTGTAGGTTCTCCAAGCCAAACTGGTCGATGTTGAGTCTAGAAATTCTTTAGTTATATGTAGGGGAATTGTTTGTGGGTTGGAACGTAAGGCTCCTTTTACTTCTTTATCTTATAACATTCTGATCTGAGTCAGTCCATTCTTCTACCGGGGGTTAAGGAATTAGGATCTATTCTCTCTATCAGGATCACGTGTTACTAATCAGTAGTACCTTATAAGTTTGATGGATACAAGCCTAGTTCAGTTCTACTACCACATTATGTTGTTAGAATGGATTCAGAACTTGATACGATGATGTTGAGTGTGTACGAAATCCTTTGTCAAATGTCTCAAATCCTTCTTGAGCATTTACAGCTGTTATGCTGCCGAAATTTTGCTAGAAATTCTAATGCCCTTGCATTATGATTGTGCTTTCAGATGGCCACTCGCGACCTCAATCAAGTGGTTCGCCTGACTCGATGCCTAGATGTACCCGGCCATACTGCTAAGTTGGTCAGGGTAATGATTGAGGCTGGATACCGCTGGTATCCTGAGTACACGGTCGAAGAGCAATTCCGAGACTTTAATCAAAGCCAGTATCTCTGCACTGTCAGGATATTTCCATCTTATCCTGGATCCACCGAGCCTCTTCACTGCTCCTATCGTCTCGGGGTTACTATTGAGATGGCTGTGCAGGACGCCGCCTACTCTATGATGACCATTATGCGAGTCAGATCTGGTCTATTTCGGGACTCTGATTTCCGGTATATGCCAGGATCACTTCCGGGAGCACAAGGGTATCTCCAGGCTATTTATGCTGACCCCACTCAGGAGGATTCACGGACTCGCACCACTGCTGAGATGCTCGAGGATAAGGACCGTGAAAATCGGGCCTTGAGGTTAGAGCTCTTCAATACCCGTGCTGACCACTGGGCCACTTTGACTCGGTTCGCACCGGCGGTGCAAGCTGGATATTCAGATATGTGCGATCTCTATCCTGTGAGATCTGCTCTGCCAGACGTGATGGTTTGGCGTGATGTAGGAGGCATTACCCCACCTCGCGGTCCCCGCAGGCCACCGTTTGTTGGTCCAAGGCCTCATCCTAGCCCCTATGGTCCACAAGCCCCGCGAGATCGTCTGTTTCCGGATGATCATGTTGAGCTTCCAGGCTATGGAGGTGATTTCTACGAGGACTACTACGGATCGGTCTGAGTTAGCAGTAGTATCACTAGTTCGCACTAGCTGTGTCTTCTATCGTCCCGCGTGACTCGTGGGATATGACCTAGTTTGTACTCCTTCCGGAGGTGTAGAAAAATAATGTATAGGAGCTTGGAATGCCTCCGATGAGATGTAATCCTCTTTTCACCGTAATAGTACTTTGTTTGGTCTTGTACTAAACCCTGTATGGTGTGTATGACGATGGAATAAAGAAGCAGTTTCTGTATCTACCATGTCATACGGATGATCATCTTGCATTTCG
>NC_041382.1:47294800-47308778 GCF_002162155.2 Triticum dicoccoides
TAGGAAGACGGAGGCGAATCCTCGGTAGTGTATTGAAGTGGTGAGTAGTGGACTCGTGTGCGCAAAACCATTTCAAGTTGGAGTATCGTAGGATAGTCTAGCCAAGAGTCAAAGCTGGCTTGCTGCAATAACTCCACCAACCCTTCTTGATAACATGCATGTATGTAGGATCTGATGTAAGTCTTGCTGAGTACCTTTGTACTCATGTTGCTATAATCTACATTTTACAGAAGACGCTGCAACCCCTTCTGATGGGTTCTATGTAGACGTTGACATCAACGAGTAGGCTAAAGACCCAGGTGGTGACCCTGAGCTTGTGAAGGACCACGTAGTATAGTTAGGCTTTCCAAGCCTCTTTTGTTTTACTAGTTGTCTGTACTCAGACAAGTTACTTCCGCTGCCGGTTTGTATGACTGTATGACTTGTATGTTGGGTCGTGAGACCCGTACCTTTGTGTATGTTATGTATGGCTCCCTGAGCCTTAACTAAAGTACTTGTGTCGTAGAGTCATGTTGTGATGCTTCGTTGTATTTGCACATATCGAGCATATTGTGTGTATGATTGAAATGCTTGGTATGTGTGGGATCTGACTATCTAGTTGTTTATCTTCAGTAGCCTCTCTTACCGGGAAATGTCTCCTAGTGTTACCGCTGAGCCATGGTAGCTTGCTACTGCTCTGGAACACTTAGGCTGGCCGGCATGTGTCCTTCTTCGTTCCTGTGTCTGTCCCTTCGTGGAAATGTCACGCTTTGAGTATCGGAGTCCTGTTAGCCCGCTACAGCCCGGTTTACCGGAGTCCTGCTAGCCCAGTGCTACAGCCCGGACTCACTTGTTGATGACCGACACGTTCGAAGCTGGGTCATGGATGCCTGTCCCTGTAAGTCTGTGCCACTTTGGGTTTACGACTAGTCATGTCAGCCCGGGCTCCTTATCATATGGATGCTAGCGACACTATCATATACGTGAGCCAAAAGGCGCAAACGGTTCCGGGCAAAGGTAAGGCGACACCCGTGGGAATACCGTGCGTGAGGCCGCAAAGTGATATGAGGTGTTACCGGCTAGATCGATGTGACATTGAGTCGGGGTCCTGACAGCGTTGGCATCAGAGCCGGACTGCCTGTAGGTTCTCCAAGCCAAACTGGTCGATGTTGAGTCTAGAAATTCTTTAGTTATATGTAGGGGAATTGTTTGTGGGTTGGAACGTAAGGCTCCTTTTACTTCTTTATCTTATAACATTCTGATCTGAGTCAGTCCATTCTTCTACCGGGGGTTAAGGAATTAGGATCTATTCTCTCTATCAGGATCACGTGTTACTAATCAGTAGTACCTTATAAGTTTGATGGATACAAGCCTAGTTCAGTTCTACTACCACATTATGTTGTTAGAATGGATTCAGAACTTGATTCGATGATGTTGAGTGTGTACGAAATCCTTTGTCAAATGTCTCAAATCCTTCTTGAGCATTTACAGCTGTTATGCTGCCGAAATTTTGCTAGAAATTCTAATGCCCTTGCATTATGATTGTGCTTTCAGATGGCCACTCGCGACCTCAATCAAGTGGTTCGCCTGACTCGATGCCTAGATGTACCCGGCCATACTGCCAAGTTGGTCAGGGTAATGATTGAGGCTGGATACCGCTGGTATCCTGAGTACACGGTCGAAGAGCAATTCCGAGACTTTAATCAAAGCCAGTATCTCTGCACTGTCAGGATATTTCCATCTTATCCTGGATCCACCGAGCCTCTTCACTGCTCCTATGGTCTCGGGGTTACTATTGAGATGGCTGTGCAGGACGCCGCCTACTCTATGATGACCATTATGCGAGTCAGATCTGGTCTATTTCGGGACTCTGATTTCCGGTATATGCCAGGATCACTTCCGGGAGCACAAGGGTATCTCCAGGCTATTTATGCTGACCCCACTCAGGAGGATTCACGGACTCGCACCACTGCCGAGATGCTCGAGGATAAGGACCGTGAAAATCGGGCCTTGAGGTTAGAGCTCTTCAATACCCGTGCTGACCACTGGGCCACTTTGACTCGGTTCGCACCGGCGGTGCAAGCTGGATATTCAGATATGCGCGATCTCTATCCTGTGAGATCTGCTCTGCCAGACGTGATGGTTTGGCGTGATGTAGGAGGCATCACCCCACCTCGCGGTCCCCGCAGGCCACCGTTTGTTGGTCCAAGGCCTCATCCTAGCCCCTATGGTCCACAAGCTCCGCGAGATCGTCTGTTTCCGGATGATCATGTTGAGCTCCCAGGCTATGGAGGTGACTTTTACGAGGACTACTACGGTTCGGTCTGAGTTAGTGGTAGTATCACTAGTTCGCACTAGCTGTGTCGTCTATCGTACCGCGTGACTCGTGGGATATGACCTAGTTTGTACTCCTTCCGGAGGTGTAGAAAAATAATGTATAGGAGCTTGGAATGCCTCTGATGAGATGTAATCCTCTTTTCACCGTAATAGTACTTTGTTTGGCCTTGTACTAAACTCTGTATGGTGTGTATGACGATGGAATAAAAGAAGCAGTTCTGTTTTTACCATGTCATACGGATGATCATCTTGCATTTCGAGTTATTCCTTGCATTTTTATCCTATGTCGGAATTTTATCATCCTGACTAAATCATTGTCTTGTTTACCTAGGATGGTCAACACACGCGCTAACCCTGCTTCTCAAGAGCAGGCCGAAGGCAGTGAAGCCAGGGATGTAAATCTGCCTCATCCTCCTTCACTAGCCGAGGTCATGATGGAAGCTGAGAGAAACAAGCGGGAGACCAACCGTTTGTTGGAGCGTATTGAACAGAACACAGCACACCATCAGAGGACTAACGTGGTGTCACTCAGTGATTTTATCAAATTACATCCACCCACGTTCCACCACTCCGTCGAGCCTGTCGACGCTGATGACTGGCTTCGCAGTATCTCTCACAAACTGCGTTCCGCACTGGTAGCGGAGGTTGACAAGGTCACCTTTGCTGCATATCATCTTGAAGGCCCCGCCAGTCTATGGTGGGAGAATTATGGAGCTATGCGCCCGGCGGGCCATGTCACTACTTGGGCTGAGTTCAGTGAGGCTTTCCGTGAACATCACATTCCGGAGGGTCTCATGGACCGTAAACGTGAAGAATTTTGCAGTTTCACCCAAGGCCGACTCTCTGTGGATGCTTACAGCAGGGAGTTTGGTAATCTCGCACGATATGCAACTGAGGAAGTGTCTACTGATGCCAAGAAGCAAGCAAGGTTCCGTAAGGGCCTTAGTCCTGAGCTTCGCCGCGACCTCCGTCTGCATGAGTGCACATCTTTTCAGAAACTTGTCAACAAAGCCATCAGTGCTGAAACTGGTCAGACGGACTATGACGCAACACGCAAGCATGGCCGTGACATGGGTTCCTCATCCGGTGCTGGTCCTCAGAAGCGCCGCGTGTGGGTACCCAACACCGCCCTGCCACCCAGGTTCACACCGAGGCCATCCTTCCAGGCGCCTCGCCCCGTTCAACAGTCTGCACCGGCCAAGCCCTATGGAGGTCCAACTAACAATGCTCCTCCACGTACCAGTTCCGTGACTTGTTTCAAGTGTGGGGAATCTGGCCACTATATGCGTGAGTGCCCCCAGACCAACCCCAACCAGTCTGCTAAAGCTGTTGGCCGTGGCAAGCCGACAGGAAAAATATTCCACGCCAAGCCGGTCACCGCTTCACGTGGCCATGTCAACTGTATCTCTGCCGAAGAAGCTCAAGAGGATCCCAACGTCATTCTCGGTACGCTTCTTGTCAATTGCCACCCGGCATCTGTCCTTTTCGATACAGGAGCCTCTCATTCTTTTATATCTGAAAACTATGCTCGCTTGCATAACGTCGCATTCGGTGATATGCCAACCTCTATGGTAATTCAAACTCCGGGATCCAAATGGCAAACTTCTAGAGTAAGCCATGGAAATGAAATCCAAGTCGACAGACTTGTTTTCCTCGCGTCTTTGATAGCCCTTAAATCTTCAGATATTAATATCATTTTGGGTATGGACTGGATGTCAGCTCATCAAGCCAAAATTGATTGCTTCTCTAGGACTGTTCAACTCACCCATCCTTCGGGGAAGATAGTCAATGTCTTGACCCGAATAGCCAAGCGACAATTATATTCTCTTAACGCCAGCCCTTTGCCAGACCTTGAGGACGTTCCGGTAGTCCGTGACTTCCCGGATGTCTTTCCAGAGGAATTGCCAGGTGTTCCACCTGACAGGGATGTTGAGTTTGTAATAGACCTCATTCCAGGAACCGTTCCGATTGCTAGAAGACCTTATAAGATGGCAGCCCTAGAACTAGCCGAGCTTAAGAAACAACTCGATGAGTCCTTGAAAAAGGGTTTCATCCGACCTAGCTCTTCTCCGTGGGCTTGCCCCGTCCTATTCGTCAAGAAGAAGGATGGTACGGACCGGATGGTTGTAGATTACCGACCTGTCAATTTGGTCACCATCAAGAACAAATACCCACTCCCCAGGATCAACGACCTGTACGATCAGCTCGCTGGATCCTCAGTCTTCTCCAAGATGGATTTGAGGTTGGGCTACCATCAAATCAAAATCAGAAACGGGGACATCCCTAAAACGGCCTTTGTTACTCGTTACGGCCAATACGAGTACACCGTCATGTCCTTCGGTTTAACCAACGCTCCAGCCACCTTTTCTCGGTTAATGAACTCAATCTTCATGGAGTATTTGGATAAATTCGTCGTGGTTTACCTCGATGATATACTCATCTACTCCAAGAACGAGGAAGAACATGCCGAACATCTAAGGCTAGTGTTGCAGAAACTTCGAGAGCATCGCCTTTATGCCAAATTTTCTAAATGTGAATTCTGGTTGTCAGAAGTGACCTATCTGGGTCATGTAATATCTGGTAAAGGTATTGCTGTTAACCCTGAGCGAGTTCAAGCCGTCCTTAACTGGACTCCACCTGAATCGGTCAAGCAAGTTCGGAGTTTTCTAGGCTTAGCGAGCTATTGCCGTCGCTTTGTCGAGAACTTCTCCAAAGTTGCCAAACCTCTAACCGAACTCCTCAAGAAAGATAAGAAGTTCGAGTGGACTCCACAATGTGAGCACAGCTTTCAGGAACTGAAAAGATGCCTGACTTCTGCTCCCGTACTGGTACCGCCAGACTTCTCCAAGGACTTTGTTATCTACTGCGACGCCTCGCGACAAGGACTAGGTTGCATTCTCATGCAAGACCGACACGTAATTGCCTATGCTTCACGGCAATTGCACCCACACGAGGAGAATTATCCTACTCATGATCTAGAGCTTGCAGCTGTAGTCTATGCACTTAAGACCTGGCGACATTACCTCCTCGGTAATCGTTGCGAAATATTCACTGATCACCAAAGTCTGAAGTACATTTTCACCCAACCGGATCTGAATCTCAGGCAAAGACGTTGGGTTGAATTGATCACAGACTTCGACTTAGGAATAACCTACACCCCAGGGAAAGCCAACGTCATGGCTGATGCGCTAAGTCGTAAATCTTATTGTAACAATCTGGTGTTACAACAAAGTCAACCGCTTCTCCATGAGGAATTTCGGAAGCTTAACCTTCACATTGTTCCTCAAGGATTTCTTTCCACCTTGGTGGCGAAACCTACTTTTACGGATCAAATCATTGCTGCCCAGAAGCGAGATAAGGGAATAGCTAAGATCAAGGAGAACATTGCTAGCGGAGGTGCTAGTTGTTTCTCCACAAATGATCATGGTGTTGTGTACTTTGAGAACCGTCTAGTGGTTCCCAAGAACCAGCATCTACGGCAGTTGATCCTTAAGGAGGCTCATGAATCTCCTCTCACCATTCATCCCGGTAGTACTAAGATGTATCAGGACCTACGCCAGAGGTTCTGGTGGACTAGGATGAAGAGAGAAATTGCTCAGTATATTGCTAATTGCGACGTCTGTCGTCGTGTAAAAGCAGAGCATCAACGGCCTGCTGGCACCCTTCAACCCCTAGCTATTCCTGAATGGAAATGGGATAAAATTAGTATGGATTTCATTACCGGTTTTCCCAGGACTAAGAGAGGGAATAATGCTATCTTCGTCGTGGTCGATCGTCTTTCCAAGGTAGCCCATTTCTTACCTGTTCGTGAGAATATAACCGCTAGTCAGCTGGTAGACTTATACATCTCCCGAATAGTGTCTCTCCATGGTGTTCCTTTGGAAATTAACTCGGATCGAGGAAGTCTCTTCACCTCCCGATTTTGGGAAAGTTTCCAAAATGCTATGGGAACCCGTCTCTCCTTCAGCACTGCTTTCCACCCTCAGTCGAGTGGTCAAGTGGAACGCGTCAATCAGATTCTAGAAGACATGCTTCGAGCCTCTGTTATCTCATTCGGAATGGACTGGGAGAAGTGCCTTCCATTTGCCGAATTCGCTTACAACAACAGTTATCAATCTAGCTTGGGTAAAGCCCCTTTTGAAGTTCTCTATGGACAACGGTGTCGGACACCCCTTAACTGGTCAGAGACCGGGGAAAGACAATTCTTTGGCCCGGATATGATTCAGGAAGCAGAAGAACAAGTTCGCATCGTTCGTGAAAAGTTGAAAACAGCCCAATCTCGTCAAAAGAGTCAATATGACCGAAAACATAAGGCTATGACTTTCGAGGTTGACGAGAAGGCTTATCTTCGGGTCACCCCTCTGAAGGGAACCCATCGTTTCGGTATCAAAGGCAAATTGGCTCCTCGTTACATTGGACCTTTTCGCATTCTCGCCAAACGAGGAGAAGTTGCCTACCAGTTGGAACTACCTCCGCACCTCTCTAGAGTCCACGATGTCTTCCACGTTTCCCAACTCAGGCGTTGCTTCTCGGATCCTATCCGTGGAGTGGACTACGAAACGCTTGATCTCCAAGATAATCTTACATATCGAGAGTACCCCGTTCGTATCCTCGATCAGGCCGAGCGTACCACTCGACGCCATAATATCAAGTTTCTCAAGGTTCAATGGTCGCACCATTCTGAGGATGAAGCAACTTGGGAAAGGGAGGATCGTCTTCGACTCGAGTACCCCGCCTTCTTCCCGGAGGAACCCAAATCTCGGGACGAGATTCTTTTGAGTGGGGGTGAGTTGTCACACCCTAGCTAGTCATGCATTAGAGTGTTGCATCATGTTTACTTCTTCATCAGAAACTTGAAATGGGGATGACAGAACCCCCAGTCCCCTCTGAAACCAACTAGGGTTTACTAAAACAATTTTCAATGAACCTGAAATGCCCTTCTAAAATGCCCATCATTTTTGTCTTGGTTCAGAACCTCTGCCAAAAGTGGTGCACATTTTCCTAGGCCATCCTAGGGTTTTTGAATTAATTCATAAATATTTGAATTTGGGCATTTAAAATTATATAAAATATTTAAATGCTCAAATACCTCCAAACTAAAATGTTTCATGTTGGAAATAATCCAACTATGGACCAGGAGTGATTTGGTGATTTTTGAAGTTGCCTAGGTATTTTATTAAATTCAACAAAGTTGCAGATATATTAAATAAAAACAGAAACAGAAAAAAAGGGGGAAAGCTTACCTGGCGCCTGCCCCCGGCCCACCTGCCGGCCCAGCCCAGCACCGCTCCAGCGAGCTGCTTGCCGGCCAGGCAGGCAGGCAGGTGCCCGACGGCGACCGTGGCGTGCGCCACGCACCTGCTCGCCGCCTCGCCGTTCCCCTCGCCAGGTGACGTCGTGGATCGGTCTCTCTCTCTCCCCCGAACCCCCCAGACACCCCCTCTCCTCTCCAGCTCCTCCTCCTCGCACGCCCCAGCCATGGCCGACGCCATCGCCGCCACCCCCTCGCCGTAGCCACGCCCTCCGACCACCCCACGCCGTCTCACCGTGTCCAGGAGCTCCGCCGCTGTCCACTTCATCGAGCAGCCGAGCCCCGAGCGCTCGCAACGCCCGAGACCACCGCACCGACCTCGCCCGAGCTCACCGTCGCCGGAGATCCCCTTCAACGCCGTCGTCGCTCCGGTCCATCTCCGGCCGCACCAAGGACTCCGTCGCACTCACTGTGAGCTTAGCCATCTTCCCCTCCCTTCCGTTCTTGCTCCCGAGCCGTGTAGCAACCTCCCGGAGCTCAACCGCACCCACCGCCGTGGACCTCGTCGCCGACGTGCTCCCGGTCATCCTCCGGCCACAAGATGGTGTCCATCTTACTCACCGTGTCACTTAGCACCTAGCTAGCCACTCCACGAGCCTCACCGAACCCTCTAGCGCCAAGTTCACCTCCGACCGAACCCCGGTGGCCGCCAACGTCGTCGCCGGCGCCAACTCCGGCCACCCCGACCCCAACGGACTCCACCAAGAGCTGCGGTTTGTCCTCAGCTCCCCTCCGGTGGTCTCCGCGGCCCATTTGGTGGCCGAAATGGCCAAAACCACTCCCGCCGCCGCGTCGGGCTCGCCGGCGGCTAAACGCCGGTGCAGCCGACCCGGGTTTGACCACGGGTGGGCCCTGGTTGACTCCCCTGAGTCAATGACAGGTGGGGCCCAGCCCTGTTAATTAAACAAGATTAGTTTTAATTAAGTTTTAATTAAAATAATCACCCTGACATGCGGGACCCACTGTCAGGTTTGACCCAGACCTGTTCCGTTGACCTGCTGACGTCACACTGACGTCAGGCTGACGCAGTAATTGATTTTCTGGATTTAATTTAAATCAGGAAATTCTAGAATATTATTTAAACTTCAAAAATTCATAACTTTTATTCTGTAACTCCAAATTGGACAAATTATATATGAAAAATGATCAGAAAAATCCAATCTATCCATCTGTACTATTTTCATGCATGATCAAACAAGTTAAATTGATGTTTTTAACAGAACAAGGAAAAGCACTTTAAAAGGCCATGTTTGAGTTTGTAATTTGAATCTTTGATTCAAATTTGTTCAAACCCTTCTGGTTTTAGTTGCATTAGCCCAACACACTCATATTGCCATGTTTCATGAATGCATCATATTGTTGCATACTGTTTGGTAATGTTTGTGTATCGGTGCTCTCTGCGGCAGGTTCTGTCCCCGAAGAGTACCCTGATTACCCTAACGAAGAACCGTATCAGTGCATCGAACCATCAGGCAAGCAACCAACCATTTGATCATATCGATACAATCCCATGTTCTCGCTCCTGCTCTCTTTTTACTGCATTAAGACAACGCGTTTCAAACTGCTGTGTGCTACGGTAGTTGAACCCATTTCCTCTGCATGACCTGTCATTGCCACAGTAACTAGATGAAACCCACTAGCATGTGTAGGAGTTGTTTGAACCATATGTATGTGTTGTTCCTACCTTGCTACGCCTGCTATGCTTAGAGTCGTGTCAGGTCTGGTTCATCTGGGTGATGGGCTAGAGTGAAATGTTTATGTCGGTAATGAGAGTGGTGTGGTGAACACGATTTGGTAAAGGTATCGATGAGAGGCCATGTAGGAGTACATGGTGGGTTGTTTCATTGAAGCCGACCTTAAGCACTGAGATCTGTATGCGTGATTTAAGATACAGCTACTACCATGCATTGGGCCCTGAAATATGACCCCGCTCGACTTCTTATTCACCCTAGCTCTCTGTCCAGGAGTTGCAAGTAGTTTCTGGTGTTTGTAGCCTACTGGAGGCCGTGGACAGCGCTGACCGTAGGGGTGGTCTGTGATGCGGTAGGTACGTGGCACGGTGTACCGAATACCCGTTAGGTATCTCGGGAACCCTGTTCACATCGTTCGGGGCCGTATGGGAAACCTCGGCCGGACTCCCTGCGGATGGAACCTGAATAGGCGATAAACCTGGACTAGAGGCTTAAGTGTTTAGGTAGGTCGTGGTCTACACCCACGTCGGCTTTCGCTTGAAGTCTGCCGAGCACATGTCGTGTGCAGACGCTAAGTGGTGGAAACATGTATGAAGAAGTACACCCCTGCAGGGTTATCATAATCTATTCGAATAGCCGCGTCCGCGGTAAAGGACTACTTGGTTGCCTATACAGTTCATAGACAAGTAAATGGAAACTGTTAAAAGCCTCAAGATAAGCGTGAGTGCCGAGGATGGCTCTTCCATAGGAAGACGGAGGCGAATCCTCGGTAGTGTATTGAAGTGGTGAGTAGTGGACTCGTGTGCGCAAAACCATTTCAAGTTGGAGTATCGTAGGATAGTCTAGCCAAGAGTCAAAGCTGGCTTGCTGCAATAACTCCACCAACCCTTCTTGATAACATGCATGTATGTAGGATCTGATGTAAGTCTTGCTGAGTACCTTTGTACTCATGTTGCTATAATCTACATTTTACAGAAGACGCTGCAACCCCTTCTGATGGGTTCTATGTAGACGTTGACATCAACGAGTAGGCTAAAGACCCAGGTGGTGACCCTGAGCTTGTGAAGGACCACGTAGTATAGTTAGGCTTTCCAAGCCTCTTTTGTTTTACTAGTTGTCTGTACTCAGACAAGTTACTTCCGCTGCCGGTTTGTATGACTGTATGACTTGTATGTTGGGTCGTGAGACCCGTACCTTTGTGTATGTTATGTATGGCTCCCTGAGCCTTAACTAAAGTACTTGTGTCGTAGAGTCATGTTGTGATGCTTCGTTGTATTTGCACATATCGAGCATATTGTGTGTATGATTGAAATGCTTGGTATGTGTGGGATCTGACTATCTAGTTGTTTATCTTCAGTAGCCTCTCTTACCGGGAAATGTCTCCTAGTGTTACCGCTGAGCCATGGTAGCTTGCTACTGCTCTGGAACACTTAGGCTGGCCGGCATGTGTCCTTCTTCGTTCCTGTGTCTGTCCCTTCGTGGAAATGTCACGCTTTGAGTACCGGAGTCCTGTTAGCCCGCTACAGCCCGGTTTACCGGAGTCCTGCTAGCCCAGTGCTACAGCCCGGACTCACTTGCTGATGACCGACACGTTCGAAGCTGGGTCATGGATGCCTGTCCCTGTAAGTCTGTGCCACTTTGGGTTTATGACTAGTCATATCAGCCCGGGCTCCTTATCATATGGATGCTAGCGACACTATCATATACGTGAGCCAAAAGGCGCAAACGGTTCCGGGCAAAGGTAAGGCGACACCCGTGGGAATACCGTGCGTGAGGCCGCAAAGTGATATGAGGTGTTACCGGCTAGATCGATGTGACATTGAGTCGGGGTCCTGACAACTTGTATCCGGTTTGTATTAGAGATAGACTAGTCCTAAACCTAATAAGACTCCACATGTAACCCGCCCCTTCAACATATATAAGGAGGGGCAGGGCTCCCCAAAGAGGGACAAGCTACAAGCTACAAGCGACAAGCAAGAAAAAACAATCTTAGGGCTAGACACAAAGAGGAGAGCCGGTTGACAGCGAATCCATCGTGATGATAATGAGACCTAGCCTCAAACAGCATGTAGGGCTATTACTGGATGATGTTTCCCGGGGCCCGAAGCTGTCTAAATCCTTGTCTTGCGTGTTGATCCGCCCTGCGTCTCTCGGCCCACTCAACCTCTCTCAAGCTACCACATAGATGCGTTGGCCACGCGACTAAGTCCTGACACTAAGGACATCTGCCCTGACAAAACCACGACAGTTGACGCCCACCGTGGGGCCTGCACACGGTGGTGTTGAGTTCTTGGAGGGATTTGTCTAAGGGTTCGAGAAGTTCATGAATTTTTGGATGAAGAACCGATTTGGAAGACGGGCAATTTGTGAGATTGGCGTTCAAGGAAAAATTAAGACGGTGTGCATCGCCGTCGCGTCGTCTCAATCCGCCGAGTCCGAGGCAAGATCTTCTGCATGAGTCCGAGGCCGACTGGAGTTCAAGATCCATCCGACTACAGGTTTCGCGGAGTTGCCGCAGCCGCGGTCGTCCGTACCGTTCCGCCGCGTTGCAGCAGTTGTTCAGTACGTAGCGTCCATAGTAGCAGGAGGTCACGAGGGGGTCAAGTCCCGAGGCAAAGCATCAAATCTGTCGCTGCTTCTTTGTGCATGAAGACCAAAATCCAATCATCAACTACTACGCCATCATCTATTATGACGTGTGAAGGCACTAGTCAACTGATGCCTCTGCCAAAGCCGACCACCACTTGCAAAACGTGGTTATACAGAGGAAACCAATCTAAGCCGGCCTGAATCAGCCGCGTTAAAGAAAAATATGGTGAAACCAAGCACGATCTGGAGGAGGTCTCGATCGCATGGAGTCGGCCTCGTTTCCATGCGCCGCATCAAGTCATCGTCCGCGCCTCTGAGCCATTACGACCGGCCTGGGCCCTGTCATCGCCGTTGCTGCACTTTTAAACCGCCGCCGCGCCGGGTCACCTTCTGCTTCCATCGACCCTGCGCCAAGCGGCCTGCATCATTGACCAGGGGCGGGCCCAGGATTCTTAGAGTGTGTATTCAAAATTTCGAAGATTTTCAATTTTTTGCAGCCTCTTGATCTCGGCAAGTATAAATGATTATAGCACCATGTTATGCGAATTGTACAATATAAACATAGAATTGGGAATAATATCTTAGATTCATATAATTGGTCTTAACTTGATTTTCTTAATTGGGATCATAGCTTGGAATTGCTCAATAACGACAAATTATTTATAACATATCAAAGTGGCGACATCTGATACATATGGAGAGTAAAATCGATGCTACTAATGCCAATTCATCCAAAACAAATTCACATCCAGTACTACTAATGCCCATGTCTCCAAAACAAATAAAAAACATTTGACCAACAAACAACTATGAAGCACCTCCATAGATTGAACCGGAGACAACAATCGAAGAATTTACCCACAAGGCCCTAAAGTGATTACATTAGATGGAGAAAATTTACAAAACGGATCTGAAAAATTTATAAAACATATCTGAAAAGATGGATGTGTTGACTGAAGAACGAGATCGACGCCTCAACTCAATCTCCACGACGGATGTATGCGCGGCACCGTCGTGTCCCCGCCCGCCACTGCGCCGGATGCCCCTGCCGCCGTGCGGCTCTGCGGCGTGCTAGCGACGAGAACTGGGAGTACGGAAGCGCCGGTTCGTGTGATCGATTGATCGTGCAATTGGGCCATTGGGCCATGTTGAGCGGGAGGGGAGAGAAACGGAAAGGGGCTGGCTATTCTCTTGGGCTGAAAGCGTATGCAGCCTATTATTCTGCGTAAATATTGCCTTTTCGGTATAATACATGGAGTCAATTACATCGATGATGCTTGAACTTGGCGTAAACGATCACTTTGGTGTTAGAACTTGTGGCATACATTGAACTGATGCAATAACTTGGCTCGGTTGTGCAAATACGGTCCTAATCGTGTATGGATAGGAAATCAACGCTGACTTGGCATGCCAGCGTGGCATGGGGCCTGCTGTCAACGACTTAAAGCGTGTGACCTGTTGTTTTGGCAACAAAAACCCCTCAAAAAAAATTATTTCTCACAGAAAAGACCATGTTCACGTGGTAGATGTTTTTTTCTTTTTCTGTATGACAAGTAGATGCTGACGTGAAAACTAAAAGAAAAAAGCTTAGGCCTCTACATTCGAACACGCACTACCGCCAGGACGCATACCCTCACAGCCACGGCAACATCTGCTCCCGGATGTTCAACAAGTATAACAGTCGTTAGTATAATTACCTGCAGATGTACTCTCGAAAAAAATTGGCTACAGATAGTGCGGCCCATTTTACATGCACTAGTTCTTTTTAAAATAATTGCTAAACGTAAATAATAAAAATAAAGTTCAAAACAATTATGTGTGATAAATATTATACACACAAACGATGGTTAGTACATAAAAGTTTTTAAACAGACGTATATTATATAAATTGTTTAGTAAATGCGGGCACTTAAAATGTTTAAAGAATGTAAAAAAGTACAGAGTTACAGCTATATTTAAATTATTCAAATTGATGAATATAAACATTTACTAACTATTTATGAATATTCACTTTTGACTTATATTCAAAACAAATATCTAATTTAAATATTAGCAGGACTGAATATTCATA
>NC_041382.1:47308788-47342885 GCF_002162155.2 Triticum dicoccoides
TATATAATTTAAATATTAGCACGACTGAATATTCATATTACATTTTAAATCATAAACTACCTACTTTTAATTATACAAACATCGAATTATACAAATATGCATATGATTATTGAAATGTTTGTAGAATTAAAATAACATTTATGAATTATAATGCTAAAACTATTTATATTTCTTATTCTACAAATATTTTTATAATTTCACAAATATTATTTTACATATATATGTATTTCTAAAATTATGTGTGAACAGTTTAGGAAAGTAATTTATTTTGTTTCTATGTACAATAATATTTATAATTCACGAAAATTGAAACATTTTTCTTATTAATGAGATTAGAATTTTCATACCTACAAATATCTAAATAAAACAAACAGGAACAAATGGGCCGCACTGACAGCAGTCCATTCCAGCCCCACAAGCACCTCTATTCGACTACGGGAATTTTTGGTCTATGGGGACATATGCACTATATATGAAAAAAAATAGTAATTCAACAAAAAATCAAAAATTCCTGAAAGTATTTTTGAAATAAACTTGACCTTCTATTGTACTCGTGAGAAAAAAAAATCCACAAAAAATATCCCTTTTACTTATTTTCAAAAAAGACAAATTTTTGGCAAAAATAGTGTGAATAGTGACCTATAATAGCAAATAAATTTTGTCTTTTTTGCTGTGAGGTCAACTTTTTTTTCTTTTTTCGTCGAGATTTATATACTAGTGCAAAAGTAAGTCAAGTGTTTTGTCAAAATAGTTTTTACCTATTTTGACTTTTTATTAAAATATTAAAAAAAATCCCCATATAGGGTGTATATACAACCAGGAACCAAAGTGTATTTCCCTACATTAACCTAACTATCCATGTTGAAGTGTTTCTAAAAAAAACACTATCCATGTGAAGTTGTTAATAGGTGAATGGTATAGCGGCCAGGACCAACTGTGACCTAACCAAGGGTCACGCGCTCGAGACGCCAAGCCTCCTTTTTTTTCTTGTTAATTTTAGTATGCACACACGGGACCCACTGGCAATAGAGTCGTAACAAAATTGAAATGCCACCTTTCCAATGTCAATAAGGCTTTTTTACGAGAAAAAAACCTCAAGGGGGTTTAACAAAATAAAAGCTGGCCACACTCCCTCTCTTTGCCATCGTGACGGCAGGACCATGCCATGTTGGCGCGCATAATCAGTGGCTCAGGCGTACACAGCTGAGATTTGCACCGTATTTGCATGCCGGAGCCAAGTTATTACACCAGTTCGATGTATACCGCAAGTTCTAGCACCAAAGTGACCGTTCACGCCAAGTTCAAGCACCACCGGTGTAATTGACTCTAATACATGATACACACGTTATATATGCAAATTTCTTTGGCAAAAATTGTGGGTATTCAACTGAATACCCATGAATTGAACTGGACCCGCCCCTGTCATTGACGACCCGCGGGCGCCGTCGCTGCTCCTTTGAGCCGCGCCGGTGCGCCAAGTCGCCTCCACACGGCCTCCTCCAAACCGCCAGTGCGCAAAGCTGGCCTCGCTGGCAAACCGGCCACGGTTGAGCTGCCGTCGACACGGCCCCTCCGCAGGCTGCCATCTTCGCTTCCGAGGCCGCCCCTGCCTCGTCTCAAACCGGTGATCCCATAGTTGTGAGCCGCCGGGTCGCTGACCTCGCCTCCAGCCGCTGGTCGCTGCCACCGCGCTTTGAGCCGTCTCTGCCGCCACAAGTCGCCGCCACCAAGTTGCCTTGCCGAAACGTCGAGTCGCCCTGGGGTCTTGCTGTCTCCGCTGTGGCCGGGTCGAGCAGCCACCTCCGTTGCCGCGCCCCGATCCCAGCGGCCGTGCGATAAAGCTGCCGGCGTCCGTCGTTGCTGCCCAGGCCACGGCCGTCCTGCCCACACGGCCTCGCGGTCGTCCGCCTCTGCCGTCGCCTTGGCCTTCACTTCCGCACAACGCCGTGAGCCGCCCGGTCGCCCTTTGGACCGTCCTGCATCAAGCTGCCGCTGGAGAGTCGCCGTCGAGCCTCACTACTCCGGAGTCGCCTTCATGCTTCGCCTGCTCCGGCCTTGGTTGCCTCTCGCGCCATCAAGTCGGTCGCCAAGTTCTACTCCGGGCCGCCACCGCGCGAACTCGTGTCTGCAGTGATGAGCCGTCAGACGCATCCAAGGTGTTTGCCTCAACCCGCCGGTTCACCAGCGCTTCTCCACTGCCGCGGCAATGACGCCTTGAGCTGCTATCGTGACCTTGAGTTGCTGCTTCTGAGCTGTCTGTGCCGTTGCTCGTTTTCACTTCTAAATCGCCGGTGCCATGCGTGCTTCGGCCGTAGCTCGTTGAACTACAATGTCAAAACTAGCCTCAAAACTGCTGTTGAAAACAAAACAAAGATCAAAGGAAAATGCTATGTTACTGTGATGGTCAAGTCAGCCACGAGAACCACCATTTTCTCATAAGAAGACAGAAGCAAAAGCAACTAGTATTATAGTATTACAGTACTAGTATCGCGTGGCGCTAGGAGGATCACATGGTCAAGGAATCAATTGGGTGTCCTGGTAGTACTCCATGAAGACTAAAATACTGGCACATCTACACTGATATTTGGTCCGATCAAATTCTAGCCTGCGCACGGATCATTTGTCGTCCGGACAAATCAGGTGATATCCATCCGAGTCTACTTTTAACACATATTTTTTTTGTCAAAACAATTTATCTTTGCTGCAATGTTTTTATGCAGGATAATTATTTATGACAAAGGTATTGTTATACCGCGGACATGGAGCGCGTGCCAGCATAGTTTTACAGTGGCGTTCTTCCGGGTCATGCTGCTAGACGGATACACATGCAAATCGCCGCCCCCGTTGTTCAGCTTACATCCGTCCACGCATGCGGACGACTCATTGTCCGCGCCGGATTACAAACATCACGGCCGACTCACCCGTCCGCACCGGTTTACCACAATACGGCCGGTTCACCCGTGATTAATTTCAGCTTCATACAATTATCATCAACTTCATGGTGGGTTATTTCCGGCCTAAACACATCAGGTGATATCCATCTAAAATATATTTTATTAGCACATATCAAAGAGCAGTTTATCTTTGCCTTGGTTTGCAATACTGTTTATGCAGGACAATTGTTCATTTCAAATGAGGCTCTATGTTACGGACACGGAGCACGCGCTAGCAACGTTCTGCACTGGTGTTTCGTCCGTGTCCTACCATCCGGTGAATGAACGTGAGAAGGTCGTCGTCCCTGTGGCCCGGTTTACATCAGCTTGCCGCGACCGCGACCGCGATTAACTCGCCCGTTCGAGCCGGTTTACAACACCGGTGCCGATCTTCCCCGTCCGCATCGGCTTACAATGCCGTGACCGACTCATCTGTCCGAGCTGCCTCTGATGTTGCGGTCGTCCTTGTCGTCCGTCTCTCGCGGCCTGGTCTACATCAACATACCGGGCCGCATCTGTTTGCATGAGCTGTTTATTGAGTATGAGTAAGTCACAGCTTGGGTAGCCCGGTTTTTCTTTCAACAAAATGGAGGCAAATTATCATAACTATCAACCGCCGTCTACACTGGGTGGTTCAATGGGCAGGCGCACAAATCACCGCCACTACAGTTTGGTTAACTTCAAATCACCAGTTGGAAGGAACCATTGGCCGAGTTGCTGACACGGCTCATACGGGATCATTTACAACCCGCCGCAGTCACCTCAACCTTCTGTGGATTCACATCGTGTTATCAACACCAATGATATACAAGTTATGCCGGTTTATATCACGGTCAAATATGGAGAATTTCGAACCAACTCCTTGAGTCACCTTTGAGACTCGGGGGCTACGATGACACGACTCAGCAAGTCTTGCCAGTTTCAGCAAATTCAAGTGCCCCATGGCGTTGAAGAGAAAGATAATTCGGTCCCGGAGGCTACTGTTATATTAATGAAAATTTGAAGTCCGTCAGAAATATTTCGGCTCACAATGATGCTTCCGGTTTATAATCCGGTTTAAGGAAAATCCCGTCTCCCACACAGCGCTGAAACCCTTAGTATCTGGTTCAAATCTGGTTTAAATATTGTCCGGTTCAAAAAGGAATTAACTTCTCGCAAGTTCGAGTTGAAAGGCCGTCAGAAAATTTCCGGCTGAAAATGAAGATTCCAGTTTGCAATTCGGTTTAAGGGAAATTTGTTCTCCCACAAAGCTTTGAAGCTCTCAAATCCGGTTCAAAATCCCGGTTCAAGAAGGATTTATCTCTTGCAAAAAGTTAAAGGGTGCCGAAGAGGACCTGCTGCCATGATGCGCGGTTCAAATATGGGTATCCTGCCTTATTGGCTTATCATATTATTGATCACTTGGGGGCTTGGTCATGTCTGAACCATAGTCACACCTCTTGATCGGCTCAATGCCACAACATCACTTGGGGGCTTGGTCGAACCCGAACCATAGCTACACCTCTTGATCGGTGTAATGCCAAAGCATCACTTGGGGACTTGTGGTCACGTCTGAACCATAGTCACGCCTCTTGATCGGCCTAGTGCCACAACATCACTTGGGGGCTTGGTCGAACCCGAACCATAGCTACACCTCTTGATCGGCGTAATGCCAAAGCATCATTTGGGGACCTGGCTGACTCGAACCATAGCTACGCCTTTTTGGGGGCTTGGTCATGTCCGACCATGGTAATGCCTCTTGATCGGCTCAAAGCCTCATTTGCAATGATTTTATTTTTGCCTTTGCTTGAATTCTGTTCTTTTTTGCTAAAGACCTTTTACTTCTGTTGCGTTTTTAAACCGACATTGTTAATCCGGTTCGACTGACAAATTACAAATTGGCGGAACACGGTCAAATCTTAATCCGGAGACTATCTGCCCGGTTTGATTTTATGTTACCATCTTATCATGGAGTAATCCGGTGTTCGTTAACCCGGCTTGACTTTCAACTATAAGTTGTCAGTACATGACCAATTATAATCCGACGATTATTAACCCGGTCCGGTTCGACTATAAGTCACCAGTATTATATATGGATAATCCGATGTCCATCATAACCCGGTACGGTTTTATCATAAACTGGCATAATATGGAAAGAGTTATCAGTACTCAGGATTGGGATTATCACCCTTACTACAAAAAGTTGGTAAAACCAATGATGTGATTCAATGTCACATGTATGGTATATTTTATATTTGATTATTCTTAAGTGCAGCCTTGGTTATAAACCCAGGTTATATGTTGGGCATTATGACCCGTCCGGCGGTAAACCGCCAGGACACTTTAAACCTGTTGTATGCAGAAACAGGTTGAATAAAGCATGATTATAAGTCACCGGTGTTTATTAAACCGGCCTGGCTTTAAGACAATAAGTCGCCAGTATATGATGAGAAATTATCCGGTGTTTGTTAAACCGGCCTGGCTTTTGACTATAAGTCGCCAGTATATATTTGGATTGCGTCATTGGAATCATGCGCTCATAAATCATTGGATTATATTATTCAAATCTTCAAATAGCCAACATGGCTGGATTTTATTATGGTTATCAATAACCAGTATTATGATTAAGGTTTTCAAAGTCGCTTTAGCGCAATGGCTATTATATTATCAAAGGATATGATTTATTTTACAATTGAAGGAATAGTCCCAAGTCGCTGCAGGCTTACGACCCGGCACTTGGGGGCTACATTATTCAACTTAAGATTATATCAAATATGCAAGTCTCATGTCACTGCAAGCATGCACCATAACACTTGGGGGCTAATGCAAAGTCATTTTTTGCTCATTTTATTGAAGACCCGACTCATCATATCATAATGAGCCGGCCCTTGGGGGCTGCACATCACTGCTCAAGTTTACATGATCATATTTATAAAGTTCCTGCTCATTATTGCATAATGACCCGGCCCTTGGGGGCTACACTGGTTGAAGTTTTTTGAGCATCAGGCAATTACAAGTCCCAAGTTGCTGCAAGCATGACAACCCGACACTTGGGGGCTACATAATATGGAGTGTTCAGTTTTTACTCGTGACTGGGATGAACAACATGGATTTCTTCCTAAGTGGCAGTATTCATATTGAAGCAAGTCTTAAACCATCACTTTGTTCTGCTCAAGACCTGAGAGCTACAGGTAATATGCATATAGGGAGAAATATCTTCCAATTTTCAGTTTTGAGCTAACCAGATTAACCCGGTGTCTGCAACAATTATAACCCGGCGTCACCAACAATTATTGACCCGGCGTCACCAATCATTATGACCCGGTGTCTGCAACAATCATGAACCGGCGTTGGCAACAATCATGAACCGGCGTTGGAAACAATCATGACCCGAAATTATCAGTTTTTATAACCCGACAATTTTGGTAATATTAAACCGGCAAGTTTTATATCTTCAAACCGGCTGAATATCAGATGAGTATTTCAAGACCTATATTTTTTAAACCGGCGCTTTGGAAGCCGACTCAAGTGGATTATTCTTCACAATATTTTCCTATGAGAAACCAACGTCAGCAATTTGAGTATGAGGCTGGTTATTGACCCGGATTGTCTAGAAGGAGGAAATGACAAGGATTTAAGGATGATCAGGTGCCGGTCTACAAGAATTCTTAATCCGGAGCACAACCTGTCAAATTGGTTCTTGTGTTTATTTTGCAGCATAAGTTTACCATGGATAAATCCAAGCTAAACTTGGGGGCTAATGTCGGGGATATACCCCGCGGCGTAAACCGACCAGAACTTTAACCCGGCCAGACTTGGCGATTTACTTGAGACCCGGATGAGACTTGACGATTCACTGGTGACCCGTTTGGACCTGGCGGTTTATGATTCATTGGTAATCCGGCAGGCGGGTCAGAGGAGCGAGAAGACCCGGTGGCCCAACGGGCGGTTCATGAAGGCCGGTTCATACTATGGTGGGCCGGTTTAAGAGGAAAGGCATGAGGAATATTTACCTTACAAGGAGTTAAGACCAGGACTTGTATCTAGTTTGTATTAGAGATAGACTAGTCCTAATCCTAATAGGACTCCACATGTAACCCGCCCCTTCAACATATATAAGGAGGGGCAGGGCTCCCCATAGAGGGACAAGCTACAAGCTACAAGCGACAAGCAAGAAAAAACAATCTTAGGGCTAGACACAAAGAGGAGAGCCGGTTGACGGCGAATCCCTCATGATGATAATGAGACCTAGCCTCAAACAGTATGTAGGGCTATTACCGGATGATGTTTCCCGGGGCCCAAAGCTGTCTAAATCCTTGTCTTGCGTGTTGATCCGCCCTGCATCTCTCGTTCCACTCAACCCCTCTCAAGCTACCACATAGATGCGTTGGCCTCGCGACTAAGTCCTGACACTAAGGACATCTGCCGTGACAAAACCACGACAGGTTGGGACCACCATGAAAGTGTCCGCCGGCCCAACTCCGTCCTTGGAGTTCCGATTCGGCAAAACTTCCCGGGGTTTGTCACATTGCCTGGTGAGGGTCGGCTTCCAGAGGTTGGATTGAGTTGGGAGCACTACTTGGCTGCCCCGGCCCCGCCGGGCGAGATTATCGACGGTGTCTTGTGCAAGACGAGGGCAGACGTGGTGATCAGAAAGTTCTGGGTAATTTCCCCTTTACATAATTAAAAATCTTCAACTAGCTAGTTATTAATTGAACTAATCAATATTGTCTCATTTGATTGCAGACATTCTACAGGTGTGAGGAGGGATACGAGGAGGAGGCGACAGATGTTATCGACAAGGAGTGCAAGCGCCTACTGCAGAACTTACGGCATGCAGTTCGGGTGCAGGCTGTTCGAGACTACTACGCCGGGTGTGGTATCAAGAAGCCCAAGCAGGAGTGTCGCGATAAGTTCTTGAGTAAGGAGCAGTACATGAAGGTAATTCTTCAGGCCTTGTACTTACTTCCTTCATTTAGTAATTCATAGCCGTAGCGCTCAAGTTTCTATTTGCTAACTTAGGCCCCTCCGAGATGGTGTGAGGATCGGATGGATTGTTGGGAGGTGTTGGTCAATGTGTGGTGCTCAAAAGAATGGCGGGCCACCCACAACGAGGCCAAGGACAAACGTGCCCAAATGGAAGGTGTGCCACACCATCAAGGCAACTCCAACTTATTTCAGTACGGGCGGAACTGGGTATGTGGTTTGCTTCATGATTCATGCAATTCATTCATCATGCTAGCTTTAGCCCTTTAATTACTAATTTACTTTGTTTCTCTCTTTCAGGCACGCTACAATAAGGCGGATAAGGTGCCAGAGGTGTATGACCTGTATGCCATGGCCCACACTGGCCCTTACAAGAAAGTCAAGGCATTCTCTGCGTCTGACCTTGATGATCCAAAGAACTTCACCAACATCTCCGCCCACGACAAGCTCGTGCAATATAGAGACCAGGGGAAGGCGAGGAAAGGGGAGGACTTTAACCCGAGCAAGGGTCCCATTGATACAGAGTTGTTGATGGTATCTGGTGGCGGGAGGTCCCATGGCTCCATAGCCATGGGAGATGGACTTATCCGTTGTCCTAGCACTCTCCCGAAGATCAAGGCGCGCCAGTCGAGCTCCGCTCCTGAGATAAGGCCTCGTGAACGGCCAGTCCAACTCGCCATCAAGGTTAGTTATACGTACTTAGCTATCTTTCTCCATTACATTGTGTGCGCTTCCATCAATGATTACAAATGGTCATGTGCGTGGTGTTACAGGCTGCTATACAGAGTGAGAGAGATAGAACGGAGAAACTTCTGGCAGAGGCGGCGGAGAGGCAGTGGGGGTTGGAGGAGAAGACGACAAAGATGTTGGAGGAGGAGAGGGCACGGAATGACATGCAGGAAAGGGTCATGTACGAGCTCCTTGTGGTAAGTTTCTTCTGCAGATTACTTGCTAGTCTAAACATTTGAGTCTCATTACTAACTAGTATGACTCTGTTGTGAAAACCAAATGTGCAGTCTGTGTGTGAGAAGTCCGGTCAGACTGCTCCACCGATGCTAGTGATTGCTCCTGGGAGCACGGTGAGTTTAATTTAAATGGACATTACTTGCTAGTCTTAACATTTGAGTGTCATAATGCTAACGAGACATTGGAAATGATCTTTGGTGCAGCTTAACTCCAGACACGCATCGCACGATCCTTCTCCAGCTACTGGCACGAGCCAGCCCGCTCCTACACCTCTCTGATCATGGTAAGTTTCTCTAGTGTTCTGCTTAACAAATGCATAAAGACCTAGACTTAGCTTTATTTCCTCCAATATGCTTACCATAATGACCTAGAGTTATCTTCTTTTCCTCCAAAATGACTTAATAAGCTTACTGACCTCATAAACCATCCATTTTACCTAAGTTAGCTCTAAAACGATCTGTACTTAGCTTACTTATGTCAAAAATTGCATAATTAGCTTAGTTAGCTCATAAATGATCCATTTTACCTAAGTTAGCTCTAAAATGACCCATTTTACCTTAGTTAGCTTATAAGTGATCCAATTTATCCAAGTTAGCTCTAAAATGACCCATTTTACCTAGATTAGCTCCTAAATGATCCATTTTACCAACGTTAGCTTTCAAATGACCCATTTCACCTAGGTTAGCTCCAAAATGACCCATTTCACCTAGGTTAGCTCCAAAATGACCCATTTCACCTGGGTTAGCTCCAAAATGACCCATCTTACCTAGGTTAGCTTATAAATGATCCAGTTTATCCAAGTTAGCTCTAAAATGACCCAATTTACCTAGAGTAGCTCCTAAACTATCCATTTCACCTAAGTTAGTTAAAAACGATCAATTTCACCTAAATTAGCTCTTAAATGATCCATTTGACCTAAGTTAGCTAAAAACGATCCATTTCACCTTAGTTAGCTCAAAAACGATCCATTTCACCTTAGTTAGCTCATAAACGATCCATTTCACCTTAGTTAGCTCATAAACGACCCATTTCAACTAAGTTAGCTCATAAATGATCCATTTCACCTAAGTTAGCTCAAAAATGATCCATTTCACCTTAGTTAGCTAAAAAACGATCCATTTCACCTTAGTTAGCTCATAAACGACCCATTTCAACTAAGTTAGCTCATAAATGATCCATTTCACCTAAGTTAGCTCATAAATGATCCATTTCACCTAAGTTAGCTCATAAATGATCCATTTCACCTAAGTTAGCTAAAAAACGATCCATTTCACCTTACTTAGCTCAAAAACGATCCATTTCACCTTAGTTAGCTCAAAAACGATGCCCTTCACCTTAGTTAGCTCATAAATGACCCATTTCAACTAAGTTAGCTCATAAATGATCCATTTCAACTAAGTTAGCTCACAAACGACCCATTTCAACTTAGTTAGCTCATATATGATCCATTTCACCTAAGTTAGCTCATAAATGACATATACTTCTTGTTCTAGTCTTCTTCTTCTAGTCACCTATTTCTAACTTTCTTATTTGCCATTTTGCAGATTTCATTCACTTCATGGAAGCTAGCTTGCTATGATGGAGTGCTTGCTTTTTCTATGATGAAACTTTGCATTGTATCTAGCTTGCTATGATGGAACTTGCTATGTTGATGAAACTTTGCATTGTAATATGTATATGGATGGAACAATGTGTATGGATGGAACTTGATGGAACTTGCTTATGTATGAATGGATGAAACTTATGTGCTGGATATGTGATATGATTGCTGTTAAATAGCCCTGTGAAATATATCTATATATATCATATATATTTGCTGTGAAAATTGTTGAATTAAAAAAATAGAAAAAAGAGACAATATGTAGGCTCTTTGCCGTCTGCCACCGACGGCAAAGGGCTCTTTGCCATCAGCAGCGGACGGCAAAGAGGCCACGTGGCAGGCAACTGTGCTTCCTGGGAGGCTGACCAATTTGGTCAGTTTGCCTACAGTGGTTGACGGCAAAGGCTTTGCCGTCCGCGGCGGACGGCAAAGGCCTGCCGTTAACCACCTAACGGAGTAACAACGCATTTATTGTCGTCTGCATTCTTTGCCCTCCGCTGCTGATGGCAAAGAGCCCTTTGCCATCAACCGCTCGAAGCAGACGGCAAAGTAGCTCTTTGCCGAACCTTACTTTGCCGTGGCCTTTTGCCGTCCACGGCAGACGGCAAAGACCTTTGCCGTCCGCCGAACATGCCTTTGCCATCTGCCGTGGCAGATGGCAAAGTAGCTGATTCTTGTAGTGTTATAGGGAAACATCTCCACAACATCAGAAATTTCATTGTTGAGACCATGCAAAAATCTTGCTATCTTTGACTCCTTATCTTCATGACTACGAGCACGAACCAACAACAATTCTATCTCTTTATATTACTCATCCACCGTGTGCGTACCTTGGCTGAGGCGCTGCAATCTGTTTCGGAGATCTCTTTGATATTGTGAGGGAACAAACCTTCGCCTCATGGCTTGTTTCATCTCTTCCCAAGTGTCAATATGATCACGGCCTAGCAGCAGCTGATTTTCTTGTAGTTGGTTCCACCAAGTGAGTGCATAACCAGAAAACTCAACACAAGCAAGGTTTACTCTCTTCGGATCAGCAAGGTTATGGATACGAAAATCTGATCACACTGCTCTTCCAAATCAAAATATGCATTGGGGTCTTCCTTTCCTATGAACTTGGGGATGTGCAACTTGATTCTTGCTATGTCATCTCGATCACAATGTTCTGCACGATGCCCATCTTGAGCAGCATGACGGTATGGGACACCATCATAATCATCAAAATCATCTCCATGACCACGAGCAACATGCTCATGAGGGTCATAGTAGTGCCCACGAGGACCATGGACTCGCACTCGAAGTTGTCCTCCTCGCTGTCCTCCATGAGCAGCAGCACCACGCCCACGAGCAGCAGCCACATGTCCACCATGGTTGTTGTTATCATCCTCCAAGTCACCATCAATAGCAGCATGCACAGAATTCTCATCGCTAACTTCCTCAAGTGGATCAATAGGGTGTTGTCGGTGTCGAATCCTATCACCACCCGCCGAAGGACGCTCATGAAGCATCCTTTCCATGGCTTGGAGTAAGTTGTTCTCGAATCGCTGCAGCTCGGCACGTGTGACCAGGGCATCTTCTCCCCCATGGTTTTCTCCATGAACACTCGATCTAGATCCTGCCATGTTAGTAAGGCCAAAAGTGGAATAGGATAATTTTGTGGAATCACACAACCTCACCTCTTACTCATAAAAGTTCTTATGAGTTCACATCAGATCATGCTTATCTCGGATGTGTTAAAGTGATTGAAATACAGGGATCAATAACTAGCTTCGGTTTTTGGTGGAGCTCGGTGGGGTAAACAAAAATGGGCTTGTGCTGAAATCAAGTTGATGCAAACCAAGAAAAATAAGTGGATGGATCTGCTGCACCTTTGCACCAAGATTGAAAAACACAACACACAAGCTTCTGAAATTTTTCTATCAAGCTGAAACTAATGGATCTTACACAACACTTTCTTTTTCTCTCTTGACTTTTTTTCCACTCTTTTTTTCTCTCTTTGATTTTTTTGCCACTCTTTTTTCTCTCTCTTTTTCCAAAGCACAACAACCAAATCTGAAAGCAATTACGAAGATAAACTTGGTGCAGATCTAAAAGATGAAGAACATGCAAGGTATGCAACAACAAGATCTCAGCACCAACAAGGCTTGGATTTATTTTTGGTGGGGCTTTGGACTTCTAGGATAGAAAATATAGCATGAAAAACACTCGATCTAAAGGGATTATAGCAAGATAAACTTGGATAACAGATCCTACCGTGTCAACGAAGGCTCTGATGCCAGATGATAGGTGGGAACCCGATGAATGAGTTCACGCCCGAGGGTGGCCCGTTCTTCACGTCGCAGGATCGAATCGGGAGGGATAACTAGATGCAAGCATCCGGGATAACTAGCTTTATACCTTCCAAGGTTGGATGCAACCCATACGTTGGGGATGGCTGACCGAAGCTACAAGAACTCCAACCCGCTGTCCAAACAATCGCAGAACCACAAATCGGGACTAATCCACACAAAACGGCCGGAAGCACGAACTAGGGGGAACCAGGCTCCTTCTCGTGAATCCGAATGAACTCACAAGAGCAAAGGTAGCAAGATCTCTCGGATATCTCTAGCAGTCTTGTTGCATAAGCTTGTAGCTGAATGGTTTGATAAAAGGCTTTTTAGAGGATGGCGGAGATGGGGTTTTATAGCAGGGACAACCCCCCTTGGCTCGGTGTGAAAATTGTTTTAAAAGTAAGCAGGTTTGCATAGTTTCCTTGGGTGAATAAGCAGTCAACTTTGGGAGTTGTTGCAGAGCTCCTCGGGAATTCACGAAGCCTTGACAGCCTGGACACCTTCCACGAGAATGACTAGTACTTTTGACTCACAACTTCAAATGATGTGAGGTTTTTTGCATTGGAAAGATAATTTGATTTAGCTTCTGTTGACGTACCCCTATGGCCCCGTCGCTCCACCATATGGGTGTGCCACCACGAAACATCAGAGGTAAAAACTGACAGCATCGGCTTCACTTGAAACTTGTTTTCTTCAAACTCGTTACTCCAGACCGCTTGCTTCAAGAGCTCATAAGTTGTTGGATTTCTTCCATGTGATACCTAAGTTCAACCAGTAACAATGAGGATGAAAGCATAGTTGTGTCATCAAGGTTATAAGGTAAACTTAAGTTAGCGTTCACCTGATAACTTATTAGTTTGGCGCGACTTCTTGTGATTGGACCTATAATTGTTGGAGACTTGTTGATGGTTGTGGTGTCCTCATCATCTTCAGACATACGTGCACCAATATTACCACTAAGGCGTTGTGGCACAAGTGGTCAGCCACTTGCGCGCTAATCTTAATGGCGCCTGTTCGATTCCTCCCGATAGCAATGTTAGTGGTGGCCCACTGGCGTACCACAGTGAGCGCCAGTTGGCTCAACTGGCTCCTAAAGCGCCGATTAGGAGGTCCTGTAAACCTAATATATACTAGTAGCGATCTAGCGGGCAACCACTGAGCAATGCGAGCCACAACAGCGGTCGCTAACTTATGGGCTGCAGTCAGCTAGTGGCATGCGTGAGTGGTAGCGAAATCTTGAGGCGCTTAAGGGCATGTACAATGGTTCTATCTTAGCAATGCCACGTAGGATAAATGATGAGGTGGAGGAGAGAGAAATCATAAGAAAAGGCTTGTCTTCTCTTATTTAAGAGAAGACAAGAGATGATCTCTTAGCACAATATGTCTCACCATATTTTTAGGAATAACTAATTATTGAAGATAAGGCTAAGAGATGACCCATTGTATACATCTTCTTTTGTCATCTCTAAATTACATGCAAGACTTAAGATAAGACTATCTTATCAACCATTGTACATGCCCTAAGGCGCTAATTAGGACCCCATGCTGATAACATGCTAGCGATCAACCACCTTATGTGGGTGGCGCGTGTCTCATGTCCTAACGTAGATTGCTCTAGTCCTCGCACGATCTTAGGCCTTGTACAATGGGAGATGCTTAAAAAAATAAACCGAATTTTTCTGAAGCACCGATGCCTATTTCTACAGGAGAGACACTTAGTGAAGCGTCTCTCGTGTAGAAATAGGCACCGGTGCTTAAGGAAAGCCTGATTTATTTCTCTAAGCACCTCCCCTAAGCACCTTGCATTTTACAAGGCCTTAGAGCAATTCTTTGAAAAAGCATATTGTCAAATTCCATCACCCGTATAAAGCGCACTCCATAATAATATGGAGGCTGCCGAGGCGATGCGTAGATTCAGAGTCACCTTTGTTGCCTCGATATATTTTGCCCTTTTGCAGCATCAACTCAATAGTTAGACACTCAATACTGTAGATTAAAACAAGGGGCGGAAAAGCCTTTCCGTTACTGTGGGCGGGGCAACAACGTTGCGGCAAAAGGCCGGGGCAGTAGAAAAATAAACAGCCAGCTGGACACGAGGCAGCCGCTATTAATTGGCTTGCTTCCCATGCCATGGGTGTCTGGTCTTATATGCCATTGGCAGGAAGATGAGATGGTCTGTGCGGAAGGAAGAGGAAGGAGATGGAACTTTCCTCTCACACAAGTGGTTGGCGGATGGTATGCACTCTAAACGGCTCTAACGTAACTACCGACTCTGACGCGGTCCTGATGGACTGGACAAGGATCCTGCTCATCTCCGACAACCTCAGTTCGGATCCATCTAGTCTCCGATGACCCCACCCGGATTTGGAATCCTGGAATTGGATCCTGCTCCTCTTCAGTGACCTCAACATGGATCCAGCATCCTGGATGTGGTTCTCACTCATCTTCTGTGATTTGGACGCGGATCCGGCTCCTTTGGGGCGACCGCACACGGATCACGGTTGCCTCCATCAACATGCACACGGTTCTGGCCTGGTCCATAGTTTTTGGACCCCCAATATATGTCGAACATCAGATCTGGTGGTCCCCCCCCCAGAGCGATAACCCGGTGCCCTAGTAGTGAGGAATGAACGGACAATTTCGTTCGCTCAAAATAACCACTCCCAGTGAATGTTTCAGAATTGCCATGTGAGAACAAATAAAGATACCGTGTTGTTGTGAAGGATTTACCATGTTCTAAAGTAAAAATTGTCATGTTGTATAAAAGAAACTATCTAAAAATTGTCATACTCCAGGAATGTACTTGCCAAGCATTTTCGGGGATTGGACATGATTGTAGCATGGAAAATTGCTAGCCCAGAAAAAATGGCGATAATTGCCATGCTTAGGATTTGCCATGTTGCAGAAGGAAATTTGCTAGTTTGATGGAATCTGAATAGACACGAGAACATGAAGCCACACTTTTCCGCGCTCGTTATTCTTGGCAACATATAAGAAAGCTATTTGAAAAAAATAATCCAAATGCTACAAATAATAATAATTGAATATATTGGATTACGGTGTGGAAACATAGGCAAGCCATATTCCCAAGATGGTGGTTTAAAGTACCACTTGTCCTATGTGTTGAGCTATCACAAAACCTAAAAAGATGGTGATTCAAAGCGTGCACTGAGAGGATATCACAACTGGTGTGCTCTCGGTAGGTGGTGATGGTAGATCATAAACATGGAGCTTGTCAAATCCTTCTAGTAAAGGATGGATACATATTCCAAGTTACTGTTATTCGGAGAAGTCAAAGAATATGTTCAGATTTTTCTTTTTGGGCAAGTCATTTGGCTAATATTATAACTTATTACAAAGCATGAAACATACTTACCTAAAATATCTTCTTCATTAAATAACAACATAAACTAAAGTGCACTCTAAACATGAAGGCCAGGCATGGCACGCCCATAATGGTTATTGCCAAGTGCCAACAAGTGACATGGGTAGCATTGTTTTGTCTTCAGTACAATGCCAAATTCAGTATCCGCTATGTTGTAGTACTTTTTTTTGAAAGGCTATGTTGTAGTACTCAATAGGTTAATGAAGAAATTATGTTTATCATGTTGGTATGGTACTGGGAAACGGTGCATGAATAATTTTAAAGAGTATTGCATAAAAGTTGATTAAACAATGGCAAACAAGCAAACCTTTGTTAGTTAATAAATATAAACAATGAGCATATGCACATTAACTTCACCTTTATCAGACTACAATCAAGGATAATATAGCAATTTATTCCTGATGACACAATGTCCGTGCGTTGCAACTGTACAATAAATATTTTTTACCCGGGCCGCTATCATTTCGATCCAATTTTAATTCTGACTCGTCATATTGGTGGCCTGCACTTACGACCACACTCAAGCATCATCTTTGTGGTGCTGTTCGACACCGAGGAAGCCGCGTCTATGCAACAGATGAAACACAAATTAAGATTGTACTTATCTGTTCGGAAATCCCTTTTGCAGCTCGGCCTCCAGTGAGGCCTCCAAATTCAAATTTGAAATTTCATCAAAATCCATATTTTTTACATTTAAAAAAATTTCTGAAAAATACAGATATACTTGAAGGCATAACACACATGTGTGTAAATTTTCAGTTTAAAATACATTGAAATGATGGATGTGCAAAAAGACAAATCTGGGTCTGTTTAACACATGATACTATTCATCCTCCCAGGCCATGAATTTGTCTTTTTTGTACAAGTCGCAACACAAGGTATTTCATCATGAATTTTTACACATATGTGGGTTACATCCTTGCATACATGCATATTTTTTCAGAATTTTTTGAACCATAAAAGTTTGAATTTGAATTTTTCAAAAATAAAGGCCTCCATGGAGCTCGGCCTCCAAAACACCTCTCTCCTTATCGGTTCCACTATTAACATTCATGACTATTACACGAATTGTTTGGATGTTTTCAAAATAAACCTTCATGTACTTCTGATGTTCATGAATTTTATAAGTGTATGTACATCCTATAAAAATTATTTGTGTATTCACTAAAAAAATGTGTAGTCCGCTGGTAAGTACGCGCGTGAATTTCGCCAAGAAAAGGTAGTCTTAGATCATGAAGCATGTACAAAGAGAGAACCTGGTGCAAGTACAACATGCCCAAGGATTATAATATTTCTCAAATATTAACTTTTAATTTTACATGTTGCAATACAGATCGCTGGTATGAAAGGAAGACGGATTGTATGCCATTGATTAACATTGCACCCTAAATAGCATTTTAAAAATATTTAACATGTAAAAAAACATCATATTCAAGTTCTACACAATTTTCTAATTAAATTCATATATAAGATATTAAATTAGAATTACGGTTTAAAAATATGATTCTTTGAAAAAAAATCAATAGACTGCAGGGAGATAATGCATATATCATGAGGGTGTATTGCCACCATGGAGCTGTAACACCTTTCTCTAAAGTCATTGAGTAGTGGATCTTGCCACTGAACCGTACATACCTTCACCTTTTAGAAAATGAAATTCGCTCCTCAAAGGCCAAAGCGCAAGAAAGGTTAATAAGGTATAGTAGGAAAAACATCCAATACATATATTTCCTTGAACTCTAGCCTTCAACCATTACTGCTCGTCGTTTTCCACGTCATGCATGTCATCCAATTCCAACCCATGAAGGAAGTCGTCCTCCAACCTCTCGGCGGCCGCCTCCGGGACCGACACCAGCGCAGTCACGCCACGGGGATCGTCGACCACCGGGAGGAACAAGCAGTACGTCTCGCTGGTCAGCGGGCCCACGTGCACCGGCCGCCCGGCCCCGATGTCCAGGTCCTCCAGCCCCATCCGCGTCCACGTCGAGATCACCAGGCTCGCCGACAGGCAGGGCCGGCCCTGGGGCATGGGCAGAGGGGCGGCGGCCCAGGGCCCAGGCCGAAGGGGGGCCCATGATGTATATATATAGAGTATAAGAAAAAAAATAGATAAGGAAAAAATTGTGTGGAAAAATAAATGAGATGTGCTTGGCCCGTCAGGTATCTAGGTAGAAAGTTAAAAAAAAGGTAATTAGGTAGAGATTAGCGAAGCATCAGCCACGACGGCCGCACAGCGCACGTGTATACATGTGAAACAAATCAATCGGAAGATCTGGCTTGTGCCTTCAATCGTCAGTTCGTCTTTCGTCGTATCGTCGGCCCGTCGCTCCGCCGCTAAGCACCTTGGCCGCTCGTTGTCGCTGCTGCGCGCGGCAGGCCGGCAGACTGTTGTTGCGCTGTGCGGCCGTGCCAGCAACCCGGCCATCCGGCAATAGGTTAATACGTTATACGTATGTGAGTGTCAGGACTCAGGACAGTACGTATCCACGACTCTTGATCCATTCATCGATCCCTCAATTTGAGTAGTTTCTTTACTAGGTATTCAACTATCCATCTGAAGTTTCAAAATTTTTATGTATACTCTTCTACATAGTATACATTCAACCATCCTAATCTTTAGTCATTCTATGTCCATATCTAGGGTTTCGATCATCCGATTTATAAATTTCTAATTCTTTGTATACTCTTTACTTTAATATAATTTTAGGGCACAGCATGCTACGTTGCCTAAGAAGCTTTTTCGGATGATAACTCATCTGATGTTGATCTTGATAGTGCCCTTAATGACTTTGCATCAAGAAACGCCCGAAGAAACCTTTTTTGAAGCAATGGAGTATTATTGTTGTCAATGGAGTGAGTCGAATTTGTTTCTTTTTTGAGGTAATCATGTCATTTTAGTTTTGTTTTGCTATCTTTTGAGTATTTCTGTCGTAATATGGCATTGTCCAATAATTATAATAGTCAAATTTCAAACTAAAGATGCGTGGTTAAAAGATTACTCTTATATATATGTTTATGTATCACACGCACACATACATATATATGATCTTACGACATAGGGGCCCATGTCGCCGAGTTCGCCTAGGGTCGCCCAAAACACAGGGCCGGCCCTGCCGACGGGTCTGGCATGGCGTCCCGTCGCAGATCGAGGAGGTCAACCGTGGAGCGGACGTAGTCCTTGGCCACCCGCACTAGCCTCGTTGCGTGGTGCTCGCCGGACGGCGCCGCCAACTGCCCAGCCGTCGACTCGGCGCACGCGAGCACGAAGTCGTTGCCGTAGTACCCTTCAGGGAGGCCCGGCTTCACCCGACGGCGGATGTCGACGGTGAAGAGGAGTTTCACGCGCAGGGCCGGCCCTGGGGCATGGGCAGAGGGGCAGCGGCCCAGGGCCCAGGCCGAAGGGGGGCCCATGATGTGTATACATATAGAGTATAAGAAAAAAAATAGATAAGGAAAAAATTGTGTGGAAAAATAAATGAGATGTGCTTGGCCCGTCACGTAGCTAGGTAGAAAGTTAAAAAAAAGGTAACTAGGTAGAGATTAGCGAAGCATCAGCCACGACGGCCGCACAGCGCACGTGTATACATGTGAAACAAATCAATCGGAAGATCTGGCTTGTGCCTTCAATCGTCGGTTCGTCTTTCGTCGTATCGTCGGCCCGTCGCTCCGCCGCTAAGCACCTTGGCCGCTCGTTGTCGCTGCTGCGCGCGGCAGTCCGACAGACTGTTGTTGCGCTGTGCGGCCGTGCCGGCAACCCGGCCATCCGGCAATAGGTTAATATGTTATACGTATGTGAGTGTCAGGACTCAGGACAATACGTATCCACGACTCCTGATCCATTCATCGATCCCTCAATTTGAGTAGTTTCTTTACTAGGTATTCAACTATCCATCTGAAGTTTCAAAATTTTTATGTATACTCTTCTACATAGTATACATTCAACCATCCTAATCTTTAGTCATTCTATGTCCATATCTAGGGTTTCGATCATCCGATTTATAAATTTCTAATTCTTTGTATACTCTTTACTTTTATATAATTTTAGGGCACAACATGCTACGTTGCCTAAGAAGCTTTTTCGGACGATAACTCATCTAATGTTGATCTTGATAGTGCCCTTAATGACTTTGCATCAAGAAACGCCCGAAGAAACCTTTTTTGAAGCAATGGAGTATTATTGTTGTCAATGGGGTGAGTCGAATTTATTTCTTTTTTGAGATAATCATGTCATTTTAGTTTTGTTTTGCTATCTTTTGAGTATTTCTGTCGTAATATGGCATTGTCCAATAATTATAATAGTCAAATTTCAAACTAAAGATGCATGGTTAAAAGATTACTCTTATATATATGTTTATGTATCACACGCATACATACATATATATGATCTTACGACATAGGGGCCCATGTCGCCGAGTTCGCCTAGGGTCTTCCAAAACACAGGGCCGGCCCTGTTCACGCGGAGGTCGCTCGGAGGACCGAGGGACCGCACCCACGCGCGCCAGACGTGCGCCGCGAGCGCCTCGAAGGATGTGCACTCCTCGAGCCACGGCGCGCACCGGTCCTTGAGGCGCTGGACGTGTGCCCCCGTGAAGGTCAGAGACACCGGCGCCAGCGGTCCGACGAAGAGGCTGGGCGTCACCACCGGGTCACCGTCGCCGGGGAGGGAGTTCATGGCGTATTCCTGGTGCTCGAACGCGATGCGCGGAGGGCAGCGTGGCCTCAGGACTGAGCGGTCATGGAAGGGCGTGACGTGGTGATCAGCGGCTTCGAACCTGGCGACGCGCGCCCACGCATGAAGAAACTGCGCGGCGCCGATGCCGTCGCAGAGGCAGTGGCTGATGGCCGCGCAAAGGACGGTGCCGCCGCAACCGAGGTGAGTCACTTGGACGACGAGTGGGGGCACGGCAAGGAAGCTCCGCGCCTCGGCTCCGCGGAGCAGCTTCCTCCAAGACTCGTGAGGCTTAGCAATGACAGACCCCCGGAGGAACTCGTCGGCAGTGAGCCCCGGCAGGGAGCCCTCCCCGAAAAGCGCCCCCTCCGCGTTGCAATCGACGACAAGCTTGCCGTCGTCCCCGGGCCCGAGCCTGCCGGCGAGTGGGTAGTAGTCGACGAGGACCCTGGACAGCGCCGTCCTAAGGGCGTCGACGTCGACCGCACCAGCAAACACGAAGAGGAACTCGACGGAGAAGCGGAGGAGGCACTGGTCGTCGAGGTTGGAGAGGTAGAGGGTGTGCCCCGGCGTCAGCTGGCTCGGTGCCACCAGCACCGGCTCCATGTGGTGCTCGCACTCAGCCGCAATCTCCATGTCTTCCTGCTCTGCTGTCGATCTGCGTCGTCGACTTCGGCTGCTGGCTTTGTAGACCAGACATGCAGATCAAACAGCTGGTGGAGATGGTCACATTGATGTCACTCATTTGGTTTTGTTTTCTCTAAGCTACAGTGACGGGTCGTCCTGATCTATCTATATCCTCTGGCTATAGATATGTTGATCTGATAGATATGTTGATCAATGTATCTATATCCTCTGGCTATTCAAAGTGTTTGTATGTGTGTGTGCGATATCTTTTTCTTTCTAATTGCACGCAAAATAACGTGCTGAAAAAACAAAGAAGCAAAATAAACTATACATACTCTGATCCACATTAATTATCACTCATTTAATAGTACAAAGTTCATCGAGGCGTGAAGACCTTGTTGTTGTAATAAATCAGCGACAATTAATATGTATAGAAGGGATTGGTACAATATTACACACAATTGATTCTTGTAGGTAATAATATTTGCCGTGATATTCTAAGAATTAGTATCATTGAATTTCTATTCTTCGCTCCTAGCAAAGAATACTATAGTTACTTTGGGACGGAGGGAGTATTATATATTTAATGCCCTGCATCACACAAGGAAATAACTAAAATGTCTATAAAGCCACATTTTTATTCTACGGGGAATGTCTATAAGCCACAAAACCTATCTTCAAAATTTTGAAGTGGCCATACCATTCGTGGTAGTGGGAAATGTCTATAAAAGCATCTCCAACCGCGTCCCCAACAGGCCCTTAAAGGCCCTTTTTTAGCATCGGCTCTAAAAAAAAGGGCCTAGTCACGCCCTCAACAAGCCCTCCAAAACCCTTTTTTAGCGCCGGCTCTAAAAAAAGGGCCCAGCCGCGCCCCCATAAGCCCATTTTTCGCCGATTCGGTCCGAAATTGACGCCGGCGGACCCAGACCGAACCCGGCGCGCTGGGGGCGCCCGAGGGCGCCGGGGGAAGCGTTAAGCCCGGTGGGACTGCGGAGTCAGCGACACACGGCGCATCGTCGTCCTTCCTCGTCGCCTCGTTTTTCCTACGGGGAGTCAATGCCAAGGCTGCCGCTGGTCAGCCTTGCGCTGATTCACCACGGGCGGCGCAGTAATGCCGCCGGTCAGCCTTCCGCTGATTCCCCTTCCGCCACAGGTACACACACGCCGTGCGCTATAAAAAGCCACCCTCATCGCTGCTGGACACACACCCCATCGCCCTCTCTCTCTCTCTCTCTCTCTCTCTCTCTCTCTCTCTCTCTCTCTCTCGTCATCGGCACCCTTCTCGTCTCTCTCTCCCACCAACCAACCTCTAATGGGTGAATGGTTCCCCGGTTACGCTGCGGCGGCCAATGGCATCGGCCGCCGCAGTATGCACGAGTGGGAGGTGGCGGCTCAGTGCCGGAGGCGTCCCAGTCCCCCCGCGGCCCGACCCCAAGCACCCCGGCCACTTCCACGACGAGATCGAGCGCGTCCTGGACTCCCTGCCGGAGGAGGAGCGCGGCCGCCCGGAGTACGCCGCCGACAACCACGCAAGCTGGGCGGCGTACTTCCAATGCCACCACGAGCAACAACTCGCCTCCACCAACAACGCGTCGGTGAGGGGGCGCCACAACACCGACGACCGTCGCCTATGGTGGGGCGTGAAGGAAATATGCCCTAGAGGCAATAATAAAGTTATTATTTATTTCCTTATATCATGATAAATGTTTATTATTCATGCTAGAATTGTATTAACCGGAAACATAATACATATGTGAATACATAGACAAACAGAGTGTCACTAGTATGCCTCTACTTGACTAGTTCGTTAATCAAAGATGGTTATGTTTCCTAACCATTGACAAAGAGTTGTTATTTGATTAATGGGATAACATCATTAGGTGAATGATCTGATTGGCATGACCCATTCCGTTAGCTTAGCACCCGATCGTTTAGTATGTTGCTATTGCTTTCTTCATGACTTATACATGTTCCTCTGACTATGAGATTATGCAACTCCCGTTTACCGGAGGAACACTTTGTGTGCTACCAAACGTCACGACGTAACTGGGTGATTATAAAGGAGCTCTACAGGTGTCTCCGAAGGTACATGTTGGGTTGGCGCATTTCAAGATTAGAATTTGTCATTCCGATTGTCGCAGAGGTATCTCTGGGCCCTCTCGGTAATGCACATCACTTAAGCCTTGCAAGCATTGCAACTAATGAGTTAGTTGCGGGATGATGTATTACGGAATGAGTAAAGAGACTTGCCACTGACGAGATTGAACTAGGTATTGGATACCGACGATCGAATCTCGGGCAAGTAACATACCGATGACAAAGGGAACAACGTATGTTGTTATGCGGTCTGACCGATAAAGATCTTCATAGAATATGTAGGAGCCAATATGGGCATCCAGGTCCCGCAATTGGTTATTGACCGGAGACGTGTCTCGGTCATGTCTACATTGTTCTCGAACCGTAGGGTCCGCACGCTTAAGGTTTCGATGACAGTTATATTATGAGTTTATGAGTTTTGATGTACCGAAGGAGTTTGGAGTCCCGGATGAGATCGGGGACAGGACGAGGAGTCTCAAAATGGTCGAGACGTAAAGATCGATATATTGGGCGACTATATTCGGACATCGGAAAGGTTCTGAGTGATTCGGGTATTTTTCGGAGTACCGGAGAGTTATGAGAATTCGCCGGGAGAAGTATTGGGCCTTATTGGGCCATACGGGAAAGAGAGAGGGGCTGCCTAGGGCAGGCCGCGCGCCCCCCAAGGCCTAGTCCGAATTGGACTAGGGGGAGGGGATGCGCCCCCTCCTTCCTTCCCTTCTCCTTTCCCCTTCCTTGTCTCCTACTCCTACTACATGGAAGGACTCCTAGTTGGACTAGGAAAGGGGGAATCCTACTCCCGGTGGGAGTAGGACTCCCTAGGGCGCGCCATAGAGAGGGCCGGCCCTCCCCTCCTCCACTCCTTTATATACGGGGGCAGGGGGCACCCCATAGACACACAAGTTGATCTTCGTGATCGTTTCTTAGCCGTGTGCGGTGCCCCCCTCGACCATATTCCACCTCGGTCATATTGTAGCGGTGCTTAGGTGAAGCCCTGCGACAGTAGAACATCAAGATCGTCACCACGCTGTCATGCTGACGGAACTCCTCCCTGAAGCTTTGCTGGATCGGAGCCCGGGGAGCGTCATCGAGCTGAACGTGTGCCAAGAACTCGGAGGTGCCGGAGTAACGGTGCTTGGATCGGTTGGACCGGGAAGACGTACGACTACTTCCTCTACGTTGCGTCAACGCTTCCGCTTCGGTCTACGAGGGTACGTAGACAACACTCTCCCCTCTCGTTGCTATGCATCACCATGATCTTGCGTGTGCGTAGGAATTTTTTTGAAATTACTACGTTCCCCAACAGTGGCATCTGAGCCTAGGTTTTATGTGTTGATGTTATATGCACGAGTAGAACACAAGTGAGTTGTGGGCGATATAAGTCATACTGCTTACCAGCATGTCATACTTTGGTTCGACGGTATTGTTGGATGAAGCGGCCTGGACCGACATTACGCGTACGCTTACGCGAGACTGGTTTTACCGCCGTGCTATGCACACAGGTGACTAGCGGGTGTCAGTTTCTCCAACTTTAGTTGAACCGAGTGTGGCTACGCCCGGTCCTTGCGAAGGTTAAAACAGCACCAACTTGGCAAACTATCGTTGTGGTTTTGATGCGTAGGTAAGAACGGTTCTTGCTAAGCCCGTAGCAGCCACGTAAAACTTGCAACAACAAAGTAGAGGACGTCTAACTTGTTTTTGCGGGGCATGTTGTGATGTGATATGGTCAAGACGTGATGAGATATACGTTATTGTATGAGATGATCATGTTTTGTTGAAGTTATCGGCAATTAGCAGAAGCCTTATGGTTGTCTCTTTATTGCATAAGATGCAAGTGCCAAATAATTGCTTTACTTTATCGCTATGCGATAGCAATAGTTGCAAGAGCAATAGTTGGCGAGACGACCATATGACGACACATTGATATAGATCAAGATGATGGAGATCATGGTGTCATGCCGGTGACGATGGAAATCATGACGATGCTTTGAAGATGGAGATCAAAGGCACAAGATGATATTGGCCATATCATGTCACATATTTTGATTGCATGTGATGTTTATCTTTTATACATCTTATTTTGCTTAGTTCGGCGGTAGCTTTATAAGATGATCTCTCACTAAATTATCAAGGTATAAGTGTTCTCCCTGAGTATGCACCGTTGCGAAAGTTCTTTGTGCTGAGACACCACGTGATGATCGGGTGTGATAGGCTCTATGTTCAAATACAACGGGTGCAAAATAGTTGCACATGCGGAATACTCAGGTTAAACTTGACGAGCCTAGCATATAACAGATATGGCCTCGGAACACGGAGACCGAAAGGTCGAGCGTGAATCATATAGTAGATATGATCAACATAGTGATGTTCACCGTTGAAACTACTCCATCTCACGTGATGATCGGACATGATTTAGTTGATATGGATCACGTGATCACTTAGAGGGATGTCTATCTAAGTGGGAGTTCTTAAGTAATATGATTAATTGAACTTTAAATTTATCATGAACTTAGTCATGGTAGTATTAGCATATCTATGTTGTAGATCAATAGCTCGCGATGTTGCTCCCTGTTTAATTTATGTTCCTAGAGAAAACTAAGTTGAAAGATGTTAGTAGCAATGATGCGGATTGGATCCGTGATCTGAGGTTTATCCTCATTGCTGCACAGAAGAATTATGTCCTTGATGCACCGCTAGGTGACAGACCTATTGCAGGAGCAGATGCAGACGTTATGAACATTTGGCTAGCTCAATATGATGACTACTTGATAGTTTAGTGCACCATGCTTAACAGCTTAGAATCGGGACTTCAAAGACGTTTTTGAACGTCATGGACCATATGAGATGTTCCAGGAGTTGAAGTTAATATTTCAAGCAAATACCCGAGTTGAGAGATATGAAGTCTCCAACAAGTTCTATAGCTAAAAGATGGAGGAGAATCGTTCAAGTAGTGAGCATGAGCTCAGATTTTCTGGGTACTACAATCGCTTGAATCAAGTGGGAGTTAATCTTCCAGATAAAATAGTGATTGACAGAATTCTCTAGTCACCATCACCAAGTTAGTTGAACTTCGTGATGAACTATAATATGCAAGGGATAAACGGAAACGATTCCCAAGCTCTTCGTGATGCTGAAATCGACGAAGGTAGAAATCAAGAAAAACATCAAGTGTTGATGATTGACGAGACCACTAGTTTCAAGAAAAAGGGCAAAGGGAAGAAGGGGAACTTCAAAGAAGAACGGCAAGCAAGTTGCTGCTCAAGTGAAGAAGCCCAAGTCTGGTCCTAAGCCTGAGACTAAGTGCTTCTACTGCAAAGGGACTGGTCACTGGAAGCGGAACTACCCCAAGTGATTGGCGGATAAGAAGGATGGCAAAGTGAACATAAGTATATTTGATATACATGTTATTGATGTGTACTTTACTAGTGTTTATAGCAACCCCTCAGTATTTGATACTAGTTCAGTTGCTAAGATTAGTAACTCAAAACGGGAGTTGTAGAATAAACAGAGACTAGTTAAGGGTGAAGTAACGATGTGTGTTGGAAGTGGTTCCAAGATTGATATGATCATCATCGCACACTCCCTATACTTTCGGGATTAGTGTTGAACCTAAATAAGTGTTATTTGGTGTTTGCGTTGAGCATGAATATGATTTGATCATGTTTATTGTAATATGGCTATTCATTTAAGTAAGAGAATAAATTGTTGTTCTGTTTATATGAATAAAACCTTATATGGTTACGCACCCAATGAAAAATGGTTCATTGGATCTCGATCGTAGTGATACACATATTCATAATATTGAAACCAAAAGATGCGAAGTTAATAATGATAGTGCAACTTATTTGTGGCACTGCCGTTTAGGTCATATTGGTATAAAGCGCATGAAGAAACTCCATTCTGATGGGCTTTTGGAATCACTTGATTATGAATCACTTGATGCTTGCGAACCATGCCTTATGGGCAAGATGACTAAAACGCCGTTCTCCGGAACAATGAAGCAAGCAACAGATTTGTTGGAAATCATACATACTGATGTATGTGGTCCGATGAATATTAAGGCTTGCAGCAGGTATCATTATTTTCTGACCTACACAGATGATTTGAGCAGATATGGGTATATCTAATTGATGAAACATAAGTCTGAAACATTTGAAAAGTTCAAAGAATTTCAGAGTGAAGTGGAAAATGATCGTGACAAGAAAATAAAGTTTCCATGATCTGATCGCAGAGACAAATATTTGAGTTACGAGTTTGGTCTTCAATTAAAACAATGTGGAATAGTTTCACAAATTCACGCCACCTGGAACACCGCAGCATAATGGTGTGTCCGAACGTCATAAACGTACTTTATTGGATATAGTACAATCTATGATGTTTCTTACCGTTTTACCACTATCGTTTTGGGGTTATGCATTAAAGACAGCTGCATTCACGTTAAAAAGGGCACCATCTAAGTCCGTTGAGACGACACAATCTGAACTGTGGTTTGGCAAGAAAGCAAAGTTGTCGTTTCTTAAAGTTTGGAGTAGTGATGCTTATATGAAAAGGTTTCATCTTGATAAGCTCAAACCCAAATCGGAGAAATATGTCTTCATAGGATACCCAAAGGATACTGTTGGGTACACCTTCTATCACAGATCCTAAGGCAAGACATTCGTTGCTTATAATGGATCCTTTCCAGAGAAGGAGTTTCTCTCAAAAGAAGTGAGTGGGAGAAAAGTAGAAAACTTGATAAGGTAACTATACCTGCTCCCTTATTGGAAAGTAGTTCATCACAGAAATCTGTTCCTGTGACTACTACACCAATTAGTGAGGAAGCTAATGATGATGATCATGTAACTTCAGATCAAGTTACTACCGAATCTCGTAGGTAAACCAGAGTGAGATCCGCACCAGAGTGGTACGGTAATCCTGTTCTGGAAGTCATGTTACTAGACCATGACGAACTTGCGAACTATGAGGAAGTGATGATGAGCCCAGATTCCGCGAAATGGTTTGAGGCCATGAAATCTGAGATATGATCCATGTATGAGAACAAAGTATGGACTTTGATGGATTTGCCCGATGATCGGCAAGCCATAGAAAATAAATGGATCTTCAAGAGGAAGACGGACGCTGATAGTAGTGTTACTATCTACAAAGCTAGAATTATCGCAAAAGGTTTTTGACAAGTTCAAGGTATTGACTACGATGAGAGTTTCTCACTCGTATCTATGCTTAAGTCTGTCCGAATCATGTTAGCAATTGCCGCTTTTTATGAAATCTAGCAAAATGGATAAACAAAACTACATTCCTTAATGGATTTAAAGAAGAGTTGTATATGATGCAACCAAAAGGTTTTGTCAATCCTAAAGGTGCTAACAAAATATGCAAGCTCCAGCGATCCATCTATGGACTGGTGCAAACATCTCGGAGTTGGAATATATGCTTTGATAAGTTGATCAAAGCATATAGTTTTATACAGACTTGCGGTGAAGCCTGTATTTACAAGAAAGTGAGTGGGAGCACTACAACATTTCTGATAAGTATATGTGAATGACATATTGTTGATCGGAAATAATGTAGAATTATTCTGCAAAGCATAAAGGAGTGTTTGAGAGGAGTTTTTCAAAAAAAGACCTCGATGAAGCTGCTTACATATTGAGCATCAAGATCTATAGAGATATATCAAGATGCTTGATAAGTTTTTCCAATGAGTACATACCTTGACAAGATTTTAAAGTAAGTTCAAAATGGAACAGTCAAAGAAAGAGTTCTTGCCTGTGTTACAAGGTGTGAAATTGAGTAAGACTCAAACCTGACCACGGCAAAAGATAGAAAGAGAATGAAAGTCATTCCCTATGCCTTGGCCATAGGGTCTATAAAGTATGCCATGCTGTGTACCAGATCTATTGTATACCCTGCACTGATTTTGGCAAGGGAGTACAATAGTAATCTAGGAGTAGATCACTGGACAGCGGTCAAAATTATCCTTAGTTGAATAAGCATATGTTTCTCGATTATGGAGGTGACAAAAGTTCGTCGTAAAGGGTTACGTCGATGCAAGTTTTGACACTAATCTAGATGACTCTAAGTCTCAATCTAGATACATATTGATAGTGGGAGCAATTAGCTAGAGTAGCTCCGAGCAGAGTATTGTTGACATAGAAAATTGCAAAAATACATACGGATCTGAATGTGGCAGACTCGTTGACTAAACTTCTCTCACAAGCAAAACATGATCACACCTTAGTACTCTTTGGGTATTAATCACATAGCGATGTGAACTAGATTACTGAATCTAGTAAACCCTTTGGGTGTTGGTCACATGGCGATGTCAACTATGGGTGTTAATCACATGATGATGTGAACTATCGATGTTAATCACATGGCGATCTGATCTAGATTATTGACTCTAGTGCAAGTGGGAGACTGAAGGAAATATGTCCTAGAGGCAATAATAAAGTTATTATTTATTTCCTTATATCATGATAAATGTTTATTATTCATGCTAGATTTGTATTAACCGGAAACATAATACATGTGTGAATACATAGACAAACAGAGTGTCACTAGTATGCCTCTACTTGACTAGTTCATTAATCAAAGATGGTTATGTTTCCTAACCATTGACAAATAGTTGTTATTTGATTAATGGGATCACATCATTAGGTGAATGATCTGATTGACATGACCCATTTCGTTAGCTTAGCACCCGATCGTTTAGTATGTTGCTATTGCTTTCTTCATGACTTATACATGTTCTTCTGACTATGAGATTATGCAACTCCCGTTTACCGGAGGAACACTTTGTGTGCTACCAAACGTCACAACGTAACTGGGTGATTATAAAGGAGCTCTACAGGTGTCTCCGAAGGTACATGTTGGGTTGGCGTATTTCGAGATTAGGATTTGTCACTCCGATTGTCGGAGAGGTATCTCTGGGCCCTCTCGGTAATGCACATCACTTAAGCCTTGCAAGCATTGCAACTAATGAGTTAGTTGCGGGATGATGTATTACGGAACGAGTAAAGAGACTTGCCGGTGACGAGATTGAAATAGGTATTGGATACCGACGATCGAATCTCGGGCAAGTAACATACCGATGACAAAGGGAACAACGTATGTTGTTATGCGGTCTGACCGATAAAGATCTTCGTAGAATATGTAGGAGCTAATATGGGCATCCAGGCCCCGCTATTGGTTATTTACCGGAGACGTGTCTCGATCATGTCTACATTGTTCTCGAACCGTAGGGTCCGCACGCTTAAGGTTTCGATGACAGTTATATTATGAGTTTATGAGTTTTGATGTACCGAAGGAGTTCGGAGTCCCGGATGAGATCGGGGACATGACGAGGAGTCTCGAAATGGTCGAGACGTAAAGATCGATATATTGGGCGACTATATTCGGACATCGGAAAGATTCTGAGTGATTCGGGTATTTTTCGGAGTACCGGAGAGTTATGAGAATTCGCCGGGAGAAGTATTGGGCCTTATTGGGCCATACGGGAAAGAGAGAGGGGCTGCCTAGGGCAGGCCGCGCGCCCCCCCAAGGCCTAGTCCGAATTGGACTAGGGGGAGGGGATGCGCCCCCTCCTTCCTTCCCTTCTCCTTTCCCCTTCCTTGTCTCCTACTCCTACTACATGGAAGGACTCCTAGTTGGACTAGGAAAGGGGGAATCCTACTCCCGGTGGGAGTAGGACTCCCTAGGGCGCGCCATAGAGAGGGCCGGCCCTCCCCTCCTCCACTCCTTTATATACGGGGGCAGGGGGCACCCCATAGACACACAAGTTGATCTTCGTGATCGTTCCTTAGCCGTGTGCGGTGCCCCCCTCCACCATATTCCACCTCGGTCATATTGTAGCGGTGCTTAGGTGAAGCCCTGCGACAGTAGAACATCAAGATCGTCACCACGCCGTCATGCTGACGGAACTCCTCCCTGAAGCTTTGCTGGATCGGAGCCCGGGGAGCGTCATCGAGCTGAACGTGTGCCAAGAACTCGGAGGTGCCGGAGTAACGGTGCTTGGATCGGTTGGACCGGGAAGACGTACGACTACTTCCTCTACGTTGCGTCAACGCTTCCGCTTCGGTCTACGAGGGTACGTAGACAACACTCTCCCCTCTCGTTGCTATGCATCACCATGATCTTGCGTGTGCGTAGGAATTTTTTTGAAATTACTACGTTCCCCAACAGTGGCATCTGAGCCTAGGTTTTATGTGTTGATGTTATATGCACGAGTAGAACACAAGTGAGTTGTGGGCGATATAAGTCATACTGCTTACCAGCATGTCATACTTTGGTTCGACGGTATTGTTGGATGAAGCGGCCTGGACCGACATTACGCGTACGCTTACGCGAGACTGGTTTTACCGCCGTGCTATGCACACAGGTGACTAGCGGGTGTCAGTTTCTCCAACTTTAGTTGAACCGAGTGTGGCTACGCCCGGTCCTTGCGAAGGTTAAAACAGCACCAACTTGGCAAACTATCGTTGTGGTTTTGATGCGTAGGTAAGAACGGTTCTTGCTAAGCCCGTAGCAGCCACGTAAAACTTGCAACAACAAAGTAGAGGACGTCTAACTTGTTTTTGCGGGGCATGTTGTGATGTGATATGGTCAAGACGTGATGAGATATACGTTATTGTATGAGATGATCATGTTTTGTTGAAGTTATCGGCAATTGGCAGAAGTCTTATGGTTGTCTCTTTATTGCATAAGATGCAAGTGCCAAATAATTGCTTTACTTTATCGCTATGCGATAGCAATAGTTGCAAGAGCAATAGTTGGCGAGACGACCATATGACGACACATTGATATAGATCAAGATGATGGAGATCATGGTGTCATGCCGGTGACGATGGAAATCATGACGATGCTTTGAAGATGGAGATCAAAGGCACAAGATGATATTGGCCATATCATGTCACATATTTTGATTGCATGTGATGTTTATCTTTTATACATCTTATTTTGCTTAGTTCGGCGGTAGCTTTATAAGATGATCTCTCACTAAATTATCAAGGTATAAGTGTTCTCCCTGAGTATGCACCGTTGCGAAAGTTCTTTGTGCTGAGACACCACGTGATGATCGGGTGTGATAGGCTCTATGTTCAAATACAACGGGTGCAAAATAGTTGCACATGCGGAATACTCAGGTTAAACTTGACGAGCCTAGCATATAACAGATATGGCCTCGGAACACGGAGACCGAAAGGTCGAGCGTGAATCATATAGTAGATATGATCAACATAGTGATGTTCACCGTTGAAACTACTCCATCTCACGTGATGATCGGACATGATTTAGTTGATATGGATCACGTGATCACTTAGAGGGATGTCTATCTAAGTGGGAGTTCTTAAGTAATATGATTAATTGAACTTTAAATTTATCATGAACTTAGTCATGGTAGTATTAGCATATCTATGTTGTAGATCAATAGCTCGCGATGTTGCTCCCTGTTTAATTTATGTTCCTAGAGAAAACTAAGTTGAAAGATGTTAGTAGAAATGATGCGGATTGGATCCGTGATCTGAGGTTTATCCTCATTGCTGCACAGAAGAATTATGTCCTTGATGCACCGCTAGGTGACAGACCTATTGCAGGAGCAGATGCAGACGTTATGAACATTTGGCTAGCTCAATATGATGACTACTTGATAGTTTAGTGCACCATGCTTAACAGCTTAGAATCGGGACTTCAAAGACGTTTTTGAACGTCATGGACCATATGAGATGTTCCAGGAGTTGAAGTTAATATTTCAAGCAAATACCCGAGTTGAGAGATATGAAGTCTCCAACAAGTTCTATAGCTAAAAGATGGAGGAGAATCGTTCAAGTAGTGAGCATGAGCTCAGATTTTCTGGGTACTACAATCGCTTGAATCAAGTGGGAGTTAATCTTCCAGATAAAATAGTGATTGACAGAATTCTCTAGTCACCATCACCAAGTTAGTTGAACTTCGTGATGAACTATAATATGCAAGGGATAAACGGAAACGATTCCCAAGCTCTTCGTGATGCTGAAATCGACGAAGGTAGAAATCAAGAAAAACATCAAGTGTTGATGATTGACGAGACCACTAGTTTCAAGAAAAAGGGCAAAGGGAAGAAGGGGAACTTCAAAGAAGAACGGCAAGCAAGTTGCTGCTCAAGTGAAGAAGCCCAAGTCTGGTCCTAAGCCTGAGACTAAGTGCTTCTACTGCAAAGGGACTGGTCACTGGAAGCGGAACTACCCCAAGTGATTGGCGGATAAGAAGGATGGCAAAGTGAACATAAGTATATTTGATATACATGTTATTGATGTGTACTTTACTAGTGTTTATAGCAACCCCTCAGTATTTGATACTAGTTCAGTTGCTAAGATTAGTAACTCAAAACGGGAGTTGTAGAATAAACAGAGACTAGTTAAGGGTGAAGTAACGATGTGTGTTGGAAGTGGTTCCAAGATTGATATGATCATCATCGCACACTCCCTATACTTTCGGGATTAGTGTTGAACCTAAATAAGTGTTATTTGGTGTTTGCGTTGAGCATGAATATGATTTG
>NC_041382.1:47344020-47345782 GCF_002162155.2 Triticum dicoccoides
GCTTTGATAAGTTGATCAAAGCATATAGTTTTATACAGACTTGCGGTGAAGCCTGTATTTACAAGAAAGTGAGTGGGAGCACTACAACATTTCTGATAAGTATATGTGAATGACATATTGTTGATCGGAAATAATGTAGAATTATTCTGCAAAGCATAAAGGAGTGTTTGAGAGGAGTTTTTCAAAAAAAGACCTCGATGAAGCTGCTTACATATTGAGCATCAAGATCTATAGAGATATATCAAGATGCTTGATAAGTTTTTCCAATGAGTACATACCTTGACAAGATTTTAAAGTAAGTTCAAAATGGAACAGTCAAAGAAAGAGTTCTTGCCTGTGTTACAAGGTGTGAAATTGAGTAAGACTCAAACCTGACCACGGCAAAAGATAGAAAGAGAATGAAAGTCATTCCCTATGCCTTGGCCATAGGGTCTATAAAGTATGCCATGCTGTGTACCAGATCTATTGTATACCCTGCACTGATTTTGGCAAGGGAGTACAATAGTAATCTAGGAGTAGATCACTGGACAGCGGTCAAAATTATCCTTAGTTGAATAAGCATATGTTTCTCGATTATGGAGGTGACAAAAGTTCGTCGTAAAGGGTTACGTCGATGCAAGTTTTGACACTAATCTAGATGACTCTAAGTCTCAATCTAGATACATATTGATAGTGGGAGCAATTAGCTAGAGTAGCTCCGAGCAGAGTATTGTTGACATAGAAAATTGCAAAAATACATACGGATCTGAATGTGGCAGACTCGTTGACTAAACTTCTCTCACAAGCAAAACATGATCACACCTTAGTACTCTTTGGGTATTAATCACATAGCGATGTGAACTAGATTACTGAATCTAGTAAACCCTTTGGGTGTTGGTCACATGGCGATGTCAACTATGGGTGTTAATCACATGATGATGTGAACTATCGATGTTAATCACATGGCGATCTGATCTAGATTATTGACTCTAGTGCAAGTGGGAGACTGAAGGAAATATGTCCTAGAGGCAATAATAAAGTTATTATTTATTTCCTTATATCATGATAAATGTTTATTATTCATGCTAGATTTGTATTAACCGGAAACATAATACATGTGTGAATACATAGACAAACAGAGTGTCACTAGTATGCCTCTACTTGACTAGTTCATTAATCAAAGATGGTTATGTTTCCTAACCATTGACAAATAGTTGTTATTTGATTAATGGGATCACATCATTAGGTGAATGATCTGATTGACATGACCCATTTCGTTAGCTTAGCACCCGATCGTTTAGTATGTTGCTATTGCTTTCTTCATGACTTATACATGTTCTTCTGACTATGAGATTATGCAACTCCCGTTTACCGGAGGAACACTTTGTGTGCTACCAAACGTCACAACGTAACTGGGTGATTATAAAGGAGCTCTACAGGTGTCTCCGAAGGTACATGTTGGGTTGGCGTATTTCGAGATTAGGATTTGTCACTCCGATTGTCGGAGAGGTATCTCTGGGCCCTCTCGGTAATGCACATCACTTAAGCCTTGCAAGCATTGCAACTAATGAGTTAGTTGCGGGATGATGTATTACGGAACGAGTAAAGAGACTTGCCGGTGACGAGATTGAAATAGGTATTGGATACCGACGATCGAATCTCGGGCAAGTAACATACCGATGACAAAGGGAACAACGTATGTTGTTATGCGGTCTGACCGATAAAGATCTTCGTAGAATATGTAGGAGCTAATATGGGCATCCAGGCCCCGCTATTGGTTATT
>NC_041382.1:47347608-47352415 GCF_002162155.2 Triticum dicoccoides
ACCGGAGACGTGTCTCGATCATGTCTACATTGTTCTCGAACCGTAGGGTCCGCACGCTTAAGGTTTCGATGACAGTTATATTATGAGTTTATGAGTTTTGATGTACCGAAGGAGTTCGGAGTCCCGGATGAGATCGGGGACATGACGAGGAGTCTCGAAATGGTCGAGACGTAAAGATCGATATATTGGGCGACTATATTCGGACATCGGAAAGATTCTGAGTGATTCGGGTATTTTTCGGAGTACCGGAGAGTTATGAGAATTCGCCGGGAGAAGTATTGGGCCTTATTGGGCCATACGGGAAAGAGAGAGGGGCTGCCTAGGGCAGGCCGCGCGCCCCCCCAAGGCCTAGTCCGAATTGGACTAGGGGGAGGGGATGCGCCCCCTCCTTCCTTCCCTTCTCCTTTCCCCTTCCTTGTCTCCTACTCCTACTACATGGAAGGACTCCTAGTTGGACTAGGAAAGGGGGAATCCTACTCCCGGTGGGAGTAGGACTCCCTAGGGCGCGCCATAGAGAGGGCCGGCCCTCCCCTCCTCCACTCCTTTATATACGGGGGCAGGGGGCACCCCATAGACACACAAGTTGATCTTCGTGATCGTTCCTTAGCCGTGTGCGGTGCCCCCCTCCACCATATTCCACCTCGGTCATATTGTAGCGGTGCTTAGGTGAAGCCCTGCGACAGTAGAACATCAAGATCGTCACCACGCCGTCATGCTGACGGAACTCCTCCCTGAAGCTTTGCTGGATCGGAGCCCGGGGAGCATCATCGAGCTGAACGTGTGCCAAGAACTCGGAGGTGCCGGAGTAACGGTGCTTGGATCGGTTGGACCGGGAAGACGTATGACTACTTCCTCTACGTTGCGTCAACGCTTCCGCTTCGGTCTATGAGGGTACGTAGACAACACTCTCCCCTCTCGTTGCTATGCATCACCATGATCTTGTGTGTGCGTAGGAATTTTTTTGAAATTACTACGTTCCCCAACAGGGCGTCCCCGGGCGGACGCTCCATTACGTCCTGTCGCACCTTGAGGGCGGGAACGAGCCGTCGCTCCAGTACCCGGCGGCCACGGCGCCGGCCCCCCGGGCGCGGCGTATGGCGGTTTCGTCGTCGTTGTCGTCCTCCTCCTCCTGCTTCCTCTCCTCTGGCTCGCCGATGCTCACCAGCATGAAGGCCGAGCCCGTGGGAACGCCGCTCGGGCGGCGCACCCGCGACATCGTCATCAATGAGGGCGGCGGCGGTTCCTCCTCGTCCCGCGTCGTCAAGCCCAAGACGGAGCCAGGCCTCGTCGTCGTCAAGAGCGAGTAAGAGAGCTGGCCATCGACGATGAGGCCGCCCTGAAGTGGGCGCGCGAGGACTACGCGAAGCTGGAGATAGAGCGCCAGTGCCGCGCCCTCGAGGAGATCACCGCCCGGCGCCGTGGCCGCAACGAGGGCGACGTCATCATCCTCGAGGACAGTGACGAGGACGCGCCACCGAAGCCCGTCCACCAAGGGGATGCAGGGCAGGGGAGCAGCAAGGACGGCGGCGGCGTGAAGAAGGAGGAGGCTGACGACGGCGGTGATGGCGACGACTACAGCGGCTTCGACGTGTTCTTCGGCCTATAGGGCGGGCGGGGGACGGCGGCGCCTATTCTATTTTTTATATGAGTTTTTCAGACTTTAATGTACAAACATTAATGAAAAATCGCCTATTTTGCCTGATATGTGCCGTCTTTGGCCGACTTTTTAATTCAAAAAACGGAGTCTAGGTTCGGCGTCGGTCGGCGCTTGGGAAACTGACCGCACCCACGCCCATATTTTCGTCGGCGCGCCCCAGGCGACGCTTTTTCAAGCCTCAGGGGCCCGAACGGCTGAAGATACTCTAAGCCACAAAACCTGTCTTCAAAATTGTGCAATCCCGGAGCAGTTTCACTATATGGTTGCATATTGAGGTATACCGCCTTCCTCAAATATCCTCAGTTGTGTGCATCTCAACACTGCTTCATGTTATTTTGAGCCAGGGCCGGGCGGACAAAATCCGGGGCCCTGTGCGGAACTAAAAAATGGGGTTCTATCTTACTAAAAAGTGAACTAACGAGAAATTATAATGTACTCTCTCTGTCCGAAAATACTTGTCGAAAAAATGGATGTATTTAGATGTATTTTAGTTCTAGATACATCCAATTTTATCTATTTGTACGACAAGTATTTCCGGACGGAGGGAGTATATATATCAAGCAGAATTTTTTTATAATGTATATAATATAATGTCTTACATAACAATTGGACGTATAAAAAATCATACCTATTCAACTCCCGGTTGCTATTTATTTGAAAATTTTCATTCTTTTAGTATTCTTCGAAATGAAATCTTCAAGGATATCCTCGTAATCAATCTTCTCCAACACTTCACTCTCAAGTGCTATTGTGGCCAAATCGTTGAGTCTTTGTTGTGTCATAGTAGTACGCATATAGAACTTCAATAGCTTCAACTTAGAAAAACTTATTCCTGTCGATGCCACTGTCACAGGAATGGTCAACAAAACTCTATATGCAATACTTGCATTGGGAAAACAGTCATGCCGCTTTAAAAAATTCCGAATTTCAAGAGGTCCGACATTTTCTTTAGGCATGAAATTTTGAAGAAACTTCAACTCAACAAACAGATCATTGACATCAATATTAGATTGTTTATCCTTCATAAGGGCAGCCTCAAGATTAACACAAGAAGATTTCAAACTATCCATATCCAATGAGCGCAATGTTTCTGAGGTAAACAAGAAACCAAAAATTTTCTGGTAACCTTGATATTGCTGAAATCTCCTTGTGAGTGAGAAAATTGCTTGATCAACAACAGGTGTAAAATAGTTTTGGGTCTTGTCCGGTTGAACTGCTAAACTGTGACTGTGATCTCTAATGAAGACACAAAGTAACGATCCCTCCCAAAAATTAATTCAGAAATTAGGAATTATGAGTAGGAACCGAAGTTAATCGAAAAAAGGACTCGCTAAGCACCTGAAAGCTGGAGTCGGTGATGGATGACGGATCGATCCGACGATGCAACGAGCCAACGAGTATGAAATATGGGAGAGGAAGTCAGGAACAGAAAGGTCAGATGAGGCGAAGGCGACGAGATGATCCCTAGATCCCGTTTCCGTTTCGCGATCGAGAACAGGGCCTGATCGAGAGTTCGAGACGATCCCGATTCCCGATCGTAGCCTGTAGCGTAGCACAACGATCTTGTTTTTCCTTTACGGACGATATGTTTCCATCTTACGATCGTTCTTTTAGGAATGATCTGTTTTTCCATCTTACGATCGTTCTTTTAGGAATGATCTGTTTTTCCATCTTACTCACGGCCTGTAGCGTAGCGCTCCATGGCAACATAGGCCCAGCTCCAACGCCTCGCGGCCCAGTACGACATTGATCTGGATTTTTTTTAAAGAAATACTATGCCTACATATAAAATTTGGGGCCCCCAAAATCATGGGCCCTGTGCGGGCTGCACGTTTGGCACAACAGTGGGCCCGGCCCTGTTTTGAGCTTGTAGTACTCCCTCTGTAAATTAATATAAGAGCGTTTAGAACACTAAAGTAGTGATCTAAGCGCTTTTACATTAGTTTACGGAGGGAGTAGGTATCGTTTTAGGGGTCTTCACTCTTCAGCATGTCTTTTCTACAAGTGTGACGTGGGCGTTCCCCTTTCATGAGCTTTTTTTTTGAGACAATCCCCTTTCATGAACTATCGGAGGGGTTGCGCCAGGGCAACATGGTCGGGTCCATGCTCATGGTCTATGGTCTGAGCTTGCAGCCCAGTGCGGTCCAAGTCAAGACCAGGCCAAACGTGGGGGCCCAGAGCTTGGACTTGTGCATCAAAGTAGAGGAAGGGGAGCTCCTATTTGGCGCTCTAGGTGCATGTTGGAGAAGTGTCGCCTACAGCAACCAACAGCACGCCACAACCAATTAACATCGCTCCATCCCTCCCGTCGGATTCGCTTCACTCGCTCACTGAAAAAAAAATCGTTCGCTCAATCAACTCGCCTCGCTAGTATTTTGTTTTCTGGCTGTGCCGCGCTGCTGGTTCAGAGAAAAGACCATCCTCCGTTTTTTATAGTTTGAATATGTTCGTGAAATAAAAAAAAGTTCATAGATTTATTAAAAATATTCATGGGTTAAAAAGTTAACTAAATTGGGAAAAAGTAAACAAATAAAAAAACAAATTATGAAAAACGTTCATTGACTTTGAAAAAAATCAACAATTTTATAAAACATCATTGAATTTTAGAAAGTTCATAAATTTTGAAAATTGTTCATAGATTTTGAGAAAAAAGATCAGAAATTTTGAAAAAAAACCGTTGGTTTAAAAAAATCATTGAATTTGAATAAAAGATCCTCGATTTTGGAAAAAGTTCATCAATTTTGATTTTTTTATCTATTTTGAGAAAAAGTTTACAAATTTAAAAAAAGTTCATTGATTTTGAGAAAAATGTTCACAAATCTGAAAAGAAGTTCATGAATTTTGAAAACTGCTCATCGGATTTGCAAAAAAAAAAGTTCATCGATTTTGAATAAAAAGTTCATCGGATTTGAAAAAAGATTCATCGATCGGATTTGAAAAAAACTTCAGCGAATAGAAAAAGGTTCATCAGTTTGATAAAAAGTTCACCATAATATTAAAAAAAATCATTTATTAAAAAAAATTAATCAAATTTGAAAAAAGTTCGTTGAAATTAAAAAAATCATCAATTTTGGAAAAAATCATTGATTTGAAAAATGTTCACAAATTTAAGAAAAGAAAAATGGAACAAGAAACAAAAAAAGAAATATT
>NC_041382.1:47352723-47380314 GCF_002162155.2 Triticum dicoccoides
GGGGGGGTAGGGGGGCATTTCCTATACATAGAAATGTAAAACAAGAAGTAGGCATTCACAAGTGTTGAGGTGGCGTAGTGGTTAGTGTAGTCCACTCAGAAGGAAGAGATTGTGGGTTCTATCCCTGTCAATCGCACTCCCCGCACACCTCCGGTTTGTAGGTTGAACTGCAATCGGCGCATGAAGCGCCAAATCGGGCATTATATCACAGGTCAATCAAGTTCTCCACTGACCTCGAAGCCTCATCTCGCTCATGTCGTTTCCCTTGTAGGCAACAACACCTGCAAAGAAGAAAGCTCTTATTCTGCTTAGGAATGAGAAGATACTTGTGAAAAGGCCAAAAGTAAGATCATATGTCTTCTAGCCGAAACAGGCTCAAGTACTTTGCATCAAAATTAAGCTACATCACATGGAAATCAACGTGGAAACATGACAGGAAAAACTACAATTTTTATGGTATAGAAATAGTAACATTGATGCAACAATTTGTTTCTTGGATAAAAGGTTAGTTTGCAAGATCTGGAGGTAGGTCTAAAAGATTTGGTAAGTAGACATAGTGTGTGCTCCAACAACAATCATATGAAACGCGCTGTTTCGATCGTCTGGAGTCGGGGTTAATCAAAATAATCTACTCTTCATTTAAAGGGAAATGTGGCCAGAGGCATCATCCAGTACTCCAGACCTGATCTAACTTTCCCTGTTTCCTGTATCTAATGCGAGCCAATGATTTTTCCTCAATGTGTTATACTGTGTATTTAGGAAAGACATTATCAGGGAAATTATTGGCCTTTGTTCACTCATTGATAGAGCAATCGGGTTATGTTTTTCGTGCATTTGAATTGGTGTAAGTCCGTGGAATACATCAACAGACAATACTACCTCTTTCTTAGTTTACAGGGCGTATGCATACTCCTAGGTCATCAATTTGACCAACCTAATACAAGTCATATATTACAAAAAATATACCAATATAAACTTCAGATGTTCTATTTTCAAACGATATAATTTTTGTGTTATATAGTTTATATTAGGGTGATAAAATTGGCAACCTAGGTATACGCGTAGGACTTGTAAACTTAAACGGAGATAGTACCATAGGATGAATGATACACATACATATCAATAATTATCATGGGGGATTGTATGAGAAAGAACGCTTAGTTACATGTATAGTAAAGCATGAAGAGACAGGGCATGGCTGCGCCCGTGAAGAAATTACCACGCATGCAATTGTCAGATGAAGAAAAATCCAAACAAGATATGAGAACGAACCTTCCGAATTAGCCTGAACCGATAGACCAGAAGCAAGATGTACACTGCTTGTACAAAATTAAGACTGAAAATAAATCAACGAAATTGTTAGGCTGAAGACGGAATTGTAGGGAAAATTCTGCAATAAGGTCGAAGATGGAGGGGCTACATTAGCCAATAACCATAATAGCTGCTGAAGGTGTTACTACCAGAGAAAGGATGGGAACATGAAAGCGTGGGGGACATATATTGGCGAATGAACTCAGAGGGTGTTTGGATCCAAGGGATTTATTTTAGTCTGACTAAAAATAGTTTCTTTAAGAGGCTAAAGTTTCAAGAACCCTGACTAAAGAGGGGCTAAAACTAGTCTTCAGACTAATTTTTTTAAAGATGGGTACCCCTACTAAAATATGAATTAGTCCTCTCTCTCCTTATTTAACTCCTCACCTTTAACACGGGCGAGTTCTGAATTGGAGGGTTGGGAAGATAATAAATGCTCATCAACTTGATTTTAGTCTCTTAGGGCATCTCCAACAGTTGTAAGATAGATGTTGGTAAATTTGCCACCTAGGACATAGTGATGATGTGGCATGCATTAAATGTGGAGAGAGAGCAAAGTTGTATGTAGATTAACCAACAACCTTTGCACAAGCTCCAAGGTGAAATAGAGAGCAACCATATTTATTTTCTCATCATCTATTGGATAGCTTACATACAACCCATTGGAGTAGTTGTATGATAGATTGTTGGTTGATGACATGGACATTTTACCAACAAGACTAACATACAACCTGTTGGAGATGCCCTTAGTACTTTCTCCGTCCAGGTGCATAGGGCACCTAAGAGAATCCTAAAATTCCAAAAGTGTTAGACCTAATTCAATTAAATGCTCCTCGTTTATCTAAACCATTTCGTCTTTTCCGTTCGCTTCACCGGGACGCGCTCGTTCTCCTAATCTCCCACCGGTCCGCCTCCTAATAATCTCATGTGTGAAAGAAAACAACATGCATGTTGCTTCTTCTCTCTCCTTTGTGCCGCCTCTTTTCCTGTGTGAAAGCAATCATGCATGCTGCATATTCCCATGGCTCCTTCCAAGCACTAATGACAGGATTAATTTCTAAATTCAGTTTCAATTTTGAGGGAAACCTGCGCACGCTCTTGTCCAATCTTAACCCACCTAAATCGCAGAGCTTTTCCTTAGGCGCCCTATGCACCTGGACGGAGGAAGTACTTGGATCCAAGCATGGGTAAGGTTAGAAAATTTTAGTCCCACTACTTTTAGTCATGAGACTAAAACGTATCCAAGCACCCTCTCAAGTAGTACGTGTAGGTTCTCGAAATAGTAACTGCATCCATTAACCCGTCCCTCGCGTCGCCCTCCTCTGGCCCGTCCCCCGTGTCGCCCTCCTCTGGTGACACGGGGGAAACCCCAGCCGCCGCCGCAAGGTAACCCTCCCTCCGCCTACTCTTGCTGCGCCGCCGCAGGAGGGCCGGCCGGCGAAGCCGTGCCGCGCCCCGGGATGGTGCCGGCGGGGCGGATCGGTTCCCCTCGCGCATCCCCACCCACCCCACCCCCAACCTCGAGATCCACCAGCTGCCGCCGCCAGGAAGCTCCCCCTCTGCCCGCCTCCGCTGCGCCGCCGCCGGAGGGCCAGCCGACGAGACCGCACCGCGCCCCAGGATGGTGGCGGCGGGGCGGTTTTCGTCCCTCTAACGCTTCCCCCTGCCCCGCGTCCCCGATTTCTTCGCGCACCGCGGGCGCCCTCCCTTCCAGCTGCTGCAACTCCTGCCGGTCCGGCGTCGGACACAACGTTCTTGGCTCCGGCCTCGGCGTCCTCCCTGCAGTCCGCCCACCCCCCTGTTACAGCACGACCCAACCCTACTGGTGCTGCTGTTGCCCGTGGGCTGGGCGTGAGAACTGCGGCTGGCTGCGGGGTTGTTCTTTGCCCGCCTCCGTGCAGGCGGCCCTCCTATTTCCGGCGGCCCTTCCTCCCCTCCGCGAGCAACGGTGATGGCTAACGCGCAGAGGCGATGAGGCTACAGTGCTTGTGCAGTCACGGTGCTTCTCAAGGCGGGTACTTGCTGGCGCTGCTCCGACCCCGACGAGCTTGGGCCCGCGTCTATCCGGTGCCCACGACCACCGATGTCCTTTGCCGGGCAGCTCCACCCTTGGTGACCCAGCAGCTGCGTCCCTTCCAGCTCGCTTGGCTCACCGACGTTTCGATGGCTATGGCCACGACAGCTTGGATCTGCGTCCCTCCAGTCCTAGCTTGCCGGCGTTGCTGATTGCCGTCGCCCCACCCTCCTCGTGGTTTGCTCCGCGCCTGTCCTGCCTTGTACATCTCAAAAGCCTCCCCTTTGGTCAGATCCAATGCTCGTGGGTCTGGAGGCGGTGCCATCCTCCGACAGCAGGTGCGGCCTGGCCAACCGCCTCCCGAATCAGTGGCTCTGGCTAGTGACGGTTTCCTCATCTTCGACTCCAGATACGGTGGCTATGGGATTGCTCAACCTATGGCCGGAGCGAAATCTCTGCCCGGCTTGCGGGTGCTGGTAGCGTCGGTGTCTGCGGATGTCGTTTCCTTCTTGGAGGCACTGTCAAGGCCCTCGGCTGAGCCCCTCCTCGAGCACAGGGGAAACCCTAGGTCCACCGGACCGGATGACGATGGCGTCTCGGCGTCGTCTTCCTTCTTGAAGGCGCTATCTTGCTCGCTCGTGGTGCCCCCGGTTTTTGGTTTTCGCGATGTTGGTATTCTCGCTAGTTTGGCTTTGCCGCTTTTGGTTCAGGCTTGGTAGGTCTAGCTGTGTTCTATTCTTGTTCGGGCCGAGCATCCCTTGTCTCCCTGTTCTGGGCACCATGTTCACGCTTGCCTGCGTTCGTGTCATGTGATGTATCCCCTCTGTACTCATTCTATTCCTTCTAACAATGCAATGATACGCAAGCTTTGCGTATTCGCAAAAAAAACTGCATCCATTAATCGCCACCGGCAAGTTGCGCGCATTACCTGCCATAAATGAGTAACCAGGAACTGATGCATGGTGGCTTAATTGCGGCGGATCAACTTCAAACGCTACTCAATGCCTGCAGCGCTACTTCTCCCTTCTGCGTCAACTCCCAATGCGTGCATCGCCTCTCCCCCGCATCTAGGGCTGGAAAAAAAGCTCGAAGCTCGTGAGCTAAACGAGTAGCTCGTGACTCGGCTCGAATCGACTCGAACTCGAAGAATAACGAGTCGAGCCAAGCTTTAGTTTAAGATCGTTTATAGACCAAGTTAAATGAGCCAATCTCACAAGTACTCGTGTAACTCGTTAGGCTCGGTACAAAAGATCAGCCACTCCCAATACAAAAAAGGTTAGCCACTTAGCACCCTATGTCCTAGGCGCACAACACAAGGCATAGCCGTTGAAGGCCCAACCGCCTAGGAGACTCATGCGTTACAAGGAAATTACTATTGTTAGTGATATATATGTTTAATATATACATAATCATTTTTATAATATTTGAGGGTTTTATATTCATATCTATAACGAGCTTAACATGCTAAACGAGCCAGCTCGCGAGTTATACGAGTCAAGCCAATCTTGGATTTGAGCTCGTTATAATAACGAGTTGAGTCGAGCTAGCTCGTTAACGAAACGAGCTCTAGCGAGTCGAGCCGAGCCGGCTCGACTCGGCTCGAATTCCAGCCCTACCCGCATCGATTGGCAAGGTCCGCACCGCGTCGCTCGCTCGCCTCTCCCCCGCATCGATTGGCAAAGTCTGCACCGCGTCGCTCCCTCCGCTTCGGTCTCTCGTACACCCGTACATGTTTTTTTTTGATACAAACTCCGAAGCTTTATTTATGACGTCACAATGTTTACATGGACGAAAAAAAGTCCGTCCGGCTGGCCCAACCAAACATGTCGGCCAGCCGGAAGGGATAAAGCGTGCCTCGCGAGTTTGTGAGCCTCGATATTCGAGCTCCTAAATTCATGACAGAAATTACAGAAGTGGAAATACGAACTATGCTTTGTGGGCTGCTCGTACACCTGTACATGTGCTCGATCGGATCGATCTCAATTTGTTCGGTGGGCTTCTTGCGAGAGAGGGCCCAATTAACTACAGGCCTTCAATTTTGTTGCGAGAGTAGCTGCCCACTCCGGATAGCGAGAATCAGTGCGCATAATTTTGATTAGACGGTCGAAAACTCCTAAAACTGGAAATCCGATGGACAAGAATGCTAATGATCTGAGACAGCTGGGAAAGTGCTCAGTTTTAATATACTACCTCCGTTTCAAAATTCTTGTCTTAGGTTTTTCTAAATACGGATGTATCAAATCATATTTTAGTATTAGATACATCCGTATCTAGATAAATTTAAGACAAGAATTTTGGGATGGAGGGAGTATCTAAATGTGCGGCGAGGAAAACCCGTGTAGGGGAGGCAAGACACTATTTTCCTGATGCAGTCATAAACCACAGCTACACGCATGAATTAAATGATGTTTTGATCAATGTCACTCCATATAAATTCGTTGTTCTAGCAACACATGGACACTCAAATAGTCTCTGAGATAGCCAATAGGTTGTGGCATGGCGCTTTGTTTGCATGCATTGGAGAGAGCACCAGAAAATTTTCATGAGCGTATCTGGGATAAGCATAGCATTTGAGGTAGCAATAGTCTCTTGCATAAACACCACACAATAAATTTATTGATTTTCAGTCCTTAATAAGCATCTACACAAGCCATGCTTAATTAGTAGACAGAAAATTACAGTTTAACATGCGAATCAAGCAGAAGTTGATGTGGTTTAGTCACAACTTCCCTAACTTGCCTCTCTCTCAATTTTTTTTATAACCTTCCCTAGCTAGGGAAAGCAGCAGAAAATAACGGAATCAATAACTTCCGAACGTCCAACTTTTACGCTCTCGCCTCGAACGACCTTTTGATCGTAGGATGTCAGCACTGATCCTAAAGCATGTTAAAGCAGAGGTCCACGGCCACGTCAGCTAGTGAAATCGTTCGGTAAAAGTGATCCTCATCCCGAACACGCTCTCTTCCTCTCCGTACCCTTTCATCCCACACACACTGACCCAGCCAACGCAGACGGTGAGCGGAGCCGCTACACGCCGGCGCCGAGCACCAGGCCGGCGTGCTCCGGGTCCGAGCCGAGCGTCTCCATCTGCCGTCATGGGCGGAGGCCGAGGGGCGAGTGACGCAGCGGTCGCCGAGGCCGTCTCCATCTGCGCGCTAATCGCCGTCGCCGAGCTGACCGTCCCTGATGCCATCGGAGTCCGCCGTCGCTCCGAGCTGCGTCTCCTACGCCGCGCACCTTCGCACCCGTCGTGACGGCGTGGCTGGAGGCGACGGCGCCGTCCAGCACCTTGGCGTCCTCCTCCTCATGAGCGACGAAACCCTCCTCGTCGTCTCCTCCGGCTTATCGGACGCCGGGGACACTTGTCTGTTGTGCGGCCGCCCGGAGGCGACGGCGCCATCCTGCACCGCGACACCCTCCACCGTCATGTCTCTCCTAGCACGGTGACCAGGCGATGCCCATGGGTGACGGGACCCTCCTCCTCGTCTTCTACGGGTGCTGCGGTTGCCGGGAACTCTAGGCCGGAGACCATCATGCGCTATTTTATGCTATCGCTGCTATGTGTCGCTACTGTCAGGTAGTGAGACGCCTGCAGGTATTCATGTGTGCAGAGCTATTTTAGGTGCAGATGATGACAGAGCTATTTAGGTGCAGATGATGACAGAGCTATTTAGGTGCAGAAGATGGCAAATTTGAGTAGAACTTGACATTTTTTGTGCAGAACATAGCAAATTATCGATCAACTTTTAGTAGATTTTCCATTCCTACTATTTAGTGTACTTAGATTCTTTACTCACTTGAGTTGATGTTGAGTAGAACATCGCAATTCTGTTAAAAATGTCATAGGTGGCAAATTGAGTACAACGTGACATTTATTTTCATTCTCTACAATGGATCATGGCAATTCACACACCATGGAAATTTTTTCTCTTTTTTTGCCATGGCAAATTTGACACTATTATTGCCATGGCATTTTCACTTTTAATGACATGGCAAATTTTAATTTATTTTGCCATGGTCCATGTGATATATTTACCATGTCAATATAGTTAAGTTTGCCATGGCAAGTTCCACGTGTTTTTTGCCATGGCAAATTAAGATGTGTTATTACGGGGTATTTTGCCATTAAAAACAAACAATTTTTTTGAAAGTTTCTAAAACATGGCAATCTTGCCATCCTTAAAATAGTTTGCCACCATTTTCTTCAAATGTATGCTAGATTTTATTTCTCTAAACGGCAAACTTATTATATGGACCACGACAAGTTTAATATAGGCTGATGCATGAAATGAATCTGTAGATGCACTCGTGCTAGCTGCCATGGGAACATGGCAAATTTGTAGATAATGTTGAAGATGGCAAATTTGAGTAGAATATGACATTTTTTGTGCACAACATGGCAAATTATCAAACAACTTTTAGTAGATTTCCCATTCCTACTATTTAGTGTACTTAGATTCCTGACTCACTTGAGTTGATGTTGAGTAGAACATGACATTTTATTTCAAAATTTCATAGGTAGCAAACTGAGTAGAACGTGACATTTGCTTTCATTCTCTACCATGGCAAATTTATTTTGATAGATCATGGCAACTTTTTTACTCTTTTTTTGCCATGGCAAATTTCACTCTATTATTTGCCATGGCACAGCGGTGTGCCAGTCCGGATGCGTCCGAAAAATTTAGTAATTGGCCATGGCAAATTATTTTTTGGTAGATCATACCAAATTTAGTAATTGTCAAGAACATCCACAGCTTTTGTCATGCTCATTTTCCAGAACATGGCAATTTGAACTATGTAACACGGTAAATATACTTGTATAGGCATGGAATTTTTTAATTTATTTCCATGGCAAAAGTACTCCATTTTTGGCAAAAACATAGTAAGTTCTTTTAATTAACCTTGTTCGAAAACATGACAAACTTCTTTAACTAACTTGTTGAAAAACATGCAAACTTGCCATGGCAACTAAAGATGTTCAAAAACATGGCACCATTATAGATGTTTAAAAACATGGCAAATTGCCATGGCAATGTAAGATGTCAAAAACATTTGCAAACTTGCTATGGCAAAGTTAATATGTGCAAAAACATGGCAACCTTTTTTTAATTAAGTTTGCACAAAAACATGGCAAACTTCTTTCACTAAGATGTTCAAAAAATATGGCAAACTTGCCATGGCAACAAAAGATGTTAAAAAACATGGCAACCTAAGATTTAGAAGAACTTGGCAAACTTGCCACGACAACTTCTTCCATTTTTGTGAACTTCGTAGTGTTGGCAACTTTTTGTATTGTAAAGATGCAAATTTGCTATGACTTCATCCTTTTTACGCCATTTATGAAAACATAAACTTGAACATGGCAATTTCTTTAATAGAATGGCAAAGGACCATGGCAATTTTGCTGTGCAGAAGTCTAGTAGTTCATTAGTTTACAGAAAAACTGTTGCTAAAAAAAGGTACAAAAAAACTGGGCTTTTTTACTAGTCATAACTTAACATGGGCCTTTTTTTTTCTTTTTCACAGAAAAAGGCCTGTAGGGCCCGGTGGATGGGGCGTCCGTGCTGGTTCGTTCTTCCCCGGAACAAAATCGTTCGGTCGATGCCCCTGCCCTCCCGAACGAGTCGTTCGGGCCGGGGTGTCTACAGGCTGAACAGACGCGCCTTATCGGGGTCCGAAAATAAACCTCGCAGCATCAGCAATCATGTTTCCAGTGTGTCCAGCAAACTATAGGCAGCGAACCCAACAGCCCCGCCCATGGATGCACCATTGATCCCGGAGCTGAAGGTGGCGCATGGCCCCTGGCCCTGAAACATGGATAGAAGGGCGTTGGCGCCGCCAAAGGATATCATGATGTTCAAGGCGTCCCCCACCTGGCGCCAGTCGATCATGGCGCGCTCAATGACTGCCTGGACGCCGAACCAGGCCGTCCAATGTCCGATTGTGCCGCGTTCGAGCGGACCGCCTGGGCACCGCCGGCGAGTCGCTGGCCCTTGCAGGAGTTGCGGACGCCCTTGAGGAAGTAGAAGACGGAGGCTCCAACGGCGCCCGTGATGAGGGAGCCGCCGACTGCCTCGAGGCTCAACTTCGCGGTCGTCGTGTCCATCTCCATCGACCGATTTCCGGCGTGCGGCGATGGTTTGGCTAGGCTAGATGCGGCTTGAGTAGTGCTTGCGTGACAAGCTGCCGACGTGGGTATCGCGGCCTATATAAATCGCGCAGAGGAGTTATTTTTGTTGTTCTTCTTTTTGTCTTTCGATGGTTGCGTGTTGGAGTTTGGATATGGGCACGCAGCTCTACTTTCCTTTTCTGCTTTTGATTTTCAATCTTTAATATTATTTTCAATAAAAAAGTCCAAACTAAATTTCATTTGCATATTCACATTTTTTGTGAAAAGAGCTTTCAAATGCGACCCATTTTGATTAGTTTTGAGTAGTAACTAAAAATTTGCTAAGTTTAAACTTTTGGAACTTGGTACGGAGTGACAGACGAAATCTTACGATTTTAGAACCTGCGCCTCAAAAAAAAAACGTAAGTTTTAATTTTCAACTTCTGAAACTATGTACAAGCGGCCGAAAAATTCTTAAGTTTCTGAACCCGTGACCGACAAATCGTAAGTTTCAGAAACATAAACTTAAAATAAATTGTGCTCTCATACAGGATTGAATGACTTTGCGGATCGTGAAGCAATTGGACGGCTGACACGGCTGGCAGGTACACGACCCTGTGGATTTCCACTGTTGGCAACAGATCCAGACTCCTATGTGTATGCCACTATGTCTATGACAGTTGGTCACCGGTAAATACCAGTTCTCATCGGGAGAATATCTTGAAAATTACATGTAACATTTTACTGTAGTAAACTTTTTGTGTCAATTTTTTTTGCAAACGTGTCAATCTATTTAATTACTCATGTAACTTTTTAATACAAATTTCTCTATGGTCGACTCCTACGAATACAAACCCATAAATTTAAGCACCAATGAAAATTCTCTCGCTTGACTATGATGACCTTCATGAGTATCCTCAAATTTGAGGAGAACCAACCCACCCCAAGTTCAAATTTTAGCAGCAAACAAAAATCTCCTCAGGCAACCGCGGTGCCCCAATTGACCGGGAACGGAACTGCCAGAGGAGAAAGAGGAAGAAACTGACCAGCCCTCGGGCTACATGCATCTATCTCGCGCACACGTTGACCAAAATCCGTATGTCGGAGTTGAGCCGCTATGGACTTCATATCCGGCACATAAGTTCATTTTTGGATTCTAATTGATTGTTTGACGTTGCACTACCAAGATGAAGATGTTATTGCCGAGTGGAATGACCCATGCCGCCCAGATCCTAATAGGAGGAGGTAAAGGGCCCCACCACTGCCGAGCCGTGCGGGTTTGCCCGGCAAGCCCTACTAGTGGTGTTGTGGGTGTGGTCCTTGCGGTGGCGGCTAGGGTTCACTACCAGAATCGCCCTCTATGCCGACGGCCAGGGCCGTCGGCATAGCCCTGAGTCCCGTCGGGACAGACCTATGCCGACGACCCCGGCCGTCGGCAACATATACGTAGGCATAGCCAGGGAGGCCGTCGGCATAGAAAAGCCGTCGGCATAGATGCTTTCCCGACGGGGGCCGTACATCTATGCCGACGGCCCTTGCCGTCGGCAACGATCACGCCTAACGGCGGCCGCCGTCAAGTTTGCCCAACGACTGGTCGCCACGTGGCACCCCTATGCCGACGGTCTAGCCGTCGGCTTAGTCAAAAACTATGCCGACGGCTAGACCGTCGGCATAGGGGTGCCACGTGGCGACCAGCCGCTGCTCGTGGACCAGGGCTATGCCGACGGCTTGGCCGTCGGCATAGTTTGAAACTAAGCCGACGGCCAAGCCGTCGGCATTTTCTGTCGGCACAGTTTATAAACTAAGCCGACGGCTAGGCCGTCGGCATAGGTGCCACTGTCAGCTACTGTGAGCTCACGCCAGCCCTATGCCGATGGCCTAGCCGTCAGCATAGTTTGCCTTTGTTTTTTTTCTTTTTTCTGTTTGTTTTCAAATCAATTCAATTCAAATAACAGCACATATCAGCAGATATATATGATGGAATAGACATATAAAACACAACGGAATATCATCTGGCACCATCACAACAATATATGCATAAGCATCATCACAGACAAGTCTCTAAATGATCATTATCACAACCAACATAAGCATAAGCATATAGAGAAGCACACAAGTCATCTAAATGATCATCGCCACACACAAGTCATCTCAAGCATCATCACCACACACAAGGATCATCGAGCACCGTGGAGGTCGTCACCGCCAAGACCGCCGAAGCCCAGGTCGTCACTGCTAGCGGCAGCGCTACCGCCAAGACCGCCTCTGTCACGACCGGTTTTCCAATAAAAATATTTATTGAAAGACTGATCTTTTGAGTCCAGCATGAGGAAAAATCCTCCTCACTGGTAGACAATCTCTTGATACAATAAGCCAGTAGCATAAAATATATTACAGGGTTGAGCTAAGGGTGCTCAACAATTTATTGTAGGCGCGCCAATAATTATACATAATGGCAGATATAACACAATGGTGTGGTGGCATACTACTGACTCGAGAATAAAGTGGTGGTGGAATAACATAGTGGGGAGTGGATAACATGACTCTCAAACTAGCATCTCATCGAGCGTCGAGGTGAGGCTCGATGAATTTATTCAGGTTGCGGAAGCGGATATAATACAATGACCAAATCCAGGGTCGCACGAGACTGACTGGGATTCCTCTAGGCGTCGGACTCGCTATCGAACTCTTCATCCATGAGATCGACTTCGTCAGCATCTGGCCAAATCAACAAGCCAGGTGAGTACTTTGAAAGTACTCGCAAGACAGTTCGGACGTAAGATATAACAAATGCATGCATGAATGTGTCATGATTAATTTACCAATGCACATTCAAAATTTAGCAAGCAAGGTAAGTAAAAGGGAATCGGCGATAGTCCGCCTGAAATCCCAACAAAATAAATGAAAAAAACCGATCGGGTGTCTGGAGCGATGCCTCGAAAGGTGAACAAGTAAATAAAGATCATGCCGCAGTCGGGTGTCTAAGCGACGCCACGTAAAGGGCTTAAACTAAAAATAAAATACATGCGTGCCACAGACGGACGTCGGGCGACATCACAGAAAGGGCTTATATTGAAAGTAAATAACAGTACTGCCGCAGTCGGACATCTGAGCGACATCACAAAAAGGGATTTTACTGAAAGTAAATAATAACAATGCCACAGTCGGACGTCTGAGCGACATCGCAGAAAGGGCTTTTACTGAAAGTAAATAATAACAATGCCACAGTCGGACGTCTGAGCGACATCGTAGAAAGGGCTTTTACTGAAAGTAAATAATAACAATGCCACAGTCGGACGTCTGAGCGACATCGCAGAAAGGGTTTTTATCATAAGGAAAATAATACTCATGATAAATAATCAACTCATGAAAATAAATGGGTTAGTCCATCCACAGGAATAAACATTTAACCGGACTTAGCACTCATGTGATTCACCGGAGTATCTGTCACCAAAATTACACTTGTCAGGATAAGATCATACAAGACTTGGACATGGATAGAATGATTCGAGGATTTATGACTCTGCAGAGTTTGTACTAAAATTACCCACAGCCAACGGATTTCTGCAGTCCTGAAGGACTAGTTCCGTTTACGGTATTTCAGAAGAAAACACAGCGATCCAGTACACACCCATCACACCTCACGATGTCAGGAATCACCCTAGACAACGTACAAGAAAAACTCTGAGACGGGGAGATCACAATCTCGATTAGCATGGGATCAAATTTATATACGCGCGCTCTAAGGGGTGCCCCCCTCTTGGTCCCAACCGGAAACACCCATGCCCCCTGACCGGATGACTGGCTTTAATCCAGGGCCATGGAACCATCATCACGGCCTCTCCTTTTGGTGTGTACCAGGAAAGTGGTTTGCAACCTACTAAGCCATATCCCTTGCGGAAAACTTGTGGTAGTACGGGAAGGGAAATGGATGGAAACCGAACCGATACGGGCTGACACTGAAGTCAAATAGTATGGCATAAGACTGGCATGCTACAACACTGCCATCTTACCCATCTTCATGCCAACACATGGCCATGCACATTCACATCCAACAACGCATGGATCATCGAACTCACTTGCCTCAACTTTGCATGAAAAATAACGTTCATCGGTATGCTCACCAACATGCCATGAAACTTGCTAAATGCAAACATGCCAAAACACTCATCATATCAAAAGTTCAAACATGCTTGCCTGGTTCAGAGTAGTCGGAGCCTAGCTCGGTGAAGTTCGTGGCTCCGTCACCTCCTTCGGTATACGGTATAAAGAAAACATACGCGCTAACGTAAATACCGAGAGGTGCACAAAAATTATTCCAAATATTTTTCAAATAAATTTGATAAAAAACTAGACAAAATTTTAAAGAGGACAGAAAAAGAATCAATCAAAAATACTCTTCTGTTTAAAAGTTATTAGTGTTTTTGTCCAGGGACCTTTCTGTAATGAAACAGAAACTTTCCAGGGCTTTCTTTATAAAAACAGAAAACGCTTCAGTCTCGAATACATCAGCTCAGTGGAGAAAACGTATTTTTCCTGAAGGCGTTTCCAGAAAACGATTCAAAAAGAATAAAAAGCTGACGGGGCGGACCCACCCGTCGGGTTTGAAAACGAAAGCAGGGTTTTGGCGCCCGAGGGCCGCGGCGATCGCCGGCGGTGATCCACGACGAGGCAGGAGGATCGGAGGTTACCAGCGTGTTCAGGGTGCCATTCCACGTCGGTTGGTGGTGGTGGTGGTCGCCGGCGAGCACCAGGTCGGCGGCGACCCTTGCTCCGACGGACGGTGGATCGGGCGTGGATGGAGCTCGCCGGAGAGTGCTGCAAAGGGCAAATTGAGGAGGGGGTTAGGCCTCACCGGAGTGAAACGAGGTGGAGGCCGAGGCGGAACGGGGCGGCCGGAGTTGGGGGAGGAGACCTCCTCGAGGTCCTCCTAGTGGCCTGGCGGGGCGTTGGTGGGGTGCAGTGGTGGTGCGTGCTCGAGGGTGAGCTCGGGGTCCCCTTTTATAGGCGATCCGAGGCGGTGGCCGCGAACGGAGTTCTCCGGCGATGGATTACGGTGGTGCAGTGCTTGGTCGGGAAGTTTAGGAGGTTGGCCATCAACGTGGAGGTCCACTGGCTCCACTCCGACGCTCAACGGACTAGGATTAGAAGCTTAGGGAAGGTTTTGTCGGAACGGGACGGCGCGGGTCCATCGGCGGCAGAGAGCATGCTCTGTGCTTGCCAGGCCACGGTGATGGTGCAGCGGGGCTGCGCTGGCATGCATGAGCCACGCGTAGAGCTACGGAGCAATGGGCAGCACGGAACGGCGTTGCAATGCTGGTGCTGCCACTGTTGGCCGCCACGGGTGGCATGGCCACCGCAGAAGCCGTCAGCTCCGGCGATGCTCACCGCCACCGACGCCAGGAACCAGCCAAGTGTGCGTGCGGCGCTCTGGACAGCGAGGAGGGGCTGCGCGCATCGCGCCACAGCGCACTGTCGACGCGTGACTGAACCCTGACGAAGAGAAACGACACTGCACTCTGAAACTCTGAATTTTTCTGAAAGTGCAAAGAAACAGTGCCGGCCAGGTGTTCGACAGAATGATTTTGGTATGCAGGAGTTTCTCCTTGAGCTGAAACTTGGTGGGGTGGCCTCTCATTGCACCAGGAGGCTGCCTGAATTTTGGTAGAATTTTTGGAGATGAGGAGATATGAATTTTACCAAATTTGGCAAATCTGGTCCAAACTTGCAGAGGCTGAATTTTGAAAAATTTGAAAAGAGGAAGAGTGGATCAAGATGGTTCTGGGTTGTGGGTACCAAGGACTATCCAGGGGAGTTGGTTTGAGGTCAAAACTCAAAAGCAATAGGGTACTTACTTTGAAAATCACTCAGGCTCAAAATAATTGACAGAAAAGATTTGAGAGATAAAATAATTGAAATGAAATCCAAAAATGGTTTGGACTTGTTGGGACAGAGAATTTAGATTGTTCCAAGGTGGAGGGAAGGATTTTGAGAAGAATTACTACAAGAGACATGGTAAAACCATGGGTGGTTTTCAAGATAAGAAAAATCCCAAAATTCATAGAGTTTCTTTTTTTAAAGAAAAATAAATAATTTCCAAAATATATTTTGAGAAGAGAACCATCAGAGAAAAAGTTTTAAATGATCAAACACAAGAGTTTGAAGAAGATACAAAATAAAAATCCTTGCCATGGAAATTTTTTGAGAGAGAGAGGTTTCTGAATTTTTTTTAAATGGCCTCTTTTCAAAAACCAACAAAGCTTTTGCTGAAAATCAGAAGAAAATTTTTGGAATGTCACAACACCTACCCCCTTTGGAAAAATCTCGTCCCTGAGATTTCAGCTGATCCTTAAATAAGTGTGGATGCTCTGCCCGAAGAAAATCCTCTCTTTCCCAAGTTGCTTCACTATCGGTGTGATTGCTCCACTAAACTTTGAAAAACTTGATGGTTTTCTGTCGGGTCCTCCTTTCAGACTCCTCTAATATTTTTACTGGGCGTTCCCGATAAGTGAGGTCTGGCTGCACGTCAATGTTCTCATGGGATACTTGTTTCTCTGGGTTGCTTACGCACTTCCTTAACTGCGAAACGTGGAACACGGTGTGGACATCAAATAATTCCTCGGGTAAGTCTAGCTGGTAGGCTACCGTGCCTCTCCGTGCCACTATACAAAATGGTCCGATGAATCTTGGCGCTAGTTTTCCTTTAACCTTGAATCATTGCAATCCCCTCATAGGGGATACTCGTAGGTACACGAACACACCGGGTTCGAAGCTGACCCCACGATGTTTCTGATCGTAATAACTCTTCTATCGGCTTTGAGCGGTCTTGAGTCGATCTCTGATTAGCTTGACCTTTCCTCGGCTTCTCTGAGCATGTCTGGGCCGAAGATGCGGCTGTCTCCGGTCTATGACCAATTTAACGGGGTACGACATCTCCGTCCGTATAAAGCTTCAAATGGTGCCATTTGCAGGCTGGCCTGGTAACTGTTGTTGTATGCGAACTCGGCGTATGGCAGGCTTTCTTCCCAACTAGTTCCATAGGTGAGGACACATGCTCTCAGCATGTCCTCTAAAACTTGGTTTATGCGTTCTGTTTGTCCATCAGTCTAGGGGTGGTATGTTGTACTGAAGGCTAGTTGAGTTCCCAGAGCCTGTTGTAAATGATCCCAAAATCTCGAGATGAACTGAGTGCATCTGTCAGATATTATAGTCTCCGGGACACCGTGCAGACAAACTATGCGAGAGAGATAAATCCTGGCAAGCCTCTGAGTGGTGTGGCTCATCTTTGTTGGAATAAAGTGTGCCACCTTGGTTAACCTGTCGGTGATGACCCATATGGCATCATTCCCGTGTCGTGACCGAGGTAGTCCGACAATGAAATCCATCCCTATTTCATCCCATTTCCACTCAGGTATTTTGTTTGGTTGCAGTAGTCCGGCTGGTCTCTGATGCTCAGCTTTTATGCGTTGACAAGAGTCACAACATGCAATGAAGGTGGCTATGTCCCTCTTCATACCGTGCCACCAAAATCTTTCCTGAATATCCTTGTACATTTTGGTTCCTCCAGGGTGGATCGAATATGGGGCGGTGTAGGCTTCAGCTAGAATTTGCTGTTTGAGGTCTTCTATGTTTGGCACGCAGAGTCTATCTCCGTACCATAATATTCCTCTATCGTCTATGATGAATTCCGAGGCCTTGCCCATACCCACCTTTCTTTTAATGCCTTCGATGCTGGGGTGACCAGGCTGAGCTTCTTTAATTCTCTCCACAAGGTCGGGTTGTATTTCCAAGTTTGTTATGGTGCCTTCTGCTACCATCAACAAGTTGAGTTTGGCAAATTCTTGTTGGAATTCTGGTCTTAAGTCTGGCAGACTGTTATCGTCGGAGCTGGGGTTCCGACTAAGAGCATCAGCCACTACATTTGCTTTTCCTGGATGGTAATGGATACCAACATCATAATCCTTTACCAATTCCAACCAGCGTCGTTGCCGTAAGTTTAGTTCTGGCTGTGTGAAAATATATTTGAGACTTTTATGGTCCATATATATTTCACATCGATTTCCAAGTAAGAAATACCTCCATTCCTTAAGTGCATGAATGACAGCTGCCATTTCTAAGTCATGGGTGGGATAATTTTCCTCATGCTTGCGAAGCTGCCTTGAAGCGTATGCGACAACCTTGCCTTCTTGCATCAACACGCATCCGAGACCCTTCCTGGACGCGTCACAATACACTTCGAAATTCTTGTGTATGTCTGGCACAATTAATACCGGTGCCGTTGTTAATTTCCGTTTTAGCTCTTGGAAACTTTTCTCGCAGGCTTCTGTCCATTCAAACTTCTTGTCTTTCTTGAGTAACTGTGTCATAGACTTGGCTATGGTGGAGAATCCTTCAATAAATCTGCGGTAATATCCTGCCATTCCCAAGAAACTTCGTATGTCCGTTATGCTGGCTGGTGACTTCCAGCCAAGTACGGCCTTGACTTTCTCCGGGTCCACTGCGATACCGTCTTGGGTCAGTACATGGCCTAGAAAGCCTACTTGTCTTAGCCAAAATTCGCACTTGCTGAACTTGGCATACAATTGTGTTTCCTGAGTTCTCCTAGCACAATTCTGAGATGTTCCGCGTGCTCTTCTGGTGTCTTGGAGTATACCAGAATATCGTTGATGAATACCATAATGAACTTGTCCATAAACTTCATAAATACTTTGTTCATGAGGTGAACAAAATATGCGGGGGCGTTCGTTAATCCAAATGGCATTACTGTGAACTCGTACAGTCCATATCTGGAGGCGAAGGCTGTCTTGGGGATATCTTCTATTCTCACTTTTAATTGATGGTATCCTGACCTTAAGTCAATCTTTGAGAATACCTTGGCCTGAGCGAGTTGATCAAACAAATCGTTTATCCGTGGCATCAGGTATTTGTTCTTGACTGTGACCATGTTAAGTGCTCGATAGTCAATACACAATCTCAGTGTTCCGTCCTTCTTTTTGGCAAATAAAATTGGTGATCCCCAAGGTGAGGAGCTGGCTCGAATGTATCCTTTGTCCAACAATTCCTTTATTTGTTTCTTCAACTCAACCAACTCGGATGGTGCCATTCTGTATGGTTTCTTGTATATGGGGGTGGTTCCTGGTGCTAGCTCAATGCTGAACTCTATCTCTCGGTCTGGTGGCGTGCCTGGTAGCTCTTTAGGGAATACATCTGGAAATTCACATACTACTGGAACCTTATTCAGCTCAGAAACGTCCACCTTATTCAATCTCGGTTTCCGGGGTATTTTTCTTTCCTTGGCTGACACTCTTATTGTCTTCCCGTGGTGGTGTGTGAGAATTACGGTCCGGTTGAAACAGTCAATAAATCCCTTGTTGGTGGTTAGCCAGTCCATCCCTAGGATGACATCCAGTCCTTTATTTTCCAACACAATAAGATTGGCGTGAAACTCTAATCCTTCGAACTCAATAATCACATCCTGACAGTAATTCTGAGTGACTTGCTGAATCCCAGGGGACTTGATGATCATGGATTTTTCCAAAGGAAGCATCGAAAAATTATTTTGCAAAGCAAAACTTTTCGAAATGAAAGAGTGAGAAGCTCCAGAATCAAAGAAAACCATTGCAGGCATTGTGTTGACAGGAAACGTACCGAGTACGATATTCGGAGAATTTTGGGCCTCCTCTTTGGTTACGTGGTTCAGATGACCCTTCCCGTGGTTGTTGTTGGGATTGAAATTGTTTCGCTTGGGCGCTGAATTATTGCCGCCGTTGTTCGGCTTTGGGGTTGAGTTCCTAGGCTTGGGGCACTGTTTGGCATAGTGCCCTTCCTCTCCACAGGCGTAACAAGTAACGCCTGGGCGATATGTGAACTCCTTGTCCCTTGCATGAAAATTCTTGATTGGGCGTGAGACGTTGGACGAGGATTTGTGCGTCCCACCCTTTTGAAAATATGTCTTGCTTCGGTGATTGCGAGCATGGTTGGTCTGGTCCCTTTTTCGCTTGCGGAAATCTTCCAAGCTGCGTCTCTCATTTTCCAGAGTAATGGCTTTGTCCACTAGTGTTTTAAAATCTGGAAAAGTGTGCACGACTAGCTGGCATTTAAGCGCGGGCGCCAGACCGTCAAGGAATTTCTCCATCTTCTTGCTTTCAGTCATACGATCTTCATTGGCGTAGCGAGACAATAGAGTAAATTGACTGTTGTAATCTGACACTGTCATATTCCTTTGTTTGAGGTCATCGAACTCTCTCTTCTTGATTTTCATAATACTCTTAGGAATGTGTGCACCACGGAAACCTTCCTTGAAATCATCCCAAGTTATGTCATTTTCGTTGGGACGCATGTGCAGGAAATTCTCCCACCACGATGCGGCTGCTCCTGTGAGATAGTGCGGAGCATATAGTACCTTTTCTGGGTCCGAACATTTTGCAATAATTAATTTCCTCTCCATATCTCGAAGCCAGTCTTCGGCCTCAAGAGGCTTGTCAGTATGAGAAAATGTTTGGGGACGTGTCTTCTGTAGCTCAGATAACTTGGAATGCGGCTGATACTGCCCATGGTGATTTCCCATGTTGATGACTTGGTTCATTATTTCCCGATGTTGTTGTTGACTCTGTTCATAAAGGCGGCACATTTGGGAAAGTGCCGTTTCACTGCCCTGTTGACTCGACTGTCCTTGTGTGAAATTGTTGCCTGGTTGAGTGTCATAGTTTTCCTCTGGCGGAGCTGGCATGGAGCGAGTCCAAGGACGAGACATTTTTCACTCTGGGGATATATTTTGTAAAACCCATAAGAAAAATGAAAATGGTCGCAAAAATAAATCCATAAATGCACAAGGCTGGCAAATAAATAAAATAACCAAGATTACTTAAGGAAACAAATCGATTTGCGCACGGAGAAGGACTGCTCATTTCGTATCCTACACGCGGGCGATAATTATACAATACATCACTCAAGATATGCGTACATAATCCTGACATGTTATTTAGGCTAGTGCACTTCTCCACTTCCTACATGATGCGCAAACAGGCTACTTCTCACAGCATATCTTACAAGGCGGTACATCGCATGACGGCTAGGCGTACTTAGTCGGAGATGTTGATGATTTCCTTGGCCCTGCCAAGGGTGAGGCGTAGCGAGGCTGGGGACTCAACTTCCTCCTCGCTAATAGGCTCCATACGAGTAGTACTGCGCCGAGTAGATGGAGCGGGTGCCAGGGGCGGAACCACACGAACAGGAGTGGGTGCTTAGGGTGGTGCAGTGCGCGCTGGAGTGGGCGCAATGACTTGGTTGAACTCTTCGGTAGAAGGCAGGCGACGAGTAGGTGCATAAGATGCTGATGACGAGACAAAAGTCAGTGGCGGTGTGGTGGGCAGGAGCTCCCTCCTGTTGGCGGCACAGCCATGGACTGAGTCCATGCGGGCGGCCACGAAGTCGTCCACCAGGTTGTCGAAGGCTGCCTCCAGGGCCCGAAGATACTCAATAAGCATCTCAAAAGCCTCGTCTCGTTCTCCTCTGGGGCAGGAGTATGCGTAGTGACAGGTGTAGGGCACATGGCATGGGAGATAGCGGTAACGACGAGCCTTCATCATGGGAAGGACATCCCTGAGACGAGCTATCGCCTGGCGGGCTACCATCTAAATAGCATGCCTCTCCGTAGGCATGGCTCTTCCCACGAACCGGAAGCGGCGTAACTCACCACGCCCTCCCTTGAACTGCACCGAGGCTTGGTGCATGGTCAGACTGTCGTTGACTCTGTGCTGGCAGAGTGTGACGACTGGGCGCACAGATGGCCCCATCGCGACCTGAACGATGAAGGAGAGAAGCTTGACGAACCCATCGGGCACGTTGGCGAAGGTCTGAGACTCGCAGCTGTTGTCAGCCATCTACAAAAGTAGGCAAAAATTCTGAATGGTCAGATCATAAATTTATGCTGACTGTCAGAAAAATGACTACAATTGCAAAAATACAAATTAGCTCTATCATGCTAACAACCGATTAGCGATCGCACCTAGTGGCTTCCTACAGTCAGCCTGGCTCTGATACCAAGCTTGTCACGACCGGTTTTCCAATAAAAATATTTATTGAAAGACTGATCTTTTGAGTCCAGCATGAGGAAAAATCCTCCTCACTGGTAGACAATCTCTTGATACAATAAGCCAGTAGCATAAAATATATTACAGGGTTGAGCTAAGGGTGCTCAACAATTTATTACAGGCGCGCCAATAATTATACATAATGGCAGATATAACACAATGATGTGGTGGCATACTACTGACTCGAGAATAAAGTGGTGGTGGAATAACATAGTGAGGAGTGGATAACATGACTCTCAAACTAGCATCTCATCGAGCGTCGAGGTGAGGCTCGATGAATTTATACGGGTTGCGGAAGCGGATATAATACAGTGACCAAATCCAGGGTCGCACGAGACTGACTGGGATTCCTCTAGGCGTCGGACTCGCTATCGAACTCTTCATCCATGAGATCGCCTTCGTCAGCATCTGGCCAAATCAACAAGCCAGGTGAGTACTTTGAAAGTACTCGCAAGACAGTTCGGACGTAAGATATAACAAATACATGCATGAATGCGTCATGATTAATTTACCAATGCACATTCAAAATTTAGCAAGCAAGGTAAGTAAAAGGGAATCGGCGGTAGTCCGCCTGAAATCCCAACAAAATAAATGAAAAAAACCGATCGGGTGTCTGGAGCGACGCCTCGAAAGGTGAACAAGTAAATAAAGATCATGACGCAGTCGTGTGTCTAAGCGACACCACGTAAAGGGCTTAAACTGAAAATAAAATACATGCGTGCCACAGACGGACGTCGGGGCGACATCACAAAAAGGGCTTATATTGAAAGTAAATAATAGTACTGCCGCAGTCGGACGTCTGAGCGACATCACAGAAAGGGCTTTTACTGAAAGTAAATAATAACAATGCCACAGTCGGACGTCTGAGCGACATCGCAGAAAGGGCTTTTACTGAAAGTAAATAATAATAATGTCACAGTCGGACGTCTGAGCGACATCGCAGAAAGGGATTTTACTGAAAGTAAATAATAACAATGCCACAGTCGGACGTCTGAGCGACATCGCAGAAAGGGCTTTTATCATAAGGAAAATAATACTCATGATAAATAATCAACTCATGAAAATAAACGGGTTAGTCCATCCACAGGAATAAACATTTAACCGGACTTAGCACTCATGTGATTCACCGGAGTATCTGTCACCAAAATGACACTTGTCAGGATAAGATCATACAAGACTTGGACATGGATAGAATGATTCGAGGATTTATGACTCTGCAGAGTTTGTACTAAAATTACCCACAGCCAACGGATTTCTGCAGTCCCGAAGGACTAGTTCCGTTTACGGTATTTCGGAAGAAAACACAGCGATCCAGTACACACCCATCACACCTAGACAACGTACAAGAAAAACTCTGAGACGGGGAGATCACAATCTCGATTAGCATGGGATCAAATTTATATACACGCGCTCTAAGGGGTGCCCCCCTCTCGGTCCCAACCGGAAACACCCGTGCCCCCTGACCGGATGACTGGCTTTAATCCAGGGCCATGGAACCATCATCACGGCCTCTCCTTTTGGTGTGTACCAGGAAAGTGGTTTGCAACCTACTAAGCCATATCCCTTGCGGAAAACTTGTGGTAGTACGGGAAGGGAAATGGATGGAAACCGAACCGATACGGGCTGACACTGAAGTCAAATAGTATGGCATAAGACTGGCATGCTACAACACTGCCATCTTACCCATCTTCATGCCAACACATGGCCATGCACATTCACATCCAACAACGCATGGATCATCGAACTCACTTGCCTCAACTTTGCATGAAAAATAACGTTCATCGGTATGCTCACCAACATGCCATGAAACTTGCTAAATGCAAACATGCCAAAACACTCATCATATCAAAAGTTCAAACATGCTTGCCTGGTTCAGAGTAGTCGGAGCCTAGCTCGGTGAAGTTCGCGGCTCCGTCACCTCCTTCGGTATCTACGGTATAAAGAAAACATACGCGCTAACGTAAATACCGAGAGGTGCACAAAAATTATTCCAAATATTTTTCAAATAAATCTGATAAAAAACTAGACAAAATTTTAAAGAGGACAGAAAAAGAATCAATCAAAAATACTCTTCTGTTTAAAAGTTATTAGTGTTTTTGTCCAGGGACCTTTCTGTAATGAAACAGAAACTTTCCAGGGCTTTCTTTATAAAAACAGAAAACACTTCAGTCTCGAATACGTCAGCTCAGTGGAGAAAACGTATTTTGCCCGAAGGCGTTTCCAGAAAATGATTCAAAAAGAATAAAAAGCTGACGGGGCGGACCCACCCGTCGGGTTTGAAAACGAAAGCAGAGTTTTGGCGCCCGAGGGCCGCGGCGATCGCCAGCGGCGATCCACGGTGAGGCGGGAGGATCGGAGGTTACCAACGTGTTCAGGGCGCCATTCCGCGTCGGTTGGTGGTGGTGGTGGTCGACGGCGAGCACCACGTCGGCGGCGGCCCTTGCTCCGGCGGACGGTGGATCGGGCGTGGATGGAGCTCGCCGGAGAGTGCTGCGAAGGGCAAATTGAGGAGGGGGTTAGGCCTCTGGTAGCTAGAGGAGGTTACTGACGAAGTTTGGGCCCCGAGGACGGCCTCATCGGAGTGAAACGAGGTGGAGGCCGAGGAGGAACGGGCAGCCGGGGTTGGGGGAGGAGACCTCCTCGAGGTCCTCCTAGTGGCCTGGCGGGGTGTTGGTGGGGTGCAGTGGTGGTGCGTGCTCGAGGGTGAGCTCGGGGTCCCCTTTTATAGGCGATCCGAGGCGGTGGCCGTGAACGGAGTTCTCCGGTGATGGATTACGGCGGTGCAGTGCTTGGTCGGGAAGTTTAGGAGGATGGCCATCAATGTGGAGGTCCACTGGCTCCACTCCGACGCTCAACGGACTAGGATTAGAAGCTTAGGGCAGGTTTTGTCGGAACGGGACGGCGCGGGTCCATCGGCGGCAGAGAGCACGCTCTGTGCTTGCCGGGCCACGGCGATGGTGCAGCGGGGCTGCGCTGGCATGCATGAGCCACGCGTAGAGCTAGGGAGCAATGGGCGGCGCGGAACGGCGTTGCAATGCTGGTGCTGCCACTGTTGGCCGCCACGGGTGGCGTGGCCACCGCAGAAGCCGCCAGCTCCGGCGATGCTCGCCGCCACCGATGCCAGGAACCAGCCAAGTGCGCGTGCGGCGCTCTGGACAGCGAGGAGGGGCTGCGCGCATCGCACCACAGCGCACTGTCGACGTGTGACTGAACCCTGACGAAGAGAAACGACACTGCACTCTGAAACTCTGAATTTTTCTGAAAGTGCAAAGAAACAGTGCCGGCCAGGTGTTCGACAGAATGATTTTGGTATGCAGGAGTTTCTCCTTGAGCTGAAACTTGGTGGGGTGGCCTCTCATTGCACCAGGAGGCTGCCTGAATTTTGGTAGAATTTTTGGAGATGAGGAGATATGAATTTTACCAAATTTGGCAAATCTGGTCCAAACTTGCACAGGCTGAATTTTGAAAAATTTGAAAAGAGGAAGAGTGGATCAAGATGGTTCTGGGTTGTGGGTACCAAGGACTATCCAGGGGAGTTGGTTTGAGGTCAAAACTCAAAAGCAATAGGGTACTTGCTTTGAAAATCACTCAGTCTCAAAATAATTGACAGAAAAGATTTGAGAGATAAAATAATTGAAATGAAATCCAAAAATGGTTTGGACTTGTTGGGACAGAGAATTTAGATTGTTCCAAGGTGGAGGGAAGGATTTTGAGAAGAATTACTACAAGAGACATGGTAAAACCATGGGTGGTTTTCAAGATAAGAAAAATCCCAAAATTCATAGAGTTTCTTTTTTTAAAGAAAAATAAATAATTTCCAAAATATATTTTGAGAAGGGAACCATCAGAGAAAAAGTTTTAAATGATCAAACACCAGAGTTTGAAGAAGATACAAAATAAAAATCCTTGCCATGGAATTTTTTTGAGAGAGAGAGGTTTCTGAAAAAAAATTAAATGGCCTCTTTTCAAAAACCAACAAAGCTTTTGCTGAAAATCAGAAGAAAATTTTTGAATGTCACAGCCTCCGTCTCCACCTCCGCCTCCGCCTCCGTGGATCGGAGTGGTCGGGCTCCGTGTCTCCGGAGTGCTGCGAAGACCACCACCAACGGTAGATCCACCTGTTCCCTGGATGTTGAAAAGACATATGCACGGAATATATGACTGTGTTGAAAGGCATGACATGCTTTGGGTGAATAGATTGGGGATGAACTAACCGGCGAGGGGCCAACGTTCTGTGCCACAAACTCCTCAAAGCTCAGCAGCACTGGTTGTGCTGGAGGGCATTGTGCTGGAGGGAACTGAGGACACCTGCCGGCCGCCAATTCCTAAAAAGCCTGCTGCATCTGGCTATCCCTCTGCACTTGGTGTTCGTAAAGCCTCTGATGCCACGCCATGGTCTCCTGGCATGTGTACTCCAGGTAGGCCTACGGTATGACATGATGGAACTCATAAAACTACTAAATGCGGAAAATAAAGTGAGCAATGAAGATAAGAGGGAAAATACTTACAGATTGTTGCTCCTGAAAGAGGGACTGTGCACTGGTCACTGGATGGCTCGTGCGCTGGCTCAGGCTCGGGTCGATCCGACGAAGCTGTGTGTAGGAGATACTAGGAGTGATCACAGCATCGAGAACCGCCTCCCGACCGTGCTCCTTGGGCCCCATGCTCACCACCGCCCTGTCGTCCAGAGGCGCCGCAATGGGGTCAGGTGTGTCAGGATGTAACTTTAGATACGCTTCGGAGTAGGCCTGCTTCCTCCCCGCGGTCTTCTTGCCGTAGTACTTGAGCTCGCCAGGCTTGGAGTCCTTCCGCGTATGGGCGATCTCCCACGCCTGCATGTCTGAGAGCGGCCGCTTCATTTTCTCCTCCTGCACCACCAAACAGAGGTTAGTCATACATAAGAAAGTGATGGTAAATAGAAGAAGAAGAATGTTTAATGGGGTTAGTCATACATTAACTGCCTTGTGGAGATAGTGGTTTCGGTTTCCCTGAGCAGTACTCCCGCCGTCCCTCGGTTAGCCTTATTTTTGGTTCTCATAGCCGCCCAGGCTCCGGCCTCATCACACCAAAGATCCACCAATGCCGCCCAGGACTCGTCTTTTCCATAACACCAATTTGGACACACCTACATAATAAAAGTATAATGGCATGTAGGTGTGTCCAAATTGGTGTTATGGAAGCATAAAGCATAAAACATAATGTACCACAAGGTAATGAAAGCATAATATATGAAAGCATAATGAAAAATCTTTTATACTTACTGCCAAGAACTCGGGCCTATCCAAGGTAATGCCCATCCTCCGCGCTTCTTCCTTGGTCATCTTCACACCAAGAACGTCGTGGTACTATGTGGAGATGGCCACATAGTGCACCTCGTACTGCATCTGGCGGGCTTTCTTCTTGCATTGGCGCAGCACGATCTGGTCCGCTCTAGCCCTGTGCTCCGGAAGAACTCGATAGAATTTCTACAATCATGCATGAAACAAGAATGGAAGAAGCCATGAGTTAAATCATTTTCATGAAACTAGAATGGACTTGTTCTTCTGAAGAGAACTCACCCAGAAAGTAGTGATCACGACCTTGGCATGGGTCTCATGGTCCGCGTGGCGGGCCGCTTCCCAGTGGTCCCAGCTCGTGGCCAAAACCCGACGAGCCGGCTGCCTGACTGGATCCGTACAGTACAACCCCGGCCAGTATAACTTCAGCAAGATGGTGATGAGGCCGTTGGGAATACGGACCCCTTTAGAATATATCCAGTTGCTGCAAAAGAATGAACTATTAGCATGTGACAAGCAAAATAAATAACAACCGGAATAAGCATGTGACAAGCAAAATAATGAACCACTTACTCTTTTCCCGTGGGCTCAATGAGCCACTTCTTCTCCTCAGTAGCAGGAACCTGCTTTGGTAGCTTTGCGTTACCACGCAGCCACCCCTTCTTGTCAACCCCCTTCCCGTCACCACCATCATCCCCGCCACCACCCTCCTCCTCGCCTGCCTCCCCCTCCCCAACCTCCTCCCCAACCTCCTCCTCCTCCTCCTCCTCCTCGCCTGCCTCCTCCTCC